>NC_079194.1:13220880-13524630 GCF_029499605.1 Hyla sarda | reverse complement strand
GTAAGGACCCTCCTGATGTCCTGTAAGCTGTTCGGGACGCCGTGATTTCACCGCGGCGGTCCCGAACAGCCCGACTGAGCAGCCGGGTTAGTGTCACTTTCACTTCAGACGTGGCGGTCAGCTTTGATTGCTGCATCTGAAGGGTTAATACAGGGCATCACCGCGATCGGTGATGTTCTGTATTAGCCGTGGGTCCCGGCCGTTGATGGCCGCAGGGACCGCCGCGATAGGACAGGGTTTTAATGTGTATTCGCCTTACAAGACGCACCAACTTTTCCCCCCCAGTTTTGGGGAAGTAAAAGTGCATCCTATATGGCGAAAAATACGGTACTTAGTCTCCCAAACCACAATTCACCAGAGCACACGTTACAGCAAGAAGGCCCTTCAATTCGCAACAACTGAGGTTCCTTCCCAGCACAATGCCAACTTGGGACCCACAAATTGGCACCTGAGAACACCACATGTCTGTAAGCCAGAAGCCCTCCCCTGCTTTATTCGTGCTGGTGCCACAGGGACACTGAGGAGGCACCACAGTAATGTGACGTTTTATAGAATGGGTTGTTATTTTATTCATTAATTGATTCATTTATTTTATTTATTTTTGTACACATTTCTCCACACTGAAGGACATGTGATCGCTTGATCGCTTCAATAATACACTGCTATTGTTCTGTATTATAATGTATTATGCCTGTCTGTATAAAGCTGACAGGCAGCTTAATGAGGCCTGCCTCCGGGCGTAATGGGTATACACAGATGGAAGACCTGGGGGCCTTATTTAGGGTCCTGTCTGCAATGGAACCCCCCTCCTTCTGTCAAACCACTTAGATTATGCCGTCCCAACCATTGCAGCAGAATGTCAGCTCCTGAGACACAAACCAAAAAAAATGCAGCACTTAGTGCTAACTATAAAACAGAAACTGTGAAAATGTATGGCTCAGGTTTTCAAGGGAATGAAATTATTAAAATGGACCACAGGCAAAACCATATGAGGTGAAAAGGTTATCCCAACCCAAGGCCTGGTGTCTACCATGTTAGAGAAGACCATGTCATTGCATGTACTGGCATGGAGGTCCCGGTTACCCATTTTGCACAGGCTGCAGGAACATCGGTCGACACGCACTCATTTTTAAAATAGGTTTCTTCTTTATAATATAAAAAAGGTCTTAGCAGGTCTTTAGTTTATTGCATTGTTAAAATAGGTATTTATAAAATTCTGCAAAATGTTAAAAGTTAACTGTACATTTTTCTTTCATTCATTATGCCACAGGTAAGAAAGGCCCACATTTACTAAAACCATGGAATTTTTTAAATTTTGCCAGATTTAGACCAACTCAGTGCACCAAAATGTTGGACCATTTGTGGCACACAGCCATGCCCCCTATCTGCCCATTCCACACCCTTTTTCCTATAGGCCACACCTCATTTTCAGGTTAGGTGACAGTTTCCAGTATTTTGGTGCTATGTACCAATACCGGGCATTACAGGAATACATTCTGGCACTGCAGCATTCGGAAATATGCTCCACAGTATTGTTCCTAGAGCAGGGACTAAGGGGGCAAGGCATACTAAATCTTTTTGTTGGCATTTTGCCAATCACAACCCACCCCCCTATTCCCCAATCTTGTACTGTCCTCCTCAGGCCTGCATTCACCATAACAGTAATTTTGCCCACTGGATTCCCTTAACAGTACTCATAGACGTGGCAAAAAACCCAAAAAAGTCCATTAGAGATTGAAAGGGTTTCTTCACCATTTACTAAGGACAGCACCATTCATTTTGTAGTGGTTGTTCCTGGTACTACAGCTTTCTACAGCACAATCCCACTCAGGTGAACTGCAATAACAAGCACAGCCACTATAAAAAAATATGGCACCGTGCCTGGCAAACATTGAAGAGGCCACATTGTGCAAGAACCCCCTTCAAATCAGCTGATCGGTGGGGGGGGGGGGGGGGGTGTTCCAGGAGTTGGATCCCCACTGATCTGCTATTGATGGCCGTCTCTAAGGTTAGCTAAGCACCCAGGCAACCCCATATCCAAGCAAGTTTTACATTTCAGATTTCTTGCCATGTGACTTTTTTTTTAACCTCCTTTAAAATGCCCCTTAGCATTTCCTACACCCATTATTTGCATTCCACTAGAGAATATTTGCATATGTCTATGTCTATGACATGACTTCAGGCTTATACAAAATGACAAGTTATTGTCAAAAGAAATCTCTAGATTTTTATTCTTTAATTAATTATTTATTCTCTTTTTTACCCCCCCAAGAACATTTCTACCATCGGTTAAGAAAACAAATAGTCATTCCTTTTGGGCTTCGGTTTATGCCAAGATGAAGAAAAACAGTGTTTTCAAATACAGACAATCTGGTAGATTGAAGTATGACCATTATTTTTTATTTTACACATTTTTGGTCCAACGACAGTTCTGAGTAATTGATTCCCATAATGAGCCATGGTTCGTTAGTCAATTTAATTTATAATTGAATTGGATGGATGTAACTTTGTGTAAAACTGTCTCAGAAGAATCTGTTTTGCTCATCTGTTCGAGAACTAAGAGAATTAAGAAAATCAGAAAATTATTTCACCTTTTAAAAAAGGAAAAAAATAAATAAAAATTGTAGAACTCTACCTATAATGGCGAATGGAGTTACTCGTGTGTCTAGGCATTAGAATGTGGAGAAACAAAAGATAGATAAGATAAAGAAGGTAGATATGATAGATGGCACCATAATAGATGAGAATTACTTTGGTGGTTTCAATGTAAAGCCCCAACCGAAACAGCATATTAAGGGCCCTATTACATGGTCCGATGCCCTATGTAAATGAGCACTGACCTTGAAGATCGGGAGTCTTTTCAGCGCTCAACTGTAGGGTGGAGAGGCTCACACAAACTTTTTTTTTTTTTTAATAAAGGAGAACTCCACTGGAAAACACTTCTCTAAATCAACTGGTGCCAGAAAGTTACAGATTTGTAAAGGACTTCTATTTAAAAATCTTCCAGTACTTATCTGCTGTATGCTCAACAGGAAGTGCTTTTCTTTTTGAATTTCTTTACTGTCTGACCACAGTGCTCTCTGCCGACACCTTTGTCCATTTTAGGAACTGTCCAGAGTAGGAGCAAATCTCCATAGCAAACTTATCCTGCTCTGGACAGCTCCTGATAAAAGAAATTCAAAAAGAAAAGAACATCCTGTGGAACATACAGCAGCTGAGAAGTACTGGAAGGATTACGATTTTTAAATAGAAGTAATTTACAAATCTGTTTACCTTTCTGGCACCAGTTGATTTAGATTTTTTTTTTCCAGTGGAGTACTCCTTTAAGTCATTTGTGCACCCGTTTGCCGCAGTCGGCCACCGGCTGCACATCCACTATTAGCTTGGTTTCCAAACCTTCAGATGTTGCTAAACTACAACTCCTAGCACGCTAAGGTCCACAGTATGGAGACCACTGGCCTATCCTATTGGGAGTTGTGAGGCCAATCTAAGTGTAGGGCAGGGAGACCCACATGCACTTTGGTTAAGTCAATTGTGCACCCTTTTGTCGCAATCTGCCACCGGCAACACATCCCCTATTACGTTGGTCTCCAAACTGTGGGCTTCCAGATATTGCCAAACTACAACTCCTAGCGTGCAGAGGTTCACATTTTGGAGACCACTGGCCTATCCTATTGGGAGATGCGAGGCCAATCCAACTGATGATTTTTTGACTGGTTTGAAACGGGACAGAGTGGTCTACTGTGTCAAAGGCAGAGTAGAGGTCAAGGAGAAAGAGCACAGAATATTGGCATGAGGCTTTTACAGGCAACATATTATTGGTCACCTTGGTTAGGGTTGTTTCAGAAGAGTGGTGGGAACGGAAACCAGCTTGCTGGTGGTCGAAGAGTGTAAAAGTCCTGATCAGGCTTGTTTGTCAGATGATTGCTGGATCTTCTACATGGGGTAACGTCAGCCTATTCAGCAAAAAGTGCCCAAAGGGTCCTCCTGAAATGAAAGCCCAATACACTTCTATGGGACTCCACACTCCCGTTAACACTTCGGAAATCCTGCATGCGGGATTTCCAAAGTGTCAACAGGAGTGCGGAATCCCATTGAAGTGTATTGGGCTTTTATTTCCGGCAGAGTTCTGCCATGTGAATAGACCCTTAGACTCACGAGTTTGGGGTCAACAAAAGAACAAATCTATGCTAGAAAATGGTGGACAGTAGAGAAAATATGGCAGACTCTCAGTTCACTTTCATATTGAAGGATTTTTTTTGAAGATATTCTAATATATTACAGCATGCAGCCCTATTTTGTTACAATACAACAGAGGAAACCATGATAGGACATGACTGACCCCATTATAGGTCAATTGGTGCCCATTAGTTTTTGGTTTTCTCATCCTATGACTGAAATGCGATATCAGAAAGGAGTCTCCAAATAACTGATCTCCAATACTTCATCCCCTGAGTTATATATAAGGCATCTCTCTCTAGCCAAAAAGTATCATGTCCTCTACAAAAGATGTGCAAGAACTTCAAAATCAGGGTCTACAGATGGGGGCCATTTCTCTCTTGTTTGGCTAGGATGTGATATTTTCTTCTCTTTGAAAATGAGCAAATGTGGACAAAGTATACAAAGGACTATAAAAATAAGAAGTCGTACCAAAGATGTTAATCGAAGAATTTTTAAACTATACTCAATTGAAAGGAGTTTATCTACAAAGAAATGTGTGTAAATTGATGTATTATGTGAAATTAAAGGGGTTATCCAGGAATAAAAAAAAAAAAAAAAATATATATATATATATATATATATATATATATATATATATATATATATATATATATATATTTTTTTTTTTTTTTTTTTTTATTCCTGGATAACCCCTTTAATTTCACATAATACATCAATTTACACACATTTCTTTGTAGATAAACTCCTTTCAATTGAGTATAGTTTAAAAATTCTACTGGCTCCAGAAAATCAACTGGCTCCAGAAAGTTAAACAGATTTGTAAATTACTTCTATTAAAAAATCTTAATCCTTTCAGTACTTATGAGCTGCTGCAGTTGAGTTGTTCTTTTCTGTCTAAATGCTCTCAGATGACACCTGTCTCGGGTACCACCCAGTTTAGAACCAAATCCCCATAGCAAGCCACTTCTACTCTGTGCAGTTCCCGAGACAAGCAGAGATGTCAGCAGAGAGCACTGTTGCAAGACAGAAAAAACAACTCAACTTCAGCAGCTGATAATTATTGAAAGGATTGAGATTTTTTAATAGAAGTAATTTACTAAACTGTAACTTTCTGGAGCCAGTTGAGATAGATTATATATATATATATATATATATATATATATATATATATATATATATAATCTAAGTTTTTTCCTGGAATACCCCTTTAAATTCCTAATGTACATGTACATTTCTGAACATGTCCTTTATGAGAAAATAAAAATAACACTATGGAAACCTGGTGAATGGTTCTGAAACCACCCACATTTTACCAAGTTTGCCTTGTGAGAATAAATAAAGCCCTTTAAGTTTTGCACAAAGGCATTACCATATTGTTGAGCCCATGTGTATGGATACTGTACGGTGACACATAGATCCTTAGGACTCTGGGTGCCGTATGTACACTTTGCTCCATTGTATGATGCCAGTAATAGATAGGCGATCCAGCAATTTCGTATAAAATGGTAGACTTTATTCCAAACGATAAAACATGTGAAACACCACGTGGGTGTGTTGCAGACTGGGTGAAGTGTTTCGAATGTTTTATCGTTTGGAATAAAGTCTACCATTTTATACGGAATTGCTGGATCGACTACCTACTTTCTTCTACTTATTTGTAAGAGCGTGGCCAAGCTTAGATCCGCGCAAGACCAAAGGAAGGTGAGCTGAAAATAACTTGCAGTATCTGCTATGATGCCAGTAATACAACATCCAATGACATGTCTGAGACATCCAGCACCTTGTGTTATACATATGGGGGCAGTGGCTACCTCCATGTTGGTTCCTGCACCCCACCCATTTTACAAGGTGCTGGATGTCCCAGACCTTACAAGCCTGGTAACTGAATGCTCAGAGGCGCATTCATTGGGACGGACCAGACACTGAGGTCACCTTGGTGGGATGGTCCAAACTATTTGGCCAAATGGTCAGCCAAGTACCTAAATTTTTCATTTTTCATTGGAGCAATATATCTTTTTATGTTTTATCTGTATCTTTGTGCTAGCAGTGTGCTGCTTGTATCCCCCTCTCTCTCTCATCTCTCTCTCTCTCTTATTTCTCTCTCTCTCTCTCTCTCTCTCTCTCTCTCATCTCTCTCTCTCTTATCTCTCTCTCATCTCTCTCTCTCTTATCTCTCTCTCTCCTCTCTCTTATCTCTCTCTCTCTCTTATCTCTCTCTCTTATCTCTCTCTCTCTCTTATCTCTCTCTCTCTCTTATCTCTCTCTCTCTCTTATCTCTTTTATCCTCTCTCTTTTATCCTCTCTCTCTTTTATCTTCTCTCTCATCTCTCTCTTATCTCTCACTCTCTCTTATCTCTCACTCTCTCTTATCTCTCACTCTCTCTTATCTCTCACTCTCTCTTATCTCTCACTCTCTCTTATCTCTCACTCTCTCTCATCTATTTTTATGGCTAAGACTGATGCGACAATAAAACATGTGACTGCCAATAGATCTTCCAGCTGAATTTATGTATCTCCATAAAACATTAATGTATTTGAAGCCTGTATACTGTTTAGATGGCCAACAACAAGAACAGATCCCAGCAGGGCAGCCTATCATTGTCTTGCCTAAATTTACCGATACGATATCACACAGGACTTGATGCTTGGTATGAAACCAGTCTCTTAAACAAGAGTAAAAACCATAAGTGAATATAGAAGCCTTTTCAGTAGGCCCGATACACTTATATTTATGGACGAACCTGATGATACAAGGCAGCGCCATCATAGTTTGCGATCCTATATAAGTTAAGTGGCTAGGAAATGATCCCGCTCAGTCAAGAATAATGAATGAGGCCGGTTGGGGCTTCGTTGGGTGAATGTCTGGCTATTAATAAAGACAGAACACTATATATCCATCCCAGGTTTGTGGAGCTTAAGACGACATTTAGGAGGAATAGTTTATGTCAATTTGTATGTTGGCAATGTTAAAATAAAAAAATAAAAAAAAAGCTTTAGGATGTCCTAAATCTTTTAGTATTTTTTGCATATCCTAATATGTTAAATACATTCTTGGATTAAAGCTGCTATATATTTCCTGTGCAGTTTAAGAGGTTTTATCATGAATACCACCCAGCCTATAAACCTACTACATTGTTCCCCAATCAGCTCCTCAGGAAACGTGTCTCTAAAGCCCCGCACATGTGGTTGTCCAATTATTGCCAGTTTTACATTCATAGACAATGAGTGCCAGCTGCTATCGGCAGCCAGGACTTGTCACTAATAACGGACGTCCGCCATTAACCCTGTAGATCATTACTGCTGATCATGGCCTCAAGGGCTAAAGTGATGGTTCCCAGTGTGATTGAGGCACCCATCAGACCCCTGAAGGTGATGGTGAGGGTCAGAGGTAGATCCAAAGTCTAGTCTGGGGAGGGGCACTATCAGTATTGTGCAGTGGTTGATACACCCCCTCCCATAGACTTGCATTGAGGGCTGTGTCATCACTCCACACCCCTCATGATGTCACACCACACCCCCTCAATACAAGTCTATGGGAGGGGGCGTTTCAACCCCCACAGCCCGCACCTAGAGTTCAAAACCAAATGTTAGGAACGCTGGGGCAGTGGACTATCCCTTTAAGCACACATCATAGTTCCTCCCACATTAGGTTGGCAGCATAGTTCCCCCACATTAGGTTGGCTGTGGCCCCCACAGACATACAGCCTCCAGCCATATAGAGAGTGTATGGCTGGATGTCTGTGTACTGCCCCTTTTTAATGCTCCGACCACCGCTCCTTCGGTCCAGGGTCATGATCTACTGCAGAGAGGTAACCAGGACATCCTGAGTTAAAATGGCTGGTGATCGTTCTTCTGATACAGTCTGCCTCAGGCAGGCTGTACTAGTTGAGTGCTGATTTGCTACGGCACAGCATTGCACAGTGAAAGCAATCAAATGATTGCTTTATATTAGACCCCTATGTGACCCCCACAGATCGGAGGGGGGGGGGGGCACACAGGGGACTAATGTAACCCAGCATTGGATTGTTTATAACAGCAGTGTTCGTGACGTCACGCCCCCTCCCATAGACATGCATGTAGGGGGCGAGACGTCACGACCACTGCCACCAGAACCCAGCGTTCGTTCATGTGGCTTTTGAACAGACTTGTTCTGTACAGCTGGATGGTGGGCCTCGCAGGATCATTTACTCTGCTGGACCCAAGATACTCCAGCCCAACACTGAAGCAGAAACGAATATTCTCAGATACAGTAAAAGCTCTGCATACTAATATGTAAAAAAAAAAAAAATAATAATATATATATACACACATATACATATACATATGTACATACACACACACACACACACCTTTCCACTGTAATTAATAACATACTTTGTGCCATCTTCTGCTTTTAATATACTATAAGAGGACAAAATATAAGAATGTTCTTCACTATACCATCCAATTCCAACTCCTCTTGGCTTTGGAGCCTTATTTCAGGAACATATGTATTTCTTCCATATAATTTCCTTTGCATTAAAGGGGTACTCTGGTGGATTTTTTTTTTTTTTTTTTTTTATGAACTGGTGTCAGAACGTTAAACAGATTTGTAAATTACTTCTATTAAAAATCTTAATCCTTTTAGTATTTATTAGCAGCTGTATGCAACAGAGGAAAATTCTTTGCTTTTTTGAATTTCTTTTTTGTCTTGTCCACAGTGCTCTCTGCTGACACCTCTGTCCATGTCAGGAACTGTCCAGAGCAGCATAGGTTTGCTATGGGGGATTTTCTCCTGCTCTGGACAGTTCCTGATACGGACATCAGGTGTCAGCAGAGAGCACTGTGGACAAGACAAAAAATAAATAAAAAAAATATAAAAAGATTACTGAAGTATTGAAAGGATTAAGGTTTTTTAATAGACGTAATTTACAAATCTGTTTAACTTTCAGGCACCAGTTGATTTATAATCAAAAAGTTTTCCACCGGAGTACCCCTTTAACATAATTTCATTAAACAGTTAAAGGGGTACTCCGGCACTAATACATCTTATCCCCTATCAAAAGGATAGGGTATAAGATGCATGATCGCGGGGGTCCCGCCGCTGGGGACCCCCGCAATCTGTCATTGCGCACCCACCTTTGTGAGCTCTCCGCAGCGCTGGAGGCTTCGAGTGTGTAGTGTGACGACCACGCGGCTGGAGTATCATGACTCTCCCCCGTGTGACGTCACGCTCTGCCCCCTCAATGAAAGTCTATGGGAGGGGGTGTGACGGAGGGGCGTGACTGATTAGCTGTGGGAAAAAGTGTGTAATGAGTCTCACCGGGAAGCCATCACCATGCTTGATACTGACAAGGGGCAAGAACTCTAACACAACTGTGTACCGATAGGACCTCTCTATTTAAAACCGATGCTGGTTTGGCTGAATTATCTTTTATGGGTCGAGCATTGACTTACACGACATTTACTGTCTCTCCAATAGGTGGCACAAGAGTCCGATTTCTACCCTCTGGAGAGGAGATGGTTAGCATTGCCTGACCCATGAGACTCTTTACACGATCATAATGGTCTCCACAAGAAGATTCCTTATCCCCTAACAAATGTAGTTATATACAGGCTATTGTGCTTTATTGGGGAACTGGTCATAATGGTTACAAATAGAAGGGATCATCCTGCTGTTTAGTCTTTTCTTGTCCATTAGTGGTTTGGTGTTAAGGTGCAGGGTCAGTTGTGTCTATCAGTGTTCAGGGAGAGCTCTAGGGTAAGATTTAGCTGCACACTCAACTGAACCCCACTCCTATTTCTAGATATATCAAACTGTAGAAAAATATAGAGTAGCACTAACCACATTAAAACATCCAGTATCCTTTATTTGTAGTCCTGTAGGCAACATGAAGACACACCGGGGAAATAAAACAAGAGGATGGGGAGTGTGGTATGATGCCGTATCATGCCGATAGGCACTTCTTATGGCCTCCACCATAGATATGCCTGAATGAGCTGGATAGACATATTCCATATTTTCACCTGCATGTTAAAGGGGTACTCCCTTGCTAGAAATCCTATACCCTATTCATAGAATATGGGATAAGATGTCTGATTGCGGGGGTCCTGCCGCTGGGACCCCTGCGATCTCCATGCAGCATCCAG
The DNA here is from genome assembly GCF_029499605.1 of Hyla sarda. Lineage (NCBI taxonomy): Eukaryota > Metazoa > Chordata > Amphibia > Anura > Hylidae > Hyla > Hyla sarda. The sequence continues at coordinate 13,514,319 of NC_079194.1, read as the reverse complement.
GGTTATTTTCAGAATGCTGGGTTCGGGTGGCCGTGGCGTTCACAATTGCAGTTGCTGCACGGAGATCGCGAAGGTCTCTGTGGTGGGACCAGATATCTTTTCCCTTATCCTATGGATAAGAGATAAGATGTCTAGCAATGGAGTACCCCTTTAAAAGGAAAACTGGCATCCCGTTCACCCACACTAAACCCTATACCCGGGTTATAGTGCGGGTGAACAGGAGACCGATGCAGGGTCTCTGACTCAAATACATTTAGTCCGGTGCCCGGACCCTCTGAAGATTCTCTAACTATCTTCGCTGAATTGCGTGCTGGGGACAGGCCCGCCGGCTAAATTTGAATATTCATGGTCACGTGAGCTCTTGTGCCTACTGATTGCTCACGTGACCAGCGCCCATGAATATTCAATCCAGCCTCCAGCGTGCAATTCAGCAAAGATAGAAGCCGATCTTCAGAGGGACCGGGCACCGGACTGAAGGTATGTATTTTCGTCAGAGGGCCTGCATTGGTCTCCTGTTCACCCACACTACAACCTGGTGTATTGGGTTTAGTGTGGGTGAACAGAAAGACCGTTTTCCTTTAAGCTGTGCCTGAGATCACAGCATTTGCTTCTTTCTCTTTCTACAAAAAGACCCTCTCTCCATTCCCATCAATCGGTTTCTGTTATCTATTTTAGTTACTATTCTTGTTATTATTTGCTTGCATTGATTTGTTCTTACAACTTTGTTACACAATTCAGCCCTAATGTAAGTCCTGGGGGTATCGGAGTACAGGGTACCACTGTTCCGACCCAAGAAAGGTGACTGCTATAGGTGAAGACTAGTTCTGCAGTATTGTGACAGTAATGTAGCTTCCTAACATTTCATTACTTTGCAACATTGATTTCTCTTTAAAAGATTTTAGTTATTCTTGTCCAACAGAGCGAGGGGTGTAACCGTATATAGCCCTAAAAAAAGAGATTTGGTTTACTGGCATTGCAAGATTTACAGGTTTTTGATTATGAGGATTCAAAATTAGATTTTCCTAGCAGCCCATTTCGCCTTTTATAAGAATTTCCAAATCTTCCTAGTAAATTCATGGGGGAGATTATAGATACACCGTCTGGTTTGAGACACAAATTCTATACATACATTTTAAAAGACATTTAAACTGGACTAAACTATATATATATATATATATATATATATATATATATATATATATATATATATATATATATATATATTAATATATATATATATTATTATATATATATATATTATATATATTAATATATATATATATATATATATATATATTTTTATTAATATATATATATATATATATATATATATATATATATATTTATATTTATTAATATATATATATATATATATATATATATATATATATATATATATATATATATATTATTCCAGTTGATTGACTAAATATTGGCTTTGGGTAGGGACCCATTTTTAGCCGGTTGTCAATGACTGGATCCCTATTCAGAACGGACGACCAGGATGGTTTGTTTAAAACCAAGATGAGAAGGAATAATAAGAAATATTTAAATGTAAATAAAACCGTAAAGCGGGCATCAATCATCGCCGCGTAAAACGGAACGTGCAATGAGGGCAAATTTTAGTTTAAGATAAGAGATGTCACCGTAACTTATGTTCTCAGGCGGTGGTATCTCTTGTGATCAATCACTTCAGTCACTATGTAACTTTCCTTGGGTACAAAGACTTGAAATTCCTTTTCAAAGAGAAACAAGTCCTAGGGACCGTAAATCTTTACAACAAGCATCCAGAAGGACTAGGGATGTATTGGATTACCTGATAATCTGATACAAAAGAAAAAAAAAAAAGTTATGTTTTTATGGAAAAAAATAAAAAATTCTCCAGGTCCACCGAAGCCTTATGTTGATCATACCAGACAGATCCTCCCTATTAAACAAAGCTCTCTGAGCTAAACAGCCTGGTGTCCAGTCTGATACATTGTACATACATGCTAGTCCTGCTGACAGCTTAGGAGCGGAGAATATCCAGTCTAGACAATGCTCTGTGAGCTAAACATCTCAGACTGATACATTGTACATAGCTAGTCCTGCTCTCAGCTGAGAAGTGACAATTGTATCCAGTCTAGACAATGCACTGTGAGCTAAACATCTCGGGCTGATACATTGTACATAGCTAGTCCTGCTGACAGCTTAGGAGCGGAGAATATCCAGTCTAGACAATGCTCTGTGAGCTAAACATCTCGGGCTGATACATTGTACATAGCTAATCCTGCTCTCAGCTGAGAAGTGACACATTGTATCCAGTCTAGACAATGGAGTCTAGGATGTATAGCTCACTGAGCATTGTCTATCACTTCTCAGCTGAGAGCAGGACTAGCTATGTACAATGTATCACTCTGGAGTCCAGGATGTTTAGCTCACAGAGCAGAGTGATACATTGTACATAGCTAGTCCTGCTCTCAGCTGAGAAGTGATAGACAATGCTCTGTGAGCTAAACATCCTGGACTCCAGACTGATACATTATACATAGCTACTCCTGCTCTCAGCTGAGAAGTGGATAATATCCAGTCTAGACAATGCTCTGTGAGCTAAACATCTCAGACTCATACATTTTACATAGCTACTCCTGCTCTCAGCTGAGAAGTGGATAATATCCAGTCTAGACAATGCTCTGTGAGCTAAACATCTCAGACTCATACATTTTACATAGCTAGTCCTGCCCTCAGCTAAGGGATACAATTGTATCCAGTCTAGACAATGCTCTGTGAGCTAAACTGCCTGGAACCCAGACTGATACAGAGCATTGTCTAGACTGGATACAATTGTATTAGTCTGGGTTCCAGGCAGTTTAGCTCACAGAGCATTGTCTAGACTGGATAGTATCCACTTCTCAGCTGAGAGCAGGACTAGCTATGTACAATGCATCAGTCTGGAGTCAAGGGTGGTTAGTTCACAGAGCATTGTCTATATTGGATACAATTGTCTCCACTTCTCAGATGAGAGCAGGACTAGCTATGTACAATGTATCAGTCTGGAGTCAAGGGTGAGCTATGGTGCTCTGTGAGCTAAACTGCCTGGACACTAGACTAAAACATTGCACATAGCTCGTCCTGCTCACAGCTGAGAAGTGATACAATTGTATCCAGTCAAATAATTTATATTTATCATTTGCAAATTAAATTGCTTTTTAATACCATTAATAATTTCTCCACAAAATCTAATGTAATTTTTATCGGCTTCCGTTTCTACACAGTACAGTTTTCGGTAAAAACTGCCCCTTATATTTATTCTGTAGGTCCATAGGGTCGCAAGGATACCGAATTTATATAGGTTTAATTTTATTTTACTACACAAAAAAAAAAAAAAAAACGACATGCACCAAAATTAATATGTTGAAAAATTTCCTATTCTGACCCCTATAACTTATAAGGGGTGTTATGAGGGCTCGTTTTTTGTGCTGTGATCTGAAGTTTTTATCGTTACCATTCTTGTTTTGATCGGACTTTTTGATCACTTTTTATTAATTTTTTTTATGGTATAAAAAGTGACCAAAAATGCTATTTTGGACTTCAGAATTATTATTATTATTATTTTTTTTTATGTGTACGCCATTGAATATGCGGTTTAAATACCAATATATTTTTGTAGTTCGGACATTTATGCACGCGGCGATACCACATACATTTATATTTATTTACACAGGTTTTTTTTATGGGATTCAAACTTTTATTTGGGAAGGGGTTAAATCACATTTATTGACTTTTTTTTTTTACACTTTTTTTTTGCAATGTTATAGCCCCCATAGGGGACTAGAATATGCATTACACTGATCTCTTACACTGATCACTGCTATGCCCTAGCATATCATTGATCAGTGTTTCTGCTGCTTGACTGCTCCAGCCTGGATCTCAGGCACAGAGCAGTCGTTCGGCGATCGGACAGTGAGGGGGCAGGTAGGGATCCTTCTCGCATCTTGCAAGCTGTTCGGGACGCTGTGATTTCACCGTGGCAGTCCCTTACAGCACCACTGAGTTAACCGGCAATGTTTACTTTCGTTTTAGACGCTGCGATCAAGTTGGTCTAAAGGGCGAACCTTCAATAATGGGTATGGTATCACTCAGTTGTCATGACCAGTTGAAATAACCAATAAGACAGAATAGAGTGGACTCCCGAGGGGCCCATATACAGCTCTTTTGCACAGAGGCCCTCCGCATTCTTATATAACACCAACAAGTGATCGACACAGAACACAACATTATATTACTTGTTGGTGTTTTATGAGAACAAACCAATCAAAACTTATTAAAAAAAAGGCAAACGTTTTCGAAAATGGTAGATCTCCTTTAAGGCTGTGTTCATAAGGGTCAGATTCGGCCTGGATTTCAGCACAGATTGTCTGCATCACATCCAATAAATCCTCCTTTAGAGAAAGTAAAAGGGGTTTATTTGTTATTTTTTATTATTTAATTAGCAAATTATAAAGTACCACTAGAGCAGTGTTTCCCAACCAGTATGCCTCCAGCTGTTGCAAAACTACAACTTTAAGGGAATGCTGGGAGTTGTAGTTTCGCAACAGCTGGAGGCACATTGGTTGGAAAACATTGCATTAGAGTGTGCGGGACATCTTATCCCTTTGGATAGGGGATAAGAGGTTTAGAGCAGAGTACCCCTTTAAGTTCATGTTGGGCCAGGTTGCACTTTCTCCATTTTAGATATATAACATTTTCAATATGAAGGGGTACTCCGGTGGAAAAAAAATTTTTTTTAATCAACTGGTGCCAGAAAGTTAAACAGATTTGTAAATTACTTCTATTAAAAAATCTTAATCCTTCTAGTACTTATTAGCTGCTGAATACTACAGAGTAAATTCTTTACTTTTTGGAACATTGTGCTCTCTGCTGACATCTCTGTCCATTTTAGGAACTGTCCAGAGCAGCATAGGTTTGTTATGGGGATTTTCCTCTACTCTGGACAGTTCTTAAAATGGACAGAGATGTCAGCAGAGAGCACTGTGCTCGTGATGTCAGCAAAGAGCTCTGTGTTCCAAAAAGAAAATAATTTCCTCTGTAGTATTCAGCAGCTAATAAGTACTGGAAGGAGTAAGTTTTTTTTATAGAAGTAATTTACAAATCTGTTTAACTTTCTGGCATCAGTTGATTTAAAAAAAATTAAAAAAAAAAGTTTTCCACCAGAGTACCCCTTTAAGAATTAAAATAAACTAAAAAGTTACACTATAATTGGGGTCCAATGGCTTATTTTAGAAAAAAAAACAATGTGCCAAGTGAACAACAAGACACAAGTGTTAAAGGGGTACTCCAGTGGAAAACTTTCTGGCACCAGTTGATTTAAAAAAAAAAAAAAAAGAAAGTTAAAACAGATTTGTAAATTACTTTTATTAAAAAATCTTAATCCTTCCAGTACTGATTAGCTGCTGAATACTACAGAGCAAATTCTTTTCTTTTTGGAACACAATGCTCTCTGCATAGTTCCTAAAATGGACAGAGATGTCAGCAGAGTAGGAGAAAATCCCCATAGCAAACATATGATGCTCTGGACAGTTCCTAAAATGGACAGAGATTTCAGCAGAGAGCACTGTTGTCATGATGTCAGCAGAGAGCTCTGTGTTCCAAAAAGAAAAGAATTTCCTATGTAGTACTCAGCAGCTAAAAAGTACTGGAAGGAATAAGATTTTTTAATAGAAGTCATTTACAAATCTATTTAACTTTCTGATACCATTTGATTAAAAAAAATAATAATTTTTTTTAAAGTTTTCCACCGGAGTAGCCCTTTAATGCCCGATGGGCTTTCTTGTCGGTCCTCAATGTAGTTCCCATCCTGATCACTGCCCGGGTCACAAGGAAACATTTACAAACATTTATAAGAACTGGGCTGTAGTCCAAAGTCTTCAGTAAGTGCCAGAAACATGGTGGCTACATCATTATTGATATAGGAAACTACTGTTTTTTCCCCCCACATTTTCCCAAGATCACATACCTGTTCCGAGCTGTTTAGAAGTAGAACAACTATGCAAATATACATCAAGTCATTTCACACTTAGAATATATAGACGCTTACTTCTTTGACAGCACCCATTAATCTAGATCAATTTTGACCTCGCTATGTTATAAAAGCATTTTAACAATTTACATTAACATGCATAAACTCACATTTTATATTACTTTACAAAAAAATAAAACCTCCCATTGCCATCCCCAGCACATTATCTCCATTATGGTCGATGCTGTTTATTTGTAAATATCCGAGGAATGTAAGATTGATTTCCGAGAGCTTGGCAAATGCAAATACAACCAATTTGTGGCAAATTGGAAGAATTCCTCTCCCAGCTCTTTCAGTGTAATGAAGAATGCTCATTTCTACTTAAAAACGCTGCCTAGAATTATGGCTACAGACAGCAGCTGAAAAGTGGCCATAAAGAGGTTTTTTTTTTTCTTTTTTCTCTCTTTCGGGTGGGAGTGGGCATAACGGTAGTGGAAATAAGAACTTGAACACCCGATAAGGTTTGTGCAACCTCAACAAAAATAAGAGTTTGTAATAATAAATGAATGGAAATCGGGGGATTGCAAACAGATTATGAGTACAGTCATAACCATCAGGGGCAGGGGCTGCTCGACAGACTTAAAATCATTTAAAAATTCTCTCTCCATACTTTCTCTTCAAACTAATAAGGTGGCCCCTCATTGTTACTGGACTCATGTATCACTAGCACCAGTCGGCCTCAGAAATACTTAAAGCCACTTTGTAAAAAAGTTTGGTAAGGGTTGTAGCAGATACCATTTTGTCACATAGCTCGAAAAAAAAACCACAAAAAAAAAAAAAACACACCATGTGAGCCTGGTCATCAACTCCACCATGTGAGCCTGGTCATCAACTATGTGAGAGGAAGACTAATGAATCATTTGATTTATGTGTCTTTACAGAGGAAGAGGTTCTACATTTGTTATCTAAAGTGAAGACAAATAAGTCACAGGGGCCTGATGGGATACATCCAAAACCGTTAACAGATTTATTTAACCAATCACTGGTAACAAGAGTCAACAAGATTGGAAATTAGCAAATGTCGTGCCCAATCACAAGAAAGGTAGTAGGGAGGAATCAAGTAACTATAGGCCAGTAAGTCTGACATCAATAGTGGGGAAATTAATGGAAACCCTATTAAAGGATAGGATTGTGGAACATCTAAAATCCCATGGATTGAAAGATGAAAAACAACATGGGTTTACTTCAGGGAGATCATGTCAAACAAATCAGATTTTTTTGATTGGGTGACTAAAATTATAGATGGTCGAGGGGCAGTAGATATCGCATATCTAGATTTTAGTAAGACTTTTGAAACTGTCCCACATAGAAGACTCAATAATCAATAAACTACAGTCATTGAGCTTGAACTCCCATATTGTTGAGTGGATTAGGCAATGGCTGAGTGACAGACAACAGAGGGTTGTAGTTAATGGAGAATATTAAGAGCGAGGTCTTGTAACCAGTGGGGATCTCAGGGATCTGTACTGGGACCAATATTGTTTAATATCTTCATTAGTGATATTACAGAAGATCTCAATGGTTTTGGTCTTTTTTCTGATGACACAAAGATGTGTAACAGGATTGATGTTCCTGGAGGTATATGCCAAATGGAAAAGGATTTAGGAAAACTAGAAGAATGGTCAGAACTCTGGCAACTGAAATGTAATGTGGATAAGTGCAAGATAATGCACCTGGGGCGTAAAAACCCTCGGGCAGAATATAGAATATTTGACACAGTCCTGACCTCAGGATCTGAGGAAAGGGATTTAGGAATAATTATTTCAGAAGACTTAAAGGTAGGAAGACAATGTAATAGAGCAGCAGGAAATGCTAGCAGAATGCTTGGAGGTATAGGAAGAGGTATAAGCAATAGAAAGGGAAAAGTGCTCATGGATGTATAGTGAGAGGTATAAGCAGTAAAGAGAAGTGCTCATGCTGCTGTATAGAACACTGGTGAGACCTCACTTGGAGTATTGTGCGCAGTACTGGAGGCCGTATCTCCAGAAGGATATAGATACTCTAGAGAGAGTTCAGAGAAGATACTAAACTAGTACATGGATTGCAGGATAAAACTTACCAGGAAAGGTGAAAGGACCTTAACATGTATAGAAGAAAGAAGAGACAGAGGGGATATGATAGAGACTTTATATACAAAAAGGGAATCAACATGGTAAAGGAGGAGAAGATATTTAAAAGAAGAAAAACTACCATAAGAGGACATAGTTTTAAATTAGAGGGGCAAAGGTTTCTGCAGTAATATCAGGAAGTATTACTTTACTGAGAGAGTAGTGGATGCATGGAATAGCCTTCCTGCAGAAGTGGTCGCTGCAAATACAGTGAAGGAGTTTAAACATGCATGGGATAAGCATAAGGCTATCCTTCATATAAGATAGGGCCAGGGACTATTGATCTGCCGACACATTCTATGTTTCTATGAGCTTGGTCATCAACTCAACCATGGGAGCCTGGTCATCAACCATGTGAGCCTGTTTTCATTGCTTCACACCACATCATTTGTGACACGGAAGAGGACTTAGTTGACTATCCCTGTCTCCTTGTTCTATATATCTTTTCATGAACAGATATGGATTGGAGCACTGTGTATGTGACATTCACACTCTTGCAGGTGGTCATGGTGCCTTTCAATGCAACCTCAGACATGTTGCATTAGCTAGATTAGCTGTCTGGGGACTGCTATTGGAGGCGGCCAGGAGGAATTGGGTCCAAAAGGGAGAGTTGGCCGATAGATAGAGGAAGATGATTCTGATGGTGGCAATCTTCTTGTAGTGTGTATTAGGCACTGGACCCTACATGCGATAGGCCTGGATCTGTAATTATTGGTGAACAGTAGTCAGTAGAAAAGCAGACCTGTGGGGAGGAGGTCACCTGCAAAAGATAGGAGAGTCCCAAGAGTTTAGCGCAGCTACTGTTCCAGGCGAGGCATAAGAGTGCCATTCATAAAGTAGACTGAATTAATAGATTGCCAGTAATGATCCATGGGCTGAATTTAGCCATGGGAGGGGGTAAGGCCTATGTTTGTAAGCCGCCACTGAAGCAGAGTTGGCTGAAGTGTATGAAAAGCCTGAGTGGTGAGCTCTGGGAAATCTGCTGGGGCTGTGTGAATAGTCTCCCCATTGTGGACACCAGTGGTGGGTCAGCAGTAGTGAAGACAATAGGCTGGGTCAGATCAAGACTGAAGCAAGAGAGAAGGGCTATAGGTGACTGGTTTCCCTGCAGGCCTGGAAAGTGATCTGAGTGTTTCTTAGTGCGGTAGCTTGGGGGGTGCAGGGTGAATAGGGTGTAGCTGTGCAGTGATGAAAGGGTGTAGCATTAACCCTTAACTGTCGTGCCACCAGGGTGCAGGTTCCTCCTCATATATATATCCTACCGCAACCTTTCTCAAGAACGATGGGGTGGAATAAAGTTGACAATAAAGTTGACAACCGGAATTGTAATAAACGGGAAATAACTTTGCTGATTTCATCCTGCATAAAATCTGCAGTAAACAGTCTTTACAAGAGGACCGGACTTTAGTCTCCTCACAGGTTGGTTGGGACCTTGTAGAGAATAAGCTTTGAGGCTTGACTTACGCTGTTCCACTGAATTTAGGGGTTTGATTTAGGTTCAGTAGTCACGTAGAATTAGCTGAATTGGAGTTAGGTAGACTCCCGGTTATCAAGAAGGTGAAGAGATCGGCTTCAGGCCTAATTAGTCTTGTAGGTTTGCACAGATCTCCGCTCGCTGTCATATCCCGGGGGAAAGAGTGATGATTGGACACAGCGCCCTTATATCTGAAGGGGCAGGCTCAAAGCTTATTGTTCCCCCAAACCTGTCAGTCCTATCACAAAGGATTGTGGTACATCACATGACTAAATCACATGACCTGAAAGGTCCTTAACTTTAGCATAACACATTTACTATGAATCGCATGACTTGAGGTCCTGTAAGTAACCGTTATATTATTAAATATTCTAAATATACAATAAATTACAGATTTATGAGGCGACTGAGGGTTATCCCACTGAGAGAATCCTAACAGCACGGATGAACTCTGACTATGGGGATTTACGACCAAAGGTACAGGACCATGTCCAGTACTGGGACACCACATTAGTAAGTCAGGGGCATGTGTATATCAGCGAAAAATCTATGTACTGGAAGTTTGAGCAACCACAGGCTTCCCACTACTTTACTAGGTTACACAAGGTTATGTCTAAGGCCATATCTCCCATAGTATACATAGACCTGTGCTCTGATGAGTAAGATAATGGCCCTGATTTATCAGCCAGAAACACTAATTGTCTGCTTTTTTCCTCATAATAACCAATCACAGCTCAACTTTCACTTTACCAGAGCTCGTTAAGATTCAAAAGCTGAGCTGTGATTGGTTTCTATGGGAAAAACCAATTCGGGTTTCAGGCTGGTTGATAAATCTCTCCCAATATCTGAATATGTGTGGAGTTGGCACATTATATAGTACAATTCTTAAAACACTGTTCACAACAGTCATGTACTGCAGGTCTGGTATGAAACTACTTGGATTCTCCATAGCCTTGGACTTTTATGGCATTATTAATAGAATATCATATATCACTTTGTGATTGAATGGAAATAATACAGTGCTCAAATAAAGGGAAAATTTAAACAACACAATATAACTCCAAGTCACTGACACTTGTGTGAGATCCCACTGTCCACTCAGGAAGAACACTGATTGACAATCAATTTCACATGGAACAGACAACAGGTGGAAATTATAGGCAATTAGCAAGACACCCCCAATAAAGGAGTGGTTCTGCAGGTGGTGACCACAGACCACATCTCAGTTCCCATAGACTTTTGAATGCTGACCGTGCTTTCACTCTAGTGGTAGCATGAGACAGAGTCTACAACCCACAAAAGTGGCTCAGGTAGTGCAGGAGACGTGGAGGAGGCAGTAGGAGGGAAACAACCCAGCAGCAGGACCGCTACCTCCGCCTTTGTGCAAGGAGGAGAAGGTGGAGCACTGCCAGAGCCCTGCAAAATGACCTCCAGCAGGCCACAAATGTGCATGTGTCCACTCAAACGGTCAGAAACAGACTCCATGAGGGTGGTATGAGGGCCCGACCTCCACAGATGGGGGTTGTGCTTACAGCTCAACACCATGCATTTGCCAGAGAACACCAAGATTGGCAAATTTGCCACTGGTGCCCTGTGCTCTTCACAGATTAAGGCAGGTACGCACTGAGCACATGTGACAGACGTCAAAGTCACAGCTTTAGGAGTCAAGTCAGTCCCTGTCATCTGTCAAGTCAGGGTGGCACCAAATTGTCCAGTCCTACTACAAGTCTTAGCAAGCCCTTAAGGTCTCTGCATCACTGGTCAACCTCTTGGGCCCTGGTTGAACTGTATAGACTTTACCAACTGTCTACCCTCAGTAAAGCTACAGTTATCCATAACTTTGCGTCGGAGTAATTATTGCCCCCCCATGCCTAGCCCAGGATCCAGCGGTATACCTTCGGGTGGTTATAGGCTAAACCACGCCCCTCAATCACAAATATAAGGGGTTAATGCTATCGTCGCCTAAGGTAACAACATCTGCCCTGCACCACACACCCTACCACCACAACTGCATGTTGTAGCCCCCTGTGGGGGCAAAAAAAAAAAGTGTAAAAATAGAAGTCCATTTACCCCCTTCCGTATAAAAAGTTTAAATCACCCCCATTTTCCCATTTAAAAAAAAATAAAATAATATAAAAAAAGTATAAAAATAAACATGTGGTATCGCCATGTGCGTAAATGTCTTAACTATTAAAATATGAGGTTAGCTAATCCACACGGTCGATTGCATACACGTAAAAAAAAAAATCCAAAATTGGGCATTTTTGGTCACTTCATATACCATAAAAATATGAATAAAAAGCGTTCAAAAAGTTATATCAAAACAAAAATGGTACAGATAAAAACTAGACCACAGCACAAACAATTAGCCCTAATATAGCCCTGTATGCAGAAAAAAAACAAAAAAAAAAAAAACTTATAGGGGTCAGAAAATGACATTTTTAAAGTGTACCTGTCATAAATTTTTTTTTTATATATATATTATAAATCATTCCATATTAAACAACTTTCTAATAGCATTTTATTTTTTTTTTAAATTGCTTCCTTGCATGTCTTTTTTACATTTTGAAAATCTGTCCACTAAGGCTCTCCCTAGCCTCAAGCTTTTGCATTGATTTCAGACTCACGCTGGCCTGGCAGAGTCTCTGAAATAGCAGACCGCTGGCTGAGCACGAGACCAGCTCAGCGCAGCTCCCTACCTGTCAGACAGTCGGGAGCGCTGTGCTCACTCGCATACCCTGCAGGGCTCTGGACACAGAGGACAAGCAGGGCTCTGGACACCGGAGGACAAGCAGGGCTCTGGACACCAGAGGACAAGCAGGGCTCTGGACACCAGAGGACAAGCAGGGCTCTGGACACCAGAGGACAAGCAGGGGGCCCTGCAAATGTGGGCTCACTCGCATCCCCCTCCCACCCCCTGCTGCTCTCCTCAGCGAAGGTAGGGCGGAAGCAGTCCCCGCAGCAGGCTTCAGTGATGTAGCACCTGCTGTGGCACGAGTGTCCAGCGTCACGCTAAAACGGCATCTCTGATGAAGCTATCTTCTTTCCACTAAAGCTGCCTATGGCTGTGAAGATAGAAGAGCGTTAATGACTGTGGGGGGAGCGGAGGAACACAGCTACCAAACTATTGGGGTGACCTACCTACCCCTTCCCCCCCCCCACCCCAAAACCCACTTGCCTAGCCAATACACTGTGTGGGACATCAAGGGGGCATTATTGATGGAGGAAGGCAACAGTTTGAGGCCATTGCTCTTTAGGATGTCTAAACAGTCCAGAGAGTGGAACTATGTTTAGAAGTCCCATAAAGGGTATGTCTACATTGAGTAATGGGAAGAAAATCTCCGCTCTCAGAATTACGCGAGCAGAGATTCCATCTGGGGCTGCTCCCCGGACTGAGCGGCACTGGGCAGTCACCATTCCGTTATGTAGTGCTCTCGGACTTGCGTGCAAAGAACGGAATGGTCATCCTGGCAGTCTTTGTCAGATGGATACGCAAAAGAGAAAGTGACCGATTCCCATCAGAGAAGACGTCATTTGTGATGTTATATGGTCTTCAGAGCTGGCATGTACCACTATACGGGGGGATATTGGTCTATATATAGTTTTATTTTATTTAGCACCGGTAAGATATGTGGTCATGGTGTGGCAGATTTTATTTTTATTTTTTTTACCCCCTACCCTTCAAAAAAAAAAAAACCTGCGTTTACCCCTATGAGTAACATGGATATCTAGAGGGAAATGGTAGCTGGATAACATAAGCGAAAAAGTAATAAAAAGAGGTTGTTCTCCATTATCATGGCTGTCAAAGCTCAAGAAGTTTGTCGTTCACAATAAACAAAATTGCCACCTTGCAAGGAGAAAAAGAGAGGTCTCATATACTTTGACGTGTAACATTTCCATTCGGAACATTCGGCTCATACCAGGCTCGGCAGGAATATATCTATTAGCCTAACCTGCAGTTAGCCCATCAGGTATACAATATGGAACCTTTTAGACTGAAAAGACCAATCAGAATTACATGATCCTTTGTCTACAAAAGTAGGATACAGTTCACACAGGACACAAGGTATTATTGCTGAAAATTACAGGGACAAGCACAGAAATGAAAGTCTCTTTTTCTAGATGCAAAATTGGAAGTCACAATTTAGTCTAATACCGAAGCCTTTGTGCTTAATTATAAGGCGACTGCCACACTTGTGCATGAAAATAGTCTAATGAAATAGGAGGTTCCACTAAAGGGCATTCAATGTATTGTTATCCTAATATGGATAAACCAGAAAGTATATCTATTGTGTCCGACACAAGTGCTTAATGTCAATCATCTGGTACTGTTAAAGGGGTACTCACTGCTTAAAGTTATTCCTGACCCATAGGATAGGGGATAACAGACAGTGTTTGGGGAGGGGTCTGACAACTGGTACCCCCAATAATCACAAGAGTCACAAGTGAATGGAGCAGCTGTGCCCATTCTCACCCACTGCTTGGTGCACTATAGCAGTGGTCTCGAAGTTTTGCAACATCTAGAGGGCAACAGTTTAACTCCCAGCATTCCTGGACAGCCGGTGGCTACCAGGCATGCTGGAAGTTGATGTTTTGCAACATCTAGAGGGCCACAGTTTGAGAACAATGCTCTTTAGGATTTCTGAACAGTATAGAGCAGGGAACTATGTTCAGGAGTGCTATAAAGGGTATATTCACATTGAGTAAGGTGAATGGAATCTCCAGCGGAATTGTTGCTATTCCCGATCCATTGGATAGGGGATAACAGCCTCAAAAAACTGCACTTCTTGTCCAGAAAGAAGCTTCTCCTCAGTAAAAGACACATGAAAGTCACTTGGTCTGATTAAACCAAGATTGAATTCTTGGGCCTCAGTTCTAAGCATCATGTCTGGAGGAAACCAGGCACTGCCCATCATCTGCCCAATACCATCCCTACAGTGATCATGATGGGGGCAGCATCATGTCTGGAGGAAACTGGGTACTGCCCATCACCTGCCCAATACCATCCCTACAGTGAAGTATGGTGAGGACAGCATCATGTTAGGAGGAAACCAGGCACTGCCCATTAACTGCCCAATACCATCTCTACAGTGATCATGGTGGGGGCAACATCATGTCTGGAGGAAACCAAGCACTGCCCATTACCTGCCCAATACCATCCCTACAGTGATCATGATGGGGGCAGCATCATGTCTGGAGGAAACTGGGTACTGCCCATCACCTGCCCAATACCATCCCTACAGTGAAGTATGGTGAGGACAGCATCATGTTAGGAGGAAACCAAGCACTGCCCATCCCCTGCCCAATACCATCCCTACAGTGATCATGGTGGGGGCAACATCATGTCTGGAGGAAACCAGGCACTGCCCATTACCTGCCCAATACCATCCCTACAGTGATTATGGTGGGGGCAGCATCATGTCTGGAGGAAACCTGGCCCTGCCCATTACCTGCCCAATACCATCCCTACAGTGATCATGGTGGAGGCAGCATCATGTCTGGAGGAAACTGGGTACTGCCCATCTCCTGCCCAATACCATCCCTACGGTGAAGTATGGTGGGGACAGCATCATGTTAGGAGTTCACACCACAGAATGCCGACGCACAATTCAGCTTGAAGAGTTCGTGCTAATTACTCAGTGAGAACATAAGAATGAGCTGAGTGCTGGGCGTGCCAAGGAGTGGAGCAGCAACATGCTTGAACAAAAACACCAGCTACATTTTTGGATCACTTCTTAATGAGTAGAACTGTTCCCGTCAATTATTAAAGTTTCCAATATCATACCCCAGACCAAAAATACAGACACCAGACTGCCCCTGGAACTAAAACTCTTTATCGTACAGCTTTATTTAGGGGAACAATCCCAGTAATCAAATTGGTAATAATAGAGCAAGGCATTGGCAATGAGGGTCCATTTGGTGATGGGGTTGTATTTTAGGTGTTTGAGCTTTGTATTTTGGATCATTCCAGCTACAGCAAAATGTTATGAGTAGGATAGTTTCCCTGATTAAATACAGAATTTGGAGTCCTAAAGATTCCTATAACTGGCCGCCCTCAAATTAAAAACGTTTCCCCTCAATTTTGGATGACTCCCATTTTTAATAATTTTTTATTAGTGGGATTGTTCCCCTACATAACTACAGATTCCAAATCGCACCCAAGACCATACTCCTAAAAATACACTAGACCCCATTGGACCCAAAATAACCCTTGACCGTGCAGATCTATTTCGGGGAACTATTCTACTCATGGAAGAAGTCGAAAGCATTAATCAAAAATAGAGTCGGGCAATGATTTTGGTTCTATGGGGTCTGGAGTATCATTTGGATTCTGTATTTATATGTAAGGAATAAACTGGAATTTGTAGTAGTAACAATAATCCAAATATATCTGGACAATGAGGGGGTGATTTGTTTGTGGGGGTTAGTTGTATATTTTAGGGGCATGCACTTTTGATTTTCAGATCCTTCTAAGCACAGCTACTTTTATTAGTAAGATTGTTACCCTAAATATACTGTATATAGAATCCAATGCAGACTTCTGGTCATACCCCTAATGATACAGACAACACGTGAAACTAATAGTTGCCGCAACGTGCTCTGTAGTAAGAATGATCCAAAAAGACTCAAAATCAGACCCAAGACCATACAGACCCCAAAATGGAGCCAAAATAACTCCACACTATGCAGCTTTACTTACAGAATTTAAGAAAAACAACCCCACTAATGGTTCAAGTATTAGGAATGATCCCAAAAAAGACCTGGGCAATGAAAGGGCGATTTTGCTTCTAGGGGGTCTGGTTTGCAATCTGCATTTATTTAGGAGAACAATTCTACTAATAAAATTGTTAGTAGTGGAAATGACCCCTAATTTAAGCTTGTCAATTAGGGTCCGGTAATTTTTTAGGGGTGTGATCAATTGGATCATTTTTAGTTACTACATCGAAATTTTATTAATAGATTTGTTTCCCTAAATAAATATGGAATCCAATCCGGACTCCAGACCGTACTTCAAATAATACAGATGCTAGACCCTTTCAAACTTAAGTCACCCATCATTGCTTTGTTTCATTTTTGGATAGTTTCTACAAATATGGATTTGGATGTCCCAGAGTTTTTGGTCGCTTGACCTACTCTGGAGCACGTCCGTCCAATAATCTACAAACCAAACCAATTCCATAAATCCCCTCATACATTAGAGGGGTTATCCGGCCAAAGAGCAGCACCACTTCCCACTTCTATTTCTGAGACTAGGGACGTGATGTACCGCCAAGCTCCCTCGTGACGTCATGCCACGTCCCCTCCATTCATGTCTATGGGAGGGGGCGTGATGGACATCACGCCCCTCCCATAGACATGATTGGAGGGGATGTGGTGTGATGTCATGAGGGGGCGTGGCATTAGGTCACGTCTCCAGTCCCAGAAACAAAGCTTTCCAGACTGTAGACTCAGCATAGAATGCCGGATGCTGCACGGAAATCACAGGGTGTCCCAGCGGTGGGATCCCTGAGATCAGACATCTTATCCCCAATCTTTGGATAGGAGATAAGAGGTCTTAGGCCAGAATACCCCTTTAAGCGTTGACTTGAGAAAAAAAAAAAAAAAACGTAACTACACATTAACAATATTACAAAACAGCACCGTAAAGCATTACGCCACCTCGCGCACTGTAAGCACAGGCAATAATCTCTTGTAAGGTTAACCCTTCGGGAGCCGGGAGGATGACATCCCTTCCCAGTGCACACAGAGAACCTATGGTAATCAAGCTGTCATCTTCCATTATGCCCAAGCACCCAGCTGCCGGCGAGAGCTGACAGATTATGCTCCTGTCTCCACTGACAGCAAAGGTCTTAAATTAAATGTAAATTAGTGTCAAGGGTATAGACTGAATTACTACCTAATTTACTGTACTACGATAAAGTATTTTACAGGTCTGCCTGAAAAAAAAAAAAAGTCCTCGTCTTGGTCTTGATGCTGGAGATTAACAGCGCCGTGTTTATTTGCTCGGAGAGTTTAGGTTGTGTAGACCTGTCTCATTACTCCCAGCAAAATTATTGGCAGAACAGATTCCCCGCTAGTTATGGCCCCCCTGACACCCGGTGCAAAGGCTTCCTTAAGGTGCGATGTTGAAAGCATATCATTCAGGGCAAATGAAAAAAACATTACCCTCCGAAAATGTTGGGGGGGAGCGGCGTTCCTGGAAGCGCGCTTAACAGATGTAAACATTCGTACGAATAAATAAAAAAACACAACCTGGATTATTCTGTCACATCGAGAAATTATTTCTTCCCGGGGTTCATTTCCCAGAAAAAAATAACATATGCAAAGAAAATATGCAATTAGGACTTAGTCAAAAGTTTAACTAGACAGACTTTTCTACTGTAGTCACTTGGGTTACGGAGGTAAATTTATTTTAGGAAACGCTTGGAATACCTGCCTTTATTTTGGGGCTGTAATAAGTGCCAAAGATGTATCAGATTTCTATATACCGTATTTTATTATTTGCCCAAGACTGAATAATGGGGCCACTCGTAGGGACGGATGTGATTATTTCCCCCCAATTTACGGGAGCAGAACAAGAAATTCAGTATCGCAGATAATGAAAAAAAAATGAATGATAATTAATATTTTCTTTTCAATTCCATTTTTATTGGGAAGGGAAGTTATGAGATGGGGATAAGGAAAAGTAAGAGAAAGGAGGAAGGGAAATGAGAAGGATGAAAGGGGGTATCTCCCATACCCCCTTTCATCCTTCATTTCCCTCCCTCCTTTCTTTTACTTTTCCTTATCCCCATCTCATAAGAGAAGGAGGAGGAATAGACAGATGGAGAAAGGGGGGGGGGGGTATAGATAAAAGAGCACAGTAAACAAAAAGAGGAGGTAGGAAAAAACTACGATTAAGATGAGGTAGGAAGCGAGTCTGAAGAGGTTGTGGCAGGTTTGGTTGAGCGATACTTTTTCCAAGGAGCCCACACCAAGAAAGATGGCATGGTTTCTTATCTCCCAACTCGTTAACTCCTCCAGTCTACAGATATGATCTACCTCGTCCAGCCAACTAGGAATCATGGGAGGTTCTGTAGATCTCCAGTTGGTGGGTATTAGAAGCTTTGCAGCAGTCAGCATGAACATTGATAAATCAGATTTTTTAGGGCGGAAATGAGGGTTAGGCGTCCAGAGCAAAAGAAAGGGGTGCGGAAAAGGGGGATCTTCTGTTTTGTGACAGTCTAAAAGAAAACTGTCAGCTTGCTCCTCCCACACTACAAAGCGGTACTGGCTGATCCGCCTGGCCGTTCCTCCGAAATCTTTTTTCCCCCCCATATATATGCTAATTAAGTGCTAACTGGCACAGACTGGGCAACTGGCACCCTGATGTCAGTGGCTGTCTGCCTCAGCGCCACCCAGCTCATCAATATTCCTCCCCTCCCTCCGCCTCTTCTTCCTGCTCTGTAATGAAGAGGGAGAGGCGGAGGGCGGGGAGGGATGGAATATTGATGAGCTGGGTGGCGCTGAGGCCGGCGGCCGCTGACACAGAGGGCCAGTTGCCCATGCCTGTGCCACTTAGCACTTAATTAGCATATATATGGAAAAACAAAGATTTCGGACGCACGGCCGGGTGGATCAAGGCACAGTAAGCATCAAACTGATCAGCGCCCCCCAGCCAGTACCACTGGTTAGTGTGGGAGAAGCAAGCTGACGGATTTCTTTTAATAGTTGACAAAACTTAATTCCAAAAAGGTTTGATCTTGGGACAGTTAAGCCAAATATGGAAGAGGGTACCAGTATCAGTGTTGCATACCCTATGGGAGCTATAACAAAGTAAAAAGTGTAAAAACCCCTTCTCATTAACCCCTTCCCTAATAAAAGCTTGAATCCCCCATCCTTTCCCATAAATAAACGTATGAGGTATCGCTACGTGCATAAATGTCTGAACTATTAAAAAATAATGTTAATTAAATTGCACAGTCAATGGTGTACAGGTATAAAATTCTAAAGTCCAAAATTGTGCATTTTTGTATGCCATTTTTATATGCCGTAAAAAAATAAAAAAGCAATCAGAGTCCCATCAAAACAAAAATGGTACCAACAACAACTACAGACCACAACGCAAAAAATTAGCCCTCACACATCCCCGTATATGGGAAAATTAAAAAAAATGTATAGGAGGTCAGAAGAGGACCATTTTAAGCATACTAATTTTGGTGCATGTAGTTATATTTTTAAAGTAGTAAACTAAAATAAAACATATATGAATAACACTGCTATACATGGGGAGTCTGTGCAGAGCGTTGCACCCTAGTGTATGTTATGTTAGCGGGAGGGATTGGACAAACATTTTAGCGGGAGAGGGCGGGATTAGACACAAATTGTGGGAGCGGAGCAAACACCCAAACGGGAGTGGGCAGGATTGGTCAAAAAAATCATCGGGAGCGGGTTTGAAAAGCCAGTCCTGCACAGGGCTCTACCTTGTACCACCACTAGAGGTAGGAGCAGCAGTAAACACTGAAGAGGCTACAGCACTCGCCCTTTAAACAAATGATCACTGTCTGTGCAAATAATTTGATTCCCCCTGATCTAATATTGATGGTGGATCACAATACCTGCACTAGTGTTAAGCTGCCTGTGGTTTGGGCAGCATAAAACTGGTGACTGGTTTCCAGGATACTCCAGAGGGAAAACATTCAAATTAATTGGTGCTAGAAAGTTGTACAGAAAAATCTTAATCCTTCTAGTACCAATCAGCTGTTGTACGCTCAACAGAAAGTTGTGTAGTTCTTTCCAGTCTGACCATATTGCTCTCAGCTGCCACCTCTGTCAGGAACTGTCCAGCTTGTTGTGAGGAAGGGCTACTACTCTGAACAGTTCCTGACACACACAGAGGTTTCAGCAGAGAGCACTGTGGTCAGACTGGAAAGAACTACACAACTTCCTGTGGAGCATACAGCAGCTGATGAGTACTGGAAGGATTAAGATTTTTAGATAGTAATTTACAAACTTGTATACATTTCTGGCACCAATTGATTTGAAAGCTTTTTCTCCCCTTCTGGAGTACCCCTTTAAGCTAGTCTGGGTTACCTTACCAGGGCCTTTGTTATCCAGACCATATCTAGAGAAGAAAGTGGCTGTAAAAAAGATGAAAAAGCAGACACCACCCCATAAATCGCCAGGCAATGCTCTGTGCACCCCTAGGCTATCTCCAGGTAATTGGATGTGTTTCATTAACAACATTAACACCCCAATCCCTGGATGTGCCGTAAGGTGAGGGAGCTCTTCATACAGTCATTGTGTGCACCACTCCAAGAGTTAACCACGTCTCCAGAGCTCTTCAATGTTACACTTGGCTGATTCTTCCTTTCTACCCCCTGTTCCTGACATGTTTACAACCCCCTGGGATAGTGATGACACCAATAGTCTAAATACAGTCTTGTTCATGGGTAATGATTGTGATGGGCGATCTGTAATCCCAATGAGAAGATGAATGCACACCCTGACGCACCTGTGAACTTCTTACGCTTCTCCGGGGACCATTTAAACTCTTCGTGTCATTTTCATCTTCCAAAGATCGGCTTTATTTCATTACAAAGAAAACAATACGGACGAAAAGTGAACAGGGACAGTAAGTGATACTCATACAGTGTATGCACATATGTGACGGGTCACACTGAGAAATATATTATATACACACACACACACACACTTATTTATATATTAAATTCTCCTTGGTTAGAAATACTTATTACAATAGGAGTGTATATACATATATGGTAAGTATGCACGTGTGTATATGTATGCATGTATGTATGTATGTATGTATGTGTGAGTGTGTAATTATGTGTGTATGTGTGTATGCGTGCATGTATGTATGTGGGAGTGTGTAACTATGTGTGTATGTATGTGTACGTGTGCATGTATGTATGTATGTATGTGGGAGTGTATGTAATTATGTGTATATGTATGTTTGCGTGTATGTATGCGTGTGCGTATGTGTATTTATGTATTTGTTTATGTGTGTATGTATTTGTGTATGTGTGTATGTATTTGTGTATGTGTGTATGTATTTATGTATGTGTATGTATTTATGTGTGTATGTATGTATGTGTGTATGTATGTATGTATGTATGTATGTATGTATGTGTGTATGTATGTATGTGTGTATGTATGTATGTGTGTATACGCTCATCAGCCATAACATAAATATCACTGACCCATAAATAACATGTATTATCTGGTGAGAATGGCGCCAGTCAGGAGGGGATATATTAGGTACCAAGTGACCGGTTAGTTCCTAAAGATGATGTTGGAAACCAGTATAATAGGCAGGATTAAGGATCTTAGCATTGGCGTAATTTAAGGGTGTGCAGAGGTGGCAGTCATACCAGGGCCCTGGGCCCTAAGGGGGCCCCAAGACACATGTGCCACATAAGAAACCAATATTATAAATGGCACATGGTGCCCTGTTGCAGATTTTGCATTGGGGACCTGAAGCTTCAAGTTACGCCTCTGGATCTGAGAGACTAACAAGATCTGAATAGTGATGAGTAGACATCTGGGTCAGATCATCCCCAGAACTGCCGGTCTTGTGAGGTGTCCCTGGCATGTAGTGGTTAGTACCTATCAAAAGTGTCCAAAGAAGGGCAACCGGTGACCGGTGAGGGGATTATGTGGGCCCAAGGCTCATTGATGTGTAGTGGGTGCAGTCCTATCTTGTCCAATCCCTCAGAAGAGCTGCTGTAGAGCAAACTGCTGAAAAATGTCCTACTGGGTATTAGAGATGAGCGAACTTACAGTAAATTCGATTCGTCACGAACCTCTCAGCTCGGCGGTTGCTGACTTTTCCTGCATAAATTAGTTCAGCTTTCCGGTGCTCCCGTGGGCTGGAAAAGGTGGATACAGTCCTAGGAAAGAGTCTCCTAGGACTGTATCCACCTTTTCCAGCCCACCGGAGCACCGGAAAGCTGAACTAATTTATGCAGGAAAAGTCAGCAACCGCCGAGCCGAGAAGTTCGTGACGAATCGAATTTACTGTAAGTTCGCTCATCTCTACTGGGTATGATAGAAAGGAGTCTGATCACACAGGACATCACAGTTTGTTGTCCACCACCAAGTGTGTCTACAATGGGCATCAGAACTGGAGCATGAAGCAATGGAGGAAGGCACCTAGTCTGATTGATGACGTTCGCCATCATGTGGACGGTCGGGTGCGTGGGCGTCACTTTCCTGGGGAAGAGATGACACCAGGGTGCATTATGGGAAGACTAGAAGCCATCGGGGGCAGTGTGATGGGCAATGTCCTGCTGGAGACCTGGTGTCCTGGCATCATGTGGAGGTTCCAGTGACACATACCACCTACCTAACCATTGTACAGACTAAGTCTCCCCCTTTATGGTGGTCAGGAATAATGCCCATGTGGTAGCTTGGGGGGTGTAGGGTATGGGGAGTGTAGCTGTGCGGGTATTAAAGGGTGCTTGTTAACCCTTGCTATTCGTGACGCCAGGGTGAGGGATCCTCAATAAAGCTTTTCCTAGGTTTGAGGTAGATAATAATAGATTGTCCACAACCGGAAAGCTTCTGTAAACTGCGTTAACTTTTACTGAAGATTTTCTGTACGCTTCAACAACATAAGTCTCTTATCATAACAGCTTCCTTGGGAGATTGACAATGGTCGGGACTTTAGCTTTAAGAGTCTCTAGCCTATTGCGCTGTTCCACTGGATTTAGAGGAATTAGTTGCGGTCCGGTAGTCATGCTAGTATTAGCAGGAATTAGAGTAAAACTCACGATTTTGGTTCTGCTGAGGCCATAGGTTTTGAGGCCTAGCGTGTCTTTGAAAGTAGCGTAGCACCGTCCTGTTAGTCCGGCATCCACGAGAGCAGCAACCCAATAGAGCGATAATTGGACGCAGCTCCCTTATATGGGCAGGGGCTGGACTAACGCTAATTGGTCCAAACGGATGTCAATCACCATTACAGAGATTTGTGGGTAACACGTGACCCAAGGATCTCCTAAGGTCCTGCAACATACCATAGAGGTTACCAGCATGGTCACATGACCGAAGTTCCTGCGACGCTGAACAAGGTAAGTACTATACATTACTATACAATATAGATATAAATATTAACTAAGTATATACATTTATTAATATTACAACTAGACTTAAGGAGAGGCGACTAGGGGCTGTCCCACCTGTGGAACCCTACCTGAACGTAGTTACTCTAAATTGGGGACCTCTACACTAGGTACTGGATGCAATATGGTACCGGGACACGACACCCACATAGTAAAATTTAAAGGGGTACTCCAGCATTCTGAACATTGTTCAGAACGCTCGGAGCCGGAATCCGTGATCGTGACGTCACACCAAGCCCTCTCTACTCATGTCTATGGGAGAGGGGGCGTGTTAAATGACATGTCCCCTCCCATAGACATGAATTGAGGGTGTGGTGGCCCAGTACAGGAGTGGCACCCCTGTACCCTTGCTGTCCTGTCTGGCAGACTATTTCAGTGTCCCCTGAGTCCCCCCCCCCCTTAAGCTGAGTAGTATAAATGGTTAACAAGTGCCTTATATTATCTATTGCAATCTACGTATAATGTTATGTACCTTTAAAAGTTGTTACCAAGTCTTGTAACCAGGGAAGGTGTCAGTGACCAGATGACTTGTGGGTGACCTATAGGATTCCTCCAAAGGCTCCCCCATATAAACCCAGGGAGGAGCTAGATAGTCTTAGCTGAGGATCAGAACAGTCAAGACCTGAGAGTGTCTGGTGTCCTGAGGAGACCCCAGGCCTAACCACGCAGCCACGTTTCCATCACCAAGTGCCCCACAGGTGAATGTCAAAACCTGGTAAGCTACACAAGGGGTGAAGTCTAGTCAGTCCTAGTCGAGTCAGTCAAGATCAGTGTCTAAATTCAGCGTGTGTCTGCAGCAATTAATCCAAGACCACTACATGTCCCAGCGAGCCCGCAAGTCTCTAAAGTCACTGGTCACTTCCTTGGGCCTAACTGAGCTGTAAAGACTATTCCATCTGTCTGCTTCAGTAAAGCTGCCATTGTTCCTTAACTTGGCATCAGAGTCATTATTTGCCCTGTGCCTAGCCCAGGATCCAGCGGCCATACCTTTGGGTGGTGTAGAGGTAAAACCACGCCCTGGCGTCACGAACACAAGGGGTTAATGCCATTTTCCCTAGGGTAATACACCCTCACCACAAGGGGCGTGACCGTGACATGACCACTGCCGCAGGAACCTGGCGTTTGTTTAGAACATCGGGTGCTGCGGGAGATTGCGGGGGGCCCCCAGCAGCAGGCCCCCCCCTCCCCCCGAAAAGACATCTCATCCCCTATCCTTTCAGTGGAGCAGTGGCGTACTAAGGGGGGGGCGCCGCTCACAAGGGGGGTGTCAGGGGCGGACTGACCCGCCGCCGCCACCACTACTGAGGATCCGGGACACTGGTCCCAAATCCCCAGCAGACAGCGCAACATTCTCCTGTATGCGCAATACACCTACATACAGGAGAAGGCATCCCCTCTGTGTGAACCGCATCTGCAGCTAACACAGAGGAGACGTGACCTCCGCCCCCACGCAGCACAGGCGCCGGTGACGTCACTCATCAGCGCCTGTACTGTGGAGGGGAGACGACGTGGCCCCTGCAGCTGAGGAGATCGCTGCGTGGGATATCAGGTGAGCATCATTTTTTATTTATTTTTCTCAACTCTGCCTATACCTATAGGGGAGGGGAGGGGAGGTTACTCTGCATATACTTATGGGGAAGGGGAGGAGGGGGGGTTACTCTACATATACCTATAGGGGAGGGGGGGGGTTACTCTACATATACCTATGGGGAAGGGGAGAGGGGGGGTTACTCTACATATACCAATGGGGAAGGGGAGGGGTGTAGCTGCACATACATATGGGAAAGAGGGGGTGTAACTGCATATGCCTATGGGAAAGAGGGGGTGTAACTGCATATGCCTATGGGAAAGGGGGGAGGTGTAACTGCATATACCTATGGGAAGGGGGGGGGGGTGTAACTACATATACCTATGGGAAAGGGGGGGTGTAACTGCATATACCTATGGGAAAGGGGGGTGTAACTGCATATACCTATGGGAAAGAGGGGGGGGGTGTAACTGCATATACCTATGGGAAAGAGGGGGAGGGGTGTACCTGCTTATACCTATGGGCAAGGGGGGAGGAGGTAACTCTGCCTATACCTATGGGGAGGAAAGGGGGGGGGGTAACTGCCTATACCAATGGGGAAGAGGGGGTAACTCTGCCTATACCAATTGGGAAGAGGGGGGGGGAATCTGCCTATACATATGGGGAAAAAAAGGGGTTTAACTCTGCCTATACCTACGGGGAAAGGGGGTGGGGGGACTCTGCTGCCTATACCTAAGGAGAAAGGGGGGGTTAACTCTGTTCCTATACCTATTGGGAAGGGGTTTAACTCTGCTGCCTATACCTACAGGGAATATAAAGGGAAAAAAAAAAAAAGAGATGCGCTCCTAGTGTGGTATGTTTACGGTAGGTGAGCCCCTTAGAAAAAACAAATTTTAGGCTTACCAGAGGGCACAACACCTATGATGGCATGTAGTATCGCTTAGTCGGCGTGAGGTCAGCAGCTCCAGGGTCCCCTCTGAGTGTACTAGATGCTCAGTGCTTCAAGTGAGATTCCAGGTGTGTGAACCATATCATGGAACACATAAAATGAGGACTCAGTTCCAAAGCGCTTCCCCTCGAATTTAGTAAATGGTATGCCAAAGCAGAAGAGTTTCTTGGTATAAAAGGAATTTATTGCAACAATTCGTTTCGAGCCTTATGCAAGGCTCTTCCTCAGGCATATGAAATACACTGCAAGCACTCGTGGTTAAAAAGCCCGGGCTCACTCTGCATCCGGGTGAAAGGTCACCACATTATACATATTAAAACATCATAAAAGCAAAAAACAAAGGACAAGTAAATACATATACACTCAGTAGAATTTCTTAAGCAGATAAGATAAATTCCTTTTATACCAAGAAACTCTTCTGCTTTGGCATACCATTTACTAAATTTGGGGGGAAGCGCTTTGGAACAGAGTTCTCATTTTATGTGTTCCATGATATGGTTCACACACCTATACCTACAGGGAAGGGGGGCTACCTAACTTTATACCTGGATGCCTAACTACTTACCTACATACCCAGCTACCTAACTATGTACATATCTGGCCTTCATACATGGCTGCCTAACTATCTAGCTAGCCCCCTACCTAACTTGTCACCTACCTACCTATATATCTGGCTTCCTGATCTACCTACTTAGTTACCTATTTACCTGGCTACCTCCCTACCTGCCCTTTTACTGTGCAGAACACCAAGGAGGGCATTATTACAGTTTGTGGGTCTATAGATGGAAAGATTGTAGAGGAGGGGAGGGAACTGGAAAAATGCCGAGTCTGACATGTTTTTCCTGCAGATATTAAGAGATCCACATGGCGGTCTTATCCGGACGGAGAAGAAAAGGAAAGAGGAGGCCGCGGATCAGAAAAGACGTAATTGTGAGTCCCAAAATTTAACTGCAATCACTTATATGGTATACGCATCCTGTGTACAGCTGATATCTACCGCCATATGGTCCTGTATATAATCACTTATATGGTATACACATCCTGTGTACAGCTGATATCTTCCGCCATATGGTCCTGTATATAATCACTTATACAGATCCTTTATAGTATACTGGTCTGTGTATAGGGGTTTTATTCAGTACAGTATGGCGGTATTATCCAGTTATTGTGTGGTGGTATATATTTACTCCTTGTATTCCAGTAATTATTGGTCATGGAAATTTACCTATGTTTAAGTGTTTCTTATATATATAAATTTTAGTTTATTGTGTGTGGGATTTAGGTGGAATAGGAGCGTGGCAGAAGATTGACGAACTGCAGAGCCTAGTAGGGACCCTTGCTTTTTTTTGGTCCGTGGGCCCTGAGTGTTGTCAGTCCGCTCCTGGGAGGGGGTGTAATTAATGGGGGGGGAGGGGGTAAATCAGGGGGGGGGGACAAACAAAGGGTCCGCCCCGGGTGCCAAATGCTCTAGGTATGCCCCTGCAGTGGAGTACCCCTATAAAGGAGTTTTCTGGATAAACAGAGACTCCATGTGCTGCATTAAGTGTTTTAGAGAAGAATTGCTTTGTAATACAGCGTCCCATGTGATTTTCAGCAGAATTGAGGAAAAAACCATGGCCCTAGACAGCTATGTGCGGCGTCTTCTGAATCTGCAGAGATCGTATGGGGTGAAGAAGGCTCCAGGTACACGAGGCCTCCGCTGACTTATTATGTAGACATTTCCTCCGCTCGGCTTTGCTCACTTTCTTGGTTTCAGCTTTCATCTAATTAAACAGAGCAGCAGCCCCACGTAAAGGCGATTTTCATTATATTCCAGCGTTCACACCATCTTATTAAAGTTAACACTGGTTTATGACAACGGTTATAGGAAGCAGAAAAGTCTCCTGGAGCCATTATAAAGGCCACAGAGGGACGGGAGGTGGAGATCGAGAGCAAACAGACGCCAGTAACCATACGGAAAACATTGGGGCTGAGTTGCCCATAGCAACCAGATCGCTTCTTTCACTTTTGAAAAGGCCTCTGAAAATGAAAGCAGTGATCTGATTGGTTGCTATGGGCAACTCAGCAACTTTTCCTCTGGACAGGTTTTGATAGATCTCCCCCGTTGTACCTGGGATTATATCTTAAACCCCTGAAGACACCAGTAAAGATGGCAAGACTGGTCGGGGAGACATAACAGGGAGATTGCAGAGTGCAAGCCCTTATGGCAGTGTTTCCCAACCAGAGTGCCTTCAGTTGTTGCAAAACTACAACTTTCAGCATGCCCGGACAGCCGGTTGTCCGGGCATGCTGGGAGTTGTAGTTTTGCAAAAGCTAGAGAGGCTGTCCAGGCATGCTGGTAGTTGTAGTTTTGCAACAGCTGGAGGCACTCTGGTTGGGAAACAATGCGTGAGACCATGTCAAAGACTGCCTGGGCATGCTGGGAGTCGTAGTCTTGAAACTGCTGCAGACACCCCAGTTGGGAAACACTGCCTTACGGGCTGGGCCTTTTCACCTTCTATATCAGCCTGTCATTTACTCCATCACATTCATTGTACCTGCATTTGGGTTATATGTATTTAAACCCCTAATAGTTTAATGCAATGTGAACTGTAAGCAAGGGCCCTATATAAATAAAAAAAATAAAAAATAAAGTTATATACATATAAATTATTATATAAATTTTTTATTATTTTTATTATTATTTTTATTATTTTTTTTATTATTTTTATTATTTTTTTATTATTTTTATTATTCATAAAATAAACATGAAAATAAATATAATAAAAATAATAATATTTTTATTATTATTTTTATTATTTTTATTATAATTTTTATTAATAAAAATAATAATAAATTATTATTATTATTATTATTATTTATTATTTTTATTATTAAAAAAATAAAAATAATAATAACAATAATAAAAATAATAATAAAATAAAAACATTATTATTATTATTATTATTATTATTATTAATAATAATAAATGTATGTATATCATTTTTTTAAATATACAATTATTATTGATATTTTTTATTATTATTACTATTAATAATTATAATTATAATAATAATCTATTCACAGTTTCTTTCGAGAGACAAATTTTTCTGTCAATGTAACTATACGAGGGCTTTGTGGGAAGAGTTGTATTCTTTTATTTATGGTAATTTTTTTTGATACATGTAGGTCATAGAATAAATACAGTATGTACAGTATGGGTATGTTCACTCTAAGCAATCTCCTGCCTGGAATTCTGACCAGAGATTCCGCTGCACGAACCTAACATTGGTGTAAATGGGTCGTCCGCTGACCCATTTGTACTGGGAAATTTCCGTTTAAATCCGTTTGGTGAAAACACCACAAGTCCCAGCAAGGTAACAGGGGTCCCAAGGGGTTACGCTGCATCCTCTCACCCAAACCCAAAGCTGTCTGTGTAATACCATCTGCACCCTGCTGATTAAAGACCTTTATCCATAACCTGACATCTGTCTGTTCATTTACTCCCCGTGTCAGGCCCAGGAGAAGATGTCTCCAACCTCAGACCGTGTATAGGATAACGGTGCCCTGGCGTCACAAAGTGATAAGGTATTTCTCTTAACACCCCGTGGTACCACACTGTGTTTGGAGGCTTCTGGAGGTTATTTTATTATCAGAATACCCTGTTCCAAATATAAAAAATTTGTTTGTATAGTCAATTGCACGCTCAGAGACATACCGTATTTTTTGCCCTATAGGACGCTCCGGCATATAAGACGCACCCAATTTTAAAATTAGGAAAATCTAGAATACAAAGTAAAGTATAGGTCACAGTGATCTTCAACCAGCGGACCTCCAGATGTTGCAAAACTACAACTCCCAGCATGCCCGGACAGCCAGCGGCTGTCCGGGCATGCTGGGAGTTGTAGTTTTGCAACATCTGGAGGTCCGCAGGTTGAAGACCACTGGTATAGGAAGTAATACTCACGTGTCCCCGCCACTCTGGACCCATCACCGCTACCTTGGATGTCGCCCTCCATCGCTGTCGCCGCGTCCCCGGGGTGTCCCAGTCGCTCCGGAACGTCTCTGCTGCCCGGTATCCTCGCTCTCAGTCACCGCCATCACGTCGCTATGCACATCGCTCCTATTGGATGACGGGGCAGCATGCGCAACGACGTGATGACGACGAAGCAGAGCGATAGGTGTGTATTCGCCGTATAAGACGCACCAACTCCCCACCCCCAGTTTTGGGGAAGAAGAAGTGAGTCTTATGTGGCGAAAAATACGGTATATACACTTTACAGAAATAGGTGTGTGTGATCCTTAAGGCTAGGTTCACATCACGATTTCACCGTCCGATTATTGGACGAAATCGGATTGCAAATAATCGTATACAATCGTATGTAAACATTTCTTTGCAGAAATCAGATTTTTAATATCAGATTTTAAAATCGTATCCAAAAATCGTACAGATGAAAATTCCATCCGATTTTCAATAAAAATCTGATCCGGTTTTTAAAAATGAATATGTCTGCCAATGGCAATAAAGTTTTATATATTTGAAGTGTATGTGTTTTGAAGTCTACTGCGCATGCGTACATAAAAAAAAATCGCGTGCGATTATTCTGATAGAATCGCACAGTCACACGATTCCATGCAATTTACCGTATTTTTCGCCGTATAAGACTGGGAAGTTGGTGTGTCTTATACGGCAAATACACACCTATCCCTGCGCCCATCAACGGCCGGGACTCGCGACTAATACAGGACATCACCAATCGCGGTGACGCCCTGTATTAACCCTTCAGACGTGGCGATCAAAGCTGACCGCCGCGTCTGAAGCGAAAGTCGGGCTGTTCGGGACCGCCGCGGTGAAATCGCGGCGTCCCGAACAGCTTACAGGACACCGGGAGGGACCTTACCTGCCTCCTCTGTGTCTGCTCCGTGCCGGGATCCCCTGCATGGCCGGCGCTCTCCTTCGACGTCATCACGTCGTCGCGCACACCGTCCAGTCATCCAATAGGAGCGGCGTGCGTAGCGACGTGGTGACAGCAATGTAATGATGGCGACGGAGAGCGTGGACACCACGGGGACGCGGCGACAGCAATGGAACGCTATCCAGGGCAGCGGTGAATGGTCTGGAGCGGCGGGGACACGTGAGTACTACCTCCTATACCAGTGGTCTTCAACCTGCGGACCTCTAGATGTTGCAAAACTACAACTCCCAGCATGCCCGGACAGCAGTTGGCTGTCCGGGCATGCTGGGAGTTGTAGTTTTGCAACATCTGGAGGTCCGCAGGTTGAAGATCACTGTTGGGTTCAGAATTATTTCTAGATTTTGCACCTTTAAAATTGGGTACGTCTCATATGCCGGTGCGTCCTATAGGGCGAAAAATACGATACATAGACATCAATAATAAAAAAAAATAGGACACGATTTCGATCAGATTTTGAATCTGGACGAAAAATCGTGGTCAACCACGATTTCACCTCCGATCTTGAATCGTGCAAAATCGGATGTGGATCAAAACTGATGCATTTGTTGTCTCTCAATGATTGGAAGTCAATGGATATGACTTGGCGCGCAGATTTGTACGATTTCATCGTTAAAAATTGTGAGAAGTAGTAGGATGGTGAAATCGTGATGTGAATGATCCCTAAAGCGTCAGCAAGGACAGTTCTGCTCCATTCTGAAGACTATTTTGGTCATACGACATCCCGTTCACAGTCTGTAGACTATTGGTTTGTACCGGCCTTGGAGAGGAGCCCCATGAACCAGACATCTCCTCTTTGTTATGCAATTACTGTCCCGGGGTGGAGGTGTCTCCGAAATTCAGATGGTTCCTCATTAGTCAGGAGATAATGGTATTTCCTGATAGGGGCTCCCGGTCTTTCATGGCTGATTAACCAGAATACTTATCTCTTTGCTCGGTATAGAGATAGTCACTCAAGGGGAAAAGTAAAGACAATAGACATGCTTGTCTCCTCAAAGACAAAAAATAAATTCGACATTTCTTTAAATGATGCAGAAAATTTTAGTTTGAAAAAAAAACTTTAGCCAAATACACAATAATGGTGGCCCACATGTCGTGCTAGATGATGGTGCGTAGGCATTTCTCCAAACAAAGGACATACGTACGTTGGTATAAAAGAACGTTGCTCATCAATACTAGTACGAGAAATGATCTGTCATCCAGACGACAAAAATGTAACTATAGACAACACATAACGAGGCAAAATTTGAAGAAAAGATATGCCGTAAAGTTATAAAGCTGGCCACACAGAGGATTGTTGGCTGAACACTAGAGATGAGCAAACTTACCGTAAATTCGATTCGTCACGAACTTCTCGGCTCGGCAGTTGATGACTTATCCTGCATAAATTAGTTCAGCTTTCAGGTGCTCCGGTGGGCTGGAAAAGGTGGATACATTCCAAGGAAAGAGTCTCCTAGGACTGTATTCACCTTTTCCAGCCCACCGGAGCACCGGAAAGCTGAACTAATTTATGAAGGATAAGTCATCAACTGCCGAGCCGAGAAGTTCGTGACGAATCGAATTTACTGTAAGTTCGCTGATCTCTACTGAACACAGATCAGCCAGAGTTTTCAAAAAAATGTAACCTAGAGCTGATCAGTAGCTAGACTGAGCTCGGAGAGGTCCGCGCTTAAAATACCGGCCGGTGTGTTACCAGCACAGCCGGTATTTTGGCCACCCTGCTGGTATTTTTATATTAAAGGAGAACTCCATGATATGAAACTTATCCCCTAATTAAACTTATCCCCCCCGCAATCTTCTGTACGGGGCCACACAAAATAGCGTGTTTCGGCCACCGCATGATGCGGCAGCCGACACTACCTCTCAATACATTTCTTTGGCAGAGGCGGAGACTTCCGAATGCAGCGCTCCAGCTCTCCTATAGAGATGTATTGAAGTGGGGACTCCGGTGGAATTTTTTTTATTTTATTTTTTTTAAATCAACTGGTGCCAGAAAGTTAAACCGATTTGTAAATTACTTCTATTTAAAAAAAAATCTTAATTCTTCCAGTACTTATCAGCTGCTGCATACTACAGAGGATTTTTTTTTTCTTTTTGGAAAACAGAGCTCTCTGCTGACATCACGAGCACAGTGCTCTCTGCTGACAGAAAAATGTCCATTTTAGGAACTGTCCCGAGCAGCATATGTTTGCTATGGGGATTTTCTCCAAAAGGAACATAATTTCCTCTGTAGTATTCAGCAGCTAATAAGTACTGGAAGGATTAAGATTTTTTTAATATAAGGCATCATGCAGTGTTCACACATGTCCCCTGGCTGCTGACTGCCAGGGCCCTGTACGGGGGATTTTGAGGGCCCCAGCAGACCCCCCCCCCACCGTCATCTGAAACTCATCCCTTAGCCTTAGGATTGGGGATAAGCTTTCTTATCCCAGAGTACTACTTTAACCCGTCCAGGGCCCAGGGCACACAGGTATGCCCTGGCGACCTGAGACTTCAGGACCCATGGCATACCTGTACGCCCTGGAGATTTCCATTCACGACCAGTAACCGGGCGCTGAATGGAACAGGATGCCTGCTGAAATCAGTCAGCAGGAATCCTGTGCAAACCCCTAGCGGGTGTCCTGAGATTAGCAGCGATTCCGGGTCCAGTGACCCGGGGAAAAAAAAGTATGATAGGTGCCGTCCGAGACTGCACCAATCACCCTTTACCAGCAGGATCAGTAGGTCAAAACGACCGACCAATCACTGTCCTGCTGTGCAGTGATCGGTGCCTTACTTACCTTGGCGGAGTTCAGCGGGGGTCCCCTCAGGCAGCGGCAGGAGCAGCGGCGGCAGGATATAGCAGGAGGTGAGGCCTGTTCACCTCCTGCTGTTGCTAAGCAACAACTCCTTTGGCTGTGTATGCTGGGAGTTGTAGTTTTGCAACAGCTGGAGGCACCCCTGGTTGGGAAACACTGACCTATCCTATATACTACTATACAGTCCAACATGCTGGGAGTTGTAGTTTTCATTTGGGGCAGCTGCTGAGCCACAGGCTGTATCAGGGCTTGCTGGGAGTTGTAGTTATTAACTAACTGAAACTCCAGAATTTAATAAAAAAAATAAAAAAAAAGCGAACAAAAATGGTCCCGTTAAAAACTACAGATCGGGGCACAAAAATGACCCTCATACAGGCCGCATAAGGAAAAAAAAAAAGTTATAGGGGTCAGAAGAGGACAAAATCCCCCCCCCCCCATATGTGGATCCTGTGATGTCACGCTTTTATAACTAATTATGCAAATTAGCATGGCTGGTATTTATTTTTGCAAGAAAGATGGCGACCCGAAGTGCATCCTCTCCCAATGCATGTCTATGGGACAATAGTCTCCAAAATGGGGCACTCCTGAAGCTGCATAACTACATCCAGCCCATGTTGGAGGCTGTCGGTGCCTGCTTGGAGTTTTGCAAAATCTGGGGGCCACAGTTTGAGACCACTGATCTAGGTAATAAAGGCTTTTTTTTTTGTTTTTGTTTTATATGCTTCTAAAATAAAACGCAAGGTTGTAATAAGATTTAGTAACTTCTATACATAAGCCGTGCATATCTTTATTCTATATCCTCAAATGGTTTCCACAAACAGTGTCACCCCAGTAGTAAGGAGATTACATGAGGAGGAGGTTTGTTACAGTGTGTCACCCCAGTAGTAAGGAGATTACATGAGGAGGAGGTTTGTTACAGTGTGTCACCCCAGTAGTAAGGAGATTACATGAGGAGGAGGTTTGTTACAGTGTGTCACGCCAGTAGTAAGGAGATTACATGAGGAGGAGGTTTGTTACAGTGTGTCACCCCAGTAGTAAGGAGATTACATGAGGAGGTTCGTTACAGTGTGTCACCCCAGTAGTAAGGAGATTACATGAGTAGGGTTTTTTTTTTTTTACAGTGTGTCACCCCAGTAGTAAGGCGATTACATGAGGAGGAGGTTTGTTATAGTGTGTCACCCCAGTAGTATGGAGCCAATGTGTGGGGTCAAGGGGTGGCAAAATTAGCTTTTGCCTAGGGTGGCAAAAATCCCTGCACCAGGCCTGCCAGTCCCTTGCAGGTGCCTACTGGTGTGAAGGGTTTGTGGGGGCGGATGTCTTTCTGGTGAGAGTTTGCTATAGACAACATCCATGCGCACTTCGGCGTGTTGCAATTTGTATGCACTTAAAGGAGTACTCTGCCCCTACAAATCTTATCTTCTATCCAAAGAATAGGGGATAAGATGTCTGATCGCTGGTGTCCTACTGCTGGGGACCTCACAATCTCCCTGATGCACCCGGCGTTCGTTTAGAACATCTGGTTCAGTACCGGAGGCTCGTGACATCATGGCCACGCCCCCTCAATGCAAGTCTATGAGAGGGGGCATGGCTGTGATGTCACGAGCCTCTGCCCCGCATCGCCAGACGTCCAGCACAGGGCGAAGTTTGCTCCATGCTCTGGGGTGCCGCTGCCGAGATGGCGGGGGTCCCCATTGGCTAGACCCCCACGATCAGACATCTTATCCCCTATCCTTTGGAGTATCCCTTTAAGTGATAAAGAACATGTATTCAGGCTTTCAAAAAGAGAGATTAGAATATTCTAGAGACTTAAGTTATGAAAATAGTAATTCACTTTGTTTGATGGCCTCACAGTGCAGACCTAAGCCAGGATGGAAACCTTCACATCATTTACATTTAAGCCATTATTGAGGGCGGCCATTGAAGAACATAGCCCTGCTGTGCATTTTATACTTTCTCCAGGACAAGACGAATGGATTCTGTCGAGGCAATACTTCACTCCTCTACACATACCATTAACTTCCAGTTAGTGCCTGGTTTGTTAGTTAAGGTTTTCTCATTTCTGTTCTCTAATAACTCCTACAGCTTAAATGTAATTAATCCTTCCAGCCCATGGCCCAATTACAAATAAAATGAATAGCGAAATGAATAGACAGATTCCTGCCGGGCACTCTAAGTGCGGATAGACAATACCCAACATTACAATTTTCCGACACTCTTTAGCGCTCCTCTGTTGGAGGCGTTCATGTGCCATTTCCATAGTCAACGTGAGGCACAAAAGGAATACAATAAACATTAATACCTTCTGATTGAATGCTGGATTTCATGTTAGCTGCTTATTTCCCGGTAGCTACAGATGTGACGGAGCTGAATTTGTCATTTACCTCTTTGAGTCGGCATAGTTTGTACTTTGTGATATATCCAAGTCAAGCTGATAGCGTGTGTTACCTCCTATAAGTAATGATATGAAAATAATCCATACCAAAATGATCAACTTGCCTTCAGCTGAACTGCTCAAACACCTTATTCCAAGTGTCAGAGCCTGAACTACCAATCCATTTTGGTTACAGGGATTGGTGGTGGGGGGGGCATTTCCTGTGTCAAGAAGGAAAGGAGAAAGTTAAAGCAGCAGGGACTATGTGGACATGGGGGACGGTGATCTCCATTTACCGGTTGTAATTTCTCCAAATGAATGGTCTGCCCATCCAAAATGCCATCTGCGGGCCCTGCCCTTAGGAAAACCCCTTTAAGAAAAATCTCAAAGAAAGACGTGAATCGGTAGCCTGAAATCATCGCTAGATACGAGATCCAAAGCTCCTAACCGGAGTCGACGGTGGACCGGCCTTCCTGGACTTGCGTGGGGCGCTCAAAGGCAACTGCCGGTGGTTTGGTGCAGATGCGCTTTTTCCGGCCTCGTGAAACGAGGCCATAAAAAGCACATCTGCACCAAACCACCGGCAGTCGCCTCTGAGCGCCCCACTCAAGTCCAGGAGGACGGTCCACCAGTGACTCAGTTTAGGAGCTTCGAGTCTCGTATCTAGCAGTGAGTGCAGGCCACCGATTCACGTCTTTCTATGCAAGTTTACTGAATATTATTCTTGGTTGTTGTTAGCACCTCCGGACCCTATATTAGGACTTGTCCAGCTACTCTGATCGAAATTTTGAAGTGGTGCCACCCTTTTCTTCATGGACAAGTCTAGTATGCATGGTTGGCTATTTCGTTAAAGGGGTTGTCCCATGCTTACAAGGTAGTTATGACATCCTCTGAGGATAGGTGGCATGGGATCACAGGAAGTACAACAACTGGGACTCCCCACAAATCTCGAGAATGGGGACAGAGTCTCCCATCTGAATGGAGCCACGAGACGCACATGAATAGCAATGCTTTATTCACTCATTCTCTTGTGAAGCTTGGGGATAGCAGAACACTGCTTTGCCATATCTGGCAGCTCTCTGTGAAACTGCTACGTTTTGACTGGAGACTCTGGTCCCATTCGCAAGTTGGGGGGGGGGGGGGTGTACCAGCAATCGGATCAGTTGGTCAGCCTTTACCCTATAAATAGACAACCTCTCTAAGCTCATCTATTACAAAGAAAAGTTATATATGTTTACCTGTAAAGGACTGTGCCTGTGTGGTCTTTGCTGCCACCCCAGAGTAGTGCCTTGTATCCAGCACAGAGTATCAGGATATTTGGAAGTGGGTTTCTCTTGAATAAAGGAGAGGAACCCACTTCCAAATATCCCAATATTCTACTTCCACCGGATAGACTGACCTCACTCCGGGAAGTTCCTCACGGCAGCGGTCCAGTCGCGCTTCTCAAGACGCTACTGTAGCTGTTGTGCCTTGAGCGCAACACCAAAGGGTAAGAATGCATCTTTATCTCTTTTCGGTTATACCCGTTAAATGGTCTTCACTAGGGGCGCACCTCTTGTTTTTTTTTGATTTTTTCCCTTTATATTTGTATCCAGCCCAGGTCAAATTTTTATGGTACCCAAAGTGACTGCCACTCCATATGGATATACCCTGGCCTGTACCTCTGTGGCTTTGTACAATAGTAAAGTCCCAGGCCACAGAGTGGGTGACGCCACAGCAGTCCAAGTCCTTGTTAAGAAGGGGATACCATCTCATTGTTTAGAAAGAAAAGTAATGTGTTTTCCTGTAAAGGTCTGTGCTTGTGTGGTCTTTGCTGGCCCCACCAGTGTAGTGACTTGTATCCAGCCCCAGTCCAAGTTGGCTTTTACCCAAAGTAATCACCACTCCAAATGAATGTGCCCCATACTTCTGTGGATCTGTACAACAGTGCAGTCCAAAGCCGCATGAAGGGTTACACAATCTCAGTCCAAGTCTTCAAGGGCCACTCCACTTAAAGGAGTTCTCCACCCCTAGACATCTTATCCCCTATCCAAAAGGATAGGGGCATGGCTCAAGTCCTACAGGAATGCAGGGGAACTGAGTTCCTGCACTTTTTCCACAGCAGGAACACCATACCCATTAGCAAGAGTCCTGCAGGATCAGCCTTTGAGTAGAAATCTTTGTTGAGTTCCCACACTTTTTCCCCAGGACTTGACTCCTGGATAGGGGATAAGATGTCTTGTCATCCGTGTCCTGCACTATCTTGGCTGCAGCGCCCCAGACATCCGGTGCACGGAGCATACTTCGCTCCATGTTGGATGACTGGCGATGCGGAGGCTCGTGATGTCACGGTCATGCCCCCTCCCATAGACTTGCATTGAGGGGGCGTGTCCGTGACGTCACAAGCCTCTGGCACTCTAAACGAACCCCAGGTGCAGCAAGGAGATTGCTGGGGTCCTCAGTGGCGGGACACCCGCGATCAGACATCTTATCCTTTGTATAGGGGATAAGATTTCATGGGGGGGGGGGGGGGGGGGAGTACCCCTAGAAGTACAACTATCTTTAGACAAATTAAACAATTACACATTCACTTGTACTCGGAAGAGAGGGTAATCCTTCCTCCTAAGACGCCACTAGGTTTGTCACTGTTTCTCTTGAGACTGCTGAGACACAATTAGCTCCTAGCAGGCTATAACTACCCCTCCCCCTTACTACAATAAATACTTAAATAATAACTGACACAACAACAATTTAACTTTTCCGTGGGTGGGGATCGGCCACAGCTTTATTTATAAAATTACTTATATAAATAACAATTTAACTGTAACAAAAACACCGATTGGCTTCTTACCAACCCAAGAGGTGCTGCCACACCGTCCTGTGTGGAGGTCTACCCCGGGTTGACCCCGCTTTCACCGTCTTCTTACCGCCAAGCTGTGACTTACAATAAACAAAGATACAAAAAGGGAGGGAGGGAGGGCAAAACTCCGGGTCCTGGGCAGATTGAGGGGGGAAGGGAGGCACCACAGCTATAAATACCCAGGGGTGGGCCTCTGAAAGCCCGGGAAACTATTAAACCCCTGATTGGTGCACTCCTTCCCCCCACCCATGGGACATACCACTGTAGCCATTTGCAAGTTTTACAGGCGGGGGAGGGGGCTAAAACCTTGCCTGTATATTTCTTAACCTCTTACTGCTCACCAGTCAGGGGGCAAGCTAGTTATGCACAGCTTGCCCCTCCACAACACGTCTACTTGGATGTACAGACGTCAGGGCAGCCGGTCTTAGGTTATGTTTACACCGTGAAATTTCTGAGCTGAATTCTGCTGAAAAATTCCGCAAATGTTAGTGCACATTGGCCCAATTTATCAAACTATGTGAGAAAAACTGGCAAGATTTTCCCATAACAACCAATCACAGATCAGCTTTCACTTTACCACAGCTCAATATCTGAGCAGTGATTGTTTACTGGGGGAAAATCACTCCAGTTTTTCTCTCACACCGTTTGATAAATCAGGGCCATTATCTTCAATGGGGATTACACTGTCCCATTCACACAACATATTTCGGATTCCGCAAAATTATAACATCTTTCAATTTTGCGGAGTTCCGTTCATAGCCCCACTGAAGACAATTGGACTCTGCTTTCAAAACAAAGAATCCACTCTAATTCGCAGAAATTATGCTGGAATTCCTCTCAAATTCTGCATAACTGAAAAATCTGCAGTCTGCTGAGTGGAATAGCAGAAATTCCACCGTGTGAACATAGCCTTACTGAACCCTGATCTATTTCTGTAACACAGCCCACATTGCCCCAAAAATGGGGCAGTCCCCTTCGCTCACCACTCATCAAAACTAAGGCTTGAAGGGGATAAGATGTCCTCAGTGACGGGGCCCCCGCGATCTCCCTGCTGCACCAGGTATTCATTTAGAGTACTGGGTGCAGCGCTGGAGGCTCCTGACGTCATGGCTGTGCCTCGCTCGTGACGTCATGGTCACGCCCCCTCAATGCAAGTCTATGGGAGGGGGAGGCACTGCCGTGATTGCATTGAGTGGGCATGGCCGTGACATCACAAGCCTCCGTCCAGCAGTGAAATTCGTTCCGAGCACCAGATGTCTGGGGTGCCGCAGCAGGGATCGCAGGGGTCCCCAGTGGCAGGCCCCCACGAACAGACATCTTATCCCCTATCCTTTGGATAGGGGATAAGATGTTTAGGGGCACAATACCTCTTTAAGTGGGATAACTACTCAGATTTTGGGTCCTCTGTTTCCCAGTGAGTCTCAGCAGCTCCACTGGACAGTCCTACTGCAGTCCATACAAGAAAGAAAACGGTCCAGCACTGGTTTGCAGGTAAAAGCAGCGTCTTCTTTATTGGGTCAAATCCGACAAGACAACATAGCAGACACGTTTCGGACCTACACTTGGTCCTTAGTCATGGCATACCAAGTGTAGGTCCGAAACGCGTCGGCTATGTTGTCTTGTCGGATTTGACCCAATAAAGAAGAAGCTGCTTTTACCTGCAAACCAGTGCTGGACGGTTTTCTTTTTGTGCACACACGCGGACAGGGACGCTGCTGACCAGGCCCATGCACAGGTGCAGAGAGGGGGAGGAGAGCTGTCGTTCTGATTCATGCAGTCCATACAAGCTCTCCTTAGCCCTGTCTGGGTCTACAATCCAATTCAAAAAGGCGTGAATCGCTGTATCCTAATGAAAATGGGTCTATCCATAATCCTGGTTCTCAAATTGAAGCAAAAAGATTTATGAGCCGCCATACCCAATGTGAGCATATTCTATCCTAAACAAGCTTCTGCTACTGCTTCCTCCCTCTTCATCTTCTGGTTCTGTCACTAGGTACATGTCCATTATTTCTGCATGTCTAGGGGAATAAGATGAGGGGGAGGGGATGCTGTTGCTTAAAGGAACCATCTAAGCCCCAAATAAAAAGTCTCTTCCTTCAACTATATGCCAAGAGACTGATATACAAAAATGAAAGCTTAAAGGGGTACTAAAGTGGTTTTTAATCAACTGGTGCCAGAAAGTTTAACAGATTTGAAAATTACTTCCATTTAAAAAGCTTAATCCTTCCAGTACCTGGAATGTACTGGATGCTCCACAGGAAGTTAAGTAGTTCTTTCCAGTCTGACCACAGTGCTCTCTGCTGCCATCTTTGTCCATGTCAGGAACTGTCCAGAGCAGGAGTGATTTGCTATGGGGAGTTGCTTGTACTCTGGACAGTTCCTGACATGGACAGAGATGGCAGCAGAGAGCACTGTGGTCAGACTGACAAGAATTTAAGAAAGAAATACAACTTAATGTGGACACCAGTTGATTTAAAAAATAAATAAAAAAAACTATTTTCCACTGGAGTACCCCTTTAGGGTACGTTCACACATACAGGATCCTGCGCAGATTTGATGAATTTGTAACTGCCGATTAGAAGCTGCGCTCAGTCATTTAGTTTACATTGAAATCTGCAGCAGAAAATCCTGCGCATCAAATCTGCGTACGTGTGGACGTACCCTTAAAGTAGCATCATGGAAGCCAACCAACCATTTAAAACTAACATGTGCTTTATTTCGTTTTCTATCCATCAAGATGATAGTCGGCTTCTGACTGGTTTGGACACTTTATCACAGACGAGTGCGGATCACCAATATTTAGAGCAGGTTTGCCCTTCTGCACAATTTGACAATTTTTCATTAGGATTTTGGCCATTACGTGAATTTATGGACAATTTATTTAATTTACTGCTGTAGTCAATAATGTGATTTGGAGAGGATTAACATCCCATGGTGCCTACTGAATAATTGAGACTTATGTACACATGATTTACTCACAATTTCCTGAATCGAGACCTTAGAACCTCTCCCCAGGTGGTAACTTCAAAATTTAAAAGGGATTTTTTTAATGTCATTAAAATGAACACATGTAATGATTATATAAATATACAGAGCCTCCTACCGCCAATCTATCTATTAATAAGCGTGCCTACAGTGCCATGACACTTCGCAGTAGAGGAAGCCATTGCTGGGAGTCTTCTGCTTTTCCTAAACTTACTCATATAGATTAGATTGGGTTGGTTTGCTGATTGGCAAGACTGTTTAATGGCGTCCAAACAGGCAGGTGTCACAGTTTAGTAGACCTGGGTTTACTGTAAAAATTCACATTTAGCAATAAGTTCTGCTTGCAGGATAATAGAAACTTAATTGCCCCTCACATCCGGTTCTTTCCAAAAACTTCTGAGCTTCTCACCCAAAACTTGGTACATTCAGTCCTAAGTACACTCCGAGCCTAGACCTCTTATCCTCTATTCAAAGGATAGGGTATAAGATGTCTGATCGCGGGGGTCCCGCCACTGGGGACCCCTGTGATCTCTGCTGGGGCACCCCAGACATCCGGTGCACGAAGCGAACTTGACTGGCGATGCGGGGCCGAGGCTTGTGACGTCACGGACATGCCCGACTCGTGACATGACCACGTCCCCTTAATGCAAGTCTATGGTAGGGGGCGTGACAGCCATCACAGCCACGCCCCCTCATTGCAAGTCTATGGGAGGGGGCGTGACGGCTGTCA
This sequence comes from Hyla sarda, assembly GCF_029499605.1. NCBI lineage: Eukaryota > Metazoa > Chordata > Amphibia > Anura > Hylidae > Hyla > Hyla sarda. The sequence goes on along the minus strand of NC_079194.1, from coordinate 13,471,404 downwards.
CGCCCCCTACCATAGACTTGCATTGAGGGGGCGTGGCCGTGATGTCACGAGCAGGGCGTGTCCATGACGTCACAAGCCTCGGTCCCGCATCGCCAGTCAAGTTCGCTCCGTGCACCGGATGTCTGGGGTGCCCCAGCAGAGATCACAGGGGTCCCCAGTGGCAGTACAGATGGCTGTGATGTCACTGGCCTCCAGCGCTGTGCCAGACGCTGTAAACGAATGCCGGGTGGAGAACCCCTTTAAAGGGATACTCTGGTGGAAAATTATTCTAATTTTTTTTTTTTTAATCAACTGCTGCCAGAAAGTTAAACAGATTGGTAAATTACCTATATAAAAAAATCTTAATCCTTCCAGTACTTATTAGCTGCTGAATACTACAGAGGAAATCATTTTCTTTTTGGAACACAGAGCTCTCTGCTGACATCACGAACACAGTGCTCTCTGCTGACATCTCTGTCCATTTTAAGAACTGTCCAGAGTAGGAGAAAATCCCCATAGCAAACATATGCTCCTCTGGACAGTTCCTAAAATGGACAGAGATGCCAGCAGAGAGCACTGTGCTGGGGATGTCAGCAGAGAGCTCTGTGTTCCAAGAAGAAAATAATTTCCTCTATAGTATTCAGCAGCTAATAAGTACTGGAAGGATTAAAGGGGTTATCCAGGAAAAAAAAAAATTGTATATTAACTGGCTCCAGAAAGTTAAACAGATTTGTAAATTACTTCTATTAAAATCTTCATCCTTTCAGTACTTATGAGCTTCTGAAGTTGAGTTATTTTCTATCTAAGTGCTCTCTGATGACACATGTCTCGGGAACCGCCCAGTTTAGAAGCAAAGCCCCATAGCAAACCTCTTCTACTCTGTGCAGTTCATGAGACAAACAGAGATGTCAGCAGAGAGCACTGTTGCCAGACAGAAAACAACTCAACTTCAGCAGCTGATAATTATTGAAAGGATTAAGATTTTTTAATAGAAGTAATTTACAAATCTGTTTAACTTTCTGGAGCCAGTTGGTATATATAAAAAAAAGTTTTTCATGGAATACCTCTAAAAAATGTTTCACTTTCTGGCAGCAGTTGATATCAAAATATTTTTTTCCACCGGAGTACCCCTTTAAGGACTCTAACACACACCAGAACTGGAGTATGGGAGTGACTATCTCCAGAACTATCAGTCACTTCCACAACCCAGGCCCAAACCTATGTCACTCTTAGTCACCATTTTACCAGGTACCTGCTTACAGTACGTACAGTAGTCCTATGGGACATAATATAAGGCCAAGCCTCTTGTCATACTATGCATAGTACATGCAAACCCTATAGTAGCGCCATGTCTCAGGAGTCAATGGCTTAAAACCTTTTTGTGGTTGGTAGAATGTGGGAACATGACTGAGGGGCCGTCACGCCCCCTCCCATAGATTTGCATTGAGGGGGCGTGGCTGTGACGTCACAAGCCTCCAGCACTGCACCCAACGCTCTAAATGAATGCTGGGTGGAGCAGCGAGATTGCAGGGGTCCCTAGTGGGATCCCCGCGATCAGACATCTTTGGATAGAGGATAAGATGTCTAGGGGCGGAGTACCCCTTTAGAGGGGTACTACCATGCTGACAACTTATCCCCTATCTAAAGGATAGGGGATAAGTTGCCTGATTGCGTGGGGTCCTGCCGCTGGGGACCCCCGTGATCTCGCATGCAGCACCCCGCTCTCATCAGGCCCCGGAGCGAACATCCGCTCCAGGTCTGATGACGGGGCCGGTGATCATGATGTCACAGCTCCGCCCCCATGTGACGTCACGCTCCGCCCCCTCAATGCAAGTCTATGGCAGGGGCGAGACAGCTGTCTCGCCCCTGCCATAGACTTACATTGAGGGGGCGGAGCGTGACATCTCATGGGGGCGGAGCAGTGACGTCACTATACTCCGGCCCCGTGATCAGCAGTCATCAGACCCGGAGCGATGTTCGCTCCAGGGCCTGATGATAGCGGGGTGCTGCGTGCGAGATCGCGTGGGTCCCCAGCAGCAGGACCCCGCGCAATCAGGCAACTTATCCCCTATCCTTTAGATAGGGGATAAGTTGTCAGCACGGTAGTACCCCTTTAATCTCATTGAGTTGCAATATATTTTTTTACATATATGGCAATATTATACACACACAAACGATAAAAATACATACAACAAAAAAATAGAAGAAATAAATACAAAAAAAATAAAAAATAAATCTACATATGTACATGCATACAGACACATCCAGATCTCCAGGTATACATGCACATACATGTAGTGTATATAATCGCAAAAGCTACTGCAGCAATAGGAGAAAAGCAAGATAAAGATGGCGGTGAAAAAAAAGCCATTGTTTGCCTGTAAACAGAACGCGCACAGTATCACTTGAATATTCGGCTGCTATTACAGACGCGTTACTGCTATCGAAGTAAAAGGACTGACCTATTTATACCTTGCCAAAAAAAAACGAAAGTAAAATCTGAAGGAATGGAGGATAATTTATGAATGCAATTCCCATTAAACATTGCAAGTATGCATGAACTGTAAAGAGTGGATTTTGTACGTTTGTGCTTCGCCCTCAGCAGTTAGCAGGTGTGAATCAGTCAATTGTACAATTCATTTGTCTACCTAATTGCACTGAAGATAGGCTTTTACGTCGCCTATAACATCACACTAATGAGTTTGCCTTTTTTCCCTTCACTCGATCTAACTAATTTATTCCTGTTAACTTCCTTTGCAGAGCTTCTCTCTTAACCGGTGACAACACCCCTAGTAGGAACAGTATAAGGAGCGATAGCACTCACCCATTAATGTAGTACGAATCTCCTTTATTTCCTAAATGCAGATAAAAACAGTGCAGCGGGGGAGACAAATGTAGTGGAGTCGGGGTGGTGATGCAAGGTGTAGGGGTAGATGGTGTAGTTGCCCAGGGGTACATGGTATTAACCCCTCAATGTTTGTGACGCCACGAGAACCACCTGACTGATAGCATCACTAGTCCTAGTTAGGCAGTGGCAAATAATAGTCTTACTGAGGTAGACAGATAGTACAGTCTATACAGCTCGGTCAGGATCCCAGAGAGGTGACCAGTAACACAGGGGACCTCACAGCTTGCTGGGACTTGCAGTGACTTTGACAGACTTTAGGACAACCACACTGACTATAAAAGACTTGACTGAAGATAGTGACAGCAGACAGAGAGGACTTGACTTACAGATCTGTGGCTGTAATTTAGGCTTGAGGCCTCCAGATGTGCTGGACCCTGGCTCTGAGACAACTGGACTGGACTTGACCTCAGCAGAAAGTGAACAACAAGAGAGATTGTAGAACCTTCCCCTCTTAATAAGGGGGATGAGCAAGGAGCCCATAGGCTAGCTGCAGGTCATCTGGTCACCTGGTGCTCTCTGGGTAACAAAACATGTGACAACTATTATCAGGTGACTTATAATAACCATGTGACCATATCAAAGGTCCTTTACATTCAATGTACAACTAATTACATTATGGGGGTACAATGCAGGCGAGTCCTGGGGACATGCAGGGACTCAAACTGATAGGACTGTGGAATGATATCCTGTACTGGGACATCACACAAACATTTGAAATAGATACCTGCCGACGATGGCCGTTGGGATCGATACCTGACAGTGATGGAGATTCTTGCAGGGAAGACAAAGATTGGGGATTGATACCTGACGACTATGGCCATTTCTTGTGTCGCTACGCAAGAAACTGCCCTTGCGAGGAGACAAACATTTGGGATCAATACCTGACCGTGACGGCCGTTTCTTGCATCACTACGCATTTCTCTGGCCCAAAGACGTGCATAGTGATGCAAGAAACGCCATCAGGTATCTATGCCAAATATTTGTCTCCCCCGCTGCACTGTTTACCTGCATTTATGAAATGAATCTTTGTACTCTGAATGGGTGAGTGCCATCATTCCTTACTACCATCTTTATATCGGACTTGTTACTCTTTGAGATAGACACCTGATGGAGATGGCTGTTTTTTCCGTCACCAAGCACTTCTTGCTTAGTGACCCAAGAAACGGCCATCGCTGTCAGGTATCACTCCGGAATGTTTGTCTCCCCCACTGCACTATTTTTATCCACATTTACGAATGCATTTATGAATGGGGGAGTGCCATCATTCTTAACTACCTGTGCACCCCCAAGAAGACTAGCAGAGGGCTACAACTGTGTATAGACTTACCATAATCTCTATAGAGCGAGCTATAGCAGTCCCTAACCATTCTGTCTGAAGTGTGGACCCCTAGTAAGGCTAGGTTCACAGGGACAGTGGAGCCCTGGTACTAGGATCCCTCAGAAATAGACTGCAATGCATTTCTGAGCTGAAGCCGCAAAAATATTGAACAGGTTCTATGTTTTGTGAACGCTGGAATCAGGATTTTCGCGTCAAGTGAACAGTGCAGCAGAATCCCATTGAAATCAAGGGAACCGTGCGGCAGCAGAATACCCGTACGGAATATTCTGCAGAATTTTTGCCTGAGTGAACATAACCTAAGAAGCACTACACAGTTTAGCCAGCACTAGATTACTTCTTCTAATGAAGAAAAAAAATGTAACTGTTTGCTGGTCCTTTCCAAACATGAAAAACCTTTTTGTCTTACATATTGAATAACAGCAGTTTCCTGCACTCTACAGCCCGATTGTGTGCGAGGGAGGGGGAGAATGCTAATAATTTGACTGAATTCTCTTCACTCATTCAATGCCGTCTGCCATTCTTTTGCAGCAGTAATAGCAGGTAGGTTGTGAAAAAAAATATTTAGAATCGACACCTTATGAAGACAGCAGTTTCTTGCGGGAGAGACATTTTTTGAATCGATACCTTACGGCGACCGTCATTTCTTGAGGGGAGACAAACCCGGGGATCGATACCTGACGGCGACAGACAGAAACTGCCGTCGTGGGTAGTTTCTTGCATCAACAGTTTCTTGCATCAATATGCACTCAGACATGAAGTGTATAGTGATGCAAGAAACGGTTGTCACGGTGCAGTGGGGGTGTGATGCAAGAAATGGCCATTTTGGGGCAGACCTATTTGGGATCGATACCTTACAGCGGGGGAGGGGGGGACGGGAGGGGGAGACATATTTTGAATCAAAACCTTATGGCAACAACCATTTCTTGCAGGGGAAACTTTTTGAATTGATACCTTATGGCAACCGTCATGACTTGCGGAGGAAACAAACCCTGGGGATCGATACCTAAGGGCGTCAGCCGTAGGTTACTACGCACCTCTTTGGGCCAGATGCAAGAAACTGCCGTCGTGGGGCAGAAACATTTGAGATTAATACCTGATGGCAGTTTCTTACGTCAATATGCACTCTGACATGAAGTACAAAGTGAAGCAAGAAACTATCATCGCGGTGCTGTGGAGGAGTGATGCAGGAAGAAATGGCAATTTTGGGGCAGACAAACCTTTGGGATCGATACCTCACAGCAACTGCCGTTTCTTGTGGGGGAGACATTTTGAATAGAAACTGCCATCGTGAGGCAGACAAACATTTGGGATCGATACCTGATGATGATGTCCGTTTCCTGCGTCACTATGCACGCCGACATGAAGTGTATAGTGACGCAAGAAAACGGTCGTCGCAGGGCAGTTGGGTAGACAAACATTTGGGATTGAGGCCTGATTGCAAAGTGATGCAAGAAATTGACATTTTGGGGGCAGAAAAACATTTAAAATCGATACCTGGCGAGGATGACTATTGCAATCGATACCCGACAGCTAAGGCAGATTCTTGCACAGGAGACAAACATTTGGGATCGATACCTGACAACGATGGCCATTTCTTTTGTTACTACGCAAGAAAAGCCCTTGGGGGGGGGGGGGGGGGGAGAAAAATTTGGGATCGATAACCGACGACGACTGCCGTTTCGTGCGTCACTACACACATTCTATCCTTACTGCTGCCCCTAGTAAGAAGCACTATACAGTTTAGCCTTCACTAGATTACTTCTTCTAATGAAAAGAAAAGGAAAACTAAGCAAAAAGGTTGTAATTGTTTGCCGGTCCTTTCCCAAGTGTCATTAAAACCCTTTTGGTTTACATATTGAATAACAGCAATTTCCTGCACCCGACAGCCTGTTTGTGTGCGAGGGAGGGGGAGAATGCTAATAATTTGACTGGCTGAATTATCTTCCCTCATTCAATGCCGTGTGCCATTCTTTTGCAGCCGAAATCGCAGTTAGGTGGTGAAACTGGTTTCTCTCGCAAGGCCCCCTACCTCCACCCTGAGTGAAAACAATAAGAAACAAGCCAACCATTGCCTGCTACTGTGATTACAACATCCTTAAAAGTGATTATATGGCGGCTGTAATCAAATGCAATGAAAGCTGCCTGTTAGAGCTTCAATAATTACTCATTTCTGCTAACAGCTTGCTTTCACCGGAGCGCTCCGGGATGGGGAGGGTAGGGGGGGGGCGCATTATCTTTTCCAATGAAGGAACCAGTTAAAGTTTGTGCCGGTAATAATGAGGTTTGTTGTTGGTTAAAAGAAAAAAAGGGGCTTTAAAATGTTGTAGGCCCAGCTTTTTTTTCCCTTCCTCCTTTATCGTGCATGTAATAGGAGTTAAGGTTCATCTAGGGTTCACATTGATACAGAGGAACGTTATTAAGCGGGAGGTGTATCTTGAAGCTTCTAAGCCCCCGATGCCAGGGAGAATTTCACTACCGGTGCCACACAGTATAGGAAAGAATGTGACTTCTTCTTGAGTCTACAGACAGATGTGAACTCCTGGGAGCCTGGTCTGTGATGTAAGGATTGTGCCTATTGCACAATTACTACAAGTGAGCAATTACATTGGCCGGGCCTATAGGTATAGGTTGTAGGTTAGGGTTCCAGCTGGTATGGCTACTCCTTTATTGCAAGTAAATCATTTAGGCAATTTGTGGCACCAATACATGTAATTCGTAGTGAGAAAAGACGAAAAAATTTACAGTCCTAAAAGGGGTCTCCCCATCTTAAAAGGAGTTCTGTAGTGAAAAATTACTAATCCCCATCCAAAGGATAGGTGATAAGTTATAGATTGTGGGGGGTCAGAGCGCCGCCCCCCCCCCCCCCCCCCCCCCTGCGATCTCCTGAATTGGATTCCAGCAGTCTGCTAGTAGGGGGTATTCCGACCCCCACACAGAGAGCTGGCCAGCACGCCCACTCCATGTATCCCATAAAGATAGCCGCAACTGTCTGCAGGGGTCAGAATGGCCACTTCCTGCAGTTTTCTGGGGCCCTGTTAAGGAGATCAAGTGGGGTCCCAGCAGTCAGACCCCCAGCGATCTATAACTTATCCCCTATCGTCTGAATAGGGGATAAGTTATTTTTCGCTGGACTACTCCTTTAATCATGTATCTACATGTAGAGCATGGTAGCATAAACAGCCTTGCAATTAACTTAAAGAGCGATCTACAGAACCATGCAAGTTTTCTAAATTATTGCCCCTCTTGTTAACAGCCGGTAGTCATAGTCCCCGTCCACCGGCTCTGCTTTGGAACCAGAGCTGGTGGACAGGGAACCATGCTCAGCATTATCTTGGCCCATTATTCATGTCTGACACATGCTCCCAAGTGCATTAGCTTGGTTGTTGTCAGACACAGAAGCAAATAACCGGCCTCTGACCTGACATTGTCCATAGTGTTAATAATTCACTTTATTTTTTTTACGTTGTCCGTAATCAGTCCATCTTTTGCTTACTGCAGATCAATGCTCCAAAGTATCTGATGTTGCTTCCCTGCTTCCTAATAGTGGTTTCTGAAATAAAACAATGTAATTATATATCTATATCTATTACAGGCAGAGGCTCCCTTCAATAGGCCAAAACAAAAAGGCTACAGAACAAAGGGTACAAAAGGTAAAGCCCAGTCTCAGGTGAACTCCGTGAGGAGCAGAATAGGTTTCCTCTTGTGAATCACAATGGGCTTATTAACAAGACGAGCGTTTCCTACTTCGCAGATGTCTCCAGAACAACGACAGAAGGCAAAAAGTTGATATTAAGACTGTAAAAACTGCCGACACGTGTAAAAGGCCGGATCGGATCCACATTTTTTTGTTGTGGTTCCATTTGAGTAATTTGCTCTGATTTTAGGAAACATTTGCCAAATTCCAGTTTTTTTTGAGCAGCAGACCTTTCTTTGCTCTGCGCCTTTTGTATACAAGAGACAAAAACCACAAAAGACATTCCCAGCTAACTAAACATCTTATTTAATTGCAAAACTTGTCAAACACGAGCACTTCAAATACGGCGAGGAAGACCTCCGCAAAGCTCCATTGTAGTTTGCATGAAGTGACGGAGGTGGAGTTGTGTGTAAATGTCTCCGGTTTCATATCAAACCTCATACCGTATATACTCGAGTATAAGATTTTTCGTGCTGAAAGCGCCCCCCTCGGCTTATACTCCAGTGCACAAAAAAAACTTTTCTGGCTTTAGCTGTGAGGGGATGGTCCTGGCCGTCCATCTCCGCCTGTGAATCCATTCTCAGTGGTCTTCAACCTGCGTACCTCCAGATGTTGCAAAACCACAACTCCCAGCATACTCTGACAGCCATTGGCTGTCCGGGCATGCTGGGAGTTGTAGTTTTGAAACATCCGGAGGTCAGCAGGTTGAAGACCACTGTGGCCTTCGTCATCATCCAGACCCCCCTTTTGTTTTCTACTCCCCTCCCCTCGGTGGGAAGGAAGGGTGAGCTGGTCCGGGCCGTCCATATTCGACCACCTATGCTGCAGGGACCGTCCGGTGAAGAGAGTTAGTCGTTCCGGGCTGTCCATCTTCACCGGGATGCCCTCTTCTCTGCTCCGGGCCGGCCCCGGACTAGTGACGTTGCCTTGACGACAACGCACAGGGACGTCCGAGACGTCACTGCACGGTGGCGTCAAGGCAGCGTCACTAGTCCGGGGCCGGCCGGAGCGGAGAAGAGGGCCTCCCGGTGAAGATGGACAGCCCAGAACGAGTAACCCTCCCCACCGGACGGTCCCTGCAGCATAGATGGTCAAAGATGGATGGCCCGGACCAGCTCACCCTTCCTTCCCACCGAGGGGAGGGGAGTAGAAAACAAAAGGGGGGGGTCTGGATGATGACTAAGGCCGCAGTGGTCTTCAACCTGCAGACCTCCAGATATTTCAAAACTACAACTCCCAGCATGCCCGGACAGACCACGGAGAAGGGATTGACAGGCGGGGATGACGAAGAGGGGGTGATGACGACGAGGGGGTCTGGGGGAATAATTTATTTCCCGCCTTAGGCTTATAGTCAAGTCAATAACTTTTCCTGGGTTTTTGGGGTGAAATTAGGGGCCTCGGCTTATATTCGGGACAGCTTATACTCGAGTATATACGGTATGTGTACAAGACTGGCAAATAAATTTAAAATAAAAGAACACCATACCGAGCGTTGTGTGTGAATTCACAGCCATCTCCCCAGGGCTCGATGATAATGGCCTCTCTGGGGTCTGGCCCTGTTTTTTTGATAATGTCTTCTAGATTCTCCTTCTCTGAATCGTGAACAGCTTGGGAGCATCTCTGTGAGGTTCAACACAAGATGCTTCGAGCCGATGGCCGTGTTTTGCAATAGCTGGCAGGGTCGCCTTTTTTTGTGTGCAACGTGCTAAAAGTCGAACCACATGGTAAGGAACAGACGTCTGAGAAAGCCTTATCACAACGCCATGAAAAATAACAGGCCGGAGATGGAGAAGTACAGGTTGCTTCAATGCAAATTTGTTTGTCCAAGTTGGACGACGTTACCGGGTCTAAAGGAACAAACATTTGTTATAGATGATGTCAGCGGCCATTTAAATGTATTTTTTCTTTATGGACTGATATATTCTATACTGAACTAAAACATCCATGCAAAATAATATGCCGCCACCTTACAATAAGACATGGGGTCATCTGGTGGGAGATTATATGAAAACAAAAACAGGTCATCACTTTAATGCTGCTCAAGCCACAGGCAGCATGAAACAGGGACAGACTCCCTTATTATAATGATGTATGATTCACGCTGAAAATCTGCACCATCAGAGGAATCAGTGATTAGGGTTTGTTCACACTGGAATTCCACCAGATGAATCTCCACTTGAAGCAGGGCCACCCAAATCCAAGGCCGTAGTATCGCACAATCGTGCACTGTGTTATACACGTCTGTACACATCTGTATCTCTCCTGACCCATCCTTCCCTTGCATAATTGCAGACCATGCATGTCTTCTGAATGGGGAGCTGCTGACAAACCGCAGAGGTGGTGGATTATTTCCCCCTAATACTAAAGGGTCGGACATGTTGAAATCCAACTCTCTGACCTTTACTGCCGTGTCAGGAGGGTAAAGAGGCCCCCATACAGATGAGATCAGCCAAAAATGATCCCAAAAACAGACACAAATATAAATAATAATAATAATAATAATAACAAACATGATAAGGATATTGGGGGAGATTTATCCAAACCTGTGCAGAGGCAAAGTTGCCCAGTTGCCCATAGCAACCAATCAGCTTTCTTCTTACTTTCTTAACAAGGCTTATGCAAAATGAAAGAAGCTAGCTGATTGGTTGCTATGGGCAACTGGGCAACTTTGCCTCTGCACAGGTTTTGCTAAATCTCCCCCATTATTATTATGGTTAGTAATTACGGTATTATCCTTGTATTATCATAATTCTAATTATTAGTATTAATACTACTAATGATACTAATTAGCATTAAAGGAGTACTCTGGTCCAGAGTATTCCTGCTCCGTTCTGCCCGGGCTGCAAAATAAATGAAAATGAACCCTCACTCACCTCCCTGGGTTCCCGCGGAGCGTCACTACAGCTGTTCGGTCCTCCGGTCCATCCTCTTCATACTTCCGGGTGTAACGAAGAGTCACATGGCGCTCAGCCTATCGCCGGCCACAGCGATGTTCAGCCTCGGCCGGCGATAGGCTGAGCGCCATGTGACGCTTCGTTTCACCCAGAAGTATGAAGGAGATGGACCGGAGGACCGAACAGCTGTAGTGACGCTCCGCGGGAACCCAGGGAGGTGAGTGAGGGTTCATTTTCATTTATTTTGCAGCCCGGGCAGAACGGAGCAGGAATACTCTGGACTAGAGTACTCCTTTAATAATAATATAATAATAATACATCTTTATATACATGTACACAGTGTATACAGTGGGGGGACAACAAAGGCAACAGATTCCGTGCGAAACGGTAAACCGTGCGAAACGGAATCTGTTGCCTTTGTTGTCCCCCCACTGTATCCCTACACCCGGTATGTGAGTATGCTACTGCATTGATAATGCAATAAAAGAAAAGTGGCGAGTCTGCTGTTTTTTCTACACTCTACTGTACAGGTATCAGAAGTTTTCTATTACTACCAGAGCACCACCACGTACACAGTTGCATCCAGTCATACCACATCGTGCCAGTTCCTAGAGACCGCAGTGCCGTGCCGTCCTTAGCCTATCTTTATTTATATAGCGCACAGATTCCGAAGCGATGTACATTCAAACAGGTCCCTGTCACTATTTGGGGCCCACAATCTAAACCTATCAGTAGGTTTTAAAGTGTTGAGGAGCAATTATACAGAAGGGTGTTCTGAAGGGATTCATTGTTTTTCTGCTTATGTGCGGAATAGGGGAAAAGTAGCTGATCTCTGTTAGGGAGGGTGGTCTGCCTGCTGGGACCACATGCCATCTCCGTGATGGGACCAGTGCTCAGTGAGGATAAAAAGCTGTGGACAAAAAAAACTTAATATACAGTAGGCTATACACATAGATTGATCATATTCATAAAGTCAAAATCAGCCAAACCCAACAATTTTAGAGGGACCAACTGCGTATGGGGCAGTGCTGACACCAGTACAATGAGGTTGTAGGAAAGGAAGAAACCAAACCCTTTGTTGGGAGCCTAAGGGAGTCTGTAGGGGAGGCCGAGGAGCCCGGTGGAGAGGCCAAGGAGCCCGGTGGAGAGGCCAAGGAGCCCGGTGGAGAGGCCAAGGAGCCCGGTGGAGAGGCCAAGGAGTCTGAAAGGGGGAGATTTATTTTAAAAAAAAAATAAAAAAAAAATTGAAGAGGAAGAGTGGTGCAGTTGCCCATAGCAACCAGATTGCAAAATGAAAGAAGCTATCTGATTGGTTGCTATGGGCAACTGCACCACTCTTCCTCTACACATGTTTTCATAAATCTCCCCCTAAACCTGCTTATGATGGAAGACCATGTATGGGGCAGGAGGTCTAAAGGGATGCGCTGTCAACCAAACAGAACATGCACGTGTATATAATGGGTATGGTGGGCTATCCAAACTCTCCTGATGACCGATGTAAAGGAAGAGAAGGATCGGACATGTTGGATTTCATTTACCTAATCCTGTTCTCTGGAGAAGATAAGATGCCACCAAAGGAGTCTGGCAGCAGCTTTTTCTCCTTTTCTTACACATGCACAACCTTTAAGGATATGTATATGTATGGGAAGATTCAGAGAGCTCTCAGTCTTCGGTCAACATCTTCGGTATGTGGTCAGTTTATATCACGTAGAGACATCTCAAACCCTCTGATTAGTCAGGGTCATCGTGTTCAGACCCCAATCACAATAACAGCAGAGAGAAGTGAGCGCTTAGCACATTCTCTTATGTCTGTTGTCACATGACCTGGATGTACTCCTAATGTAAATCTATGGGTCCGTCTAGGTCTCAGACACAGAGTGAGGAGAGAAGTGCACTTATTGTAGTCATTGGACGGGGTCTGAACCTAGAACATGTCAAAAATGTTTTCTATTGACAGGTACGCTTTGTTACTTGGGTATCGAGTAGGTTTTTAAAGGTGAGAACTACACATTTGCCCATAGCAGCCAGATCGCTTATTTCATTTTTCAGAGGCCTTTTTAGAAATAAAAGAAGGAATCTGATTGGTTGCTATGGGCAACTGCACCACTACCCCCACACATCCCCCCCCCATCCCCATGGAGTACAATTTGCACATAAGCTTTATTTGTCAACCTCAAGGAAATTCTACTGCCGGCTGCGGGTTAAAGTTTTTCCTTATTGTTCTAGAAATAATGAAAAAAAAAAAACTCATTGAAATAATTAGAAGGTCTCAGACCAATTTTAAATATAGTTTCATCATCTCCTCCGAAATCAGAAACCTGCGGCTCCCTACGCGACACCGGAGGATAATTACGGTGAAGTGGGAGTCGGCAACATTAAGCGCAAATTTGGAATTAAAGCAGACTCCCTTTTCAATTACTTCTTGGAGAGACTTCTGCGCACAATATGTTCCGGCCCCTACAGTATATCAATATCACCTGGTCACAACCCGCCCCCGTGTACACATCAACTCCTCTCAAACCCACCGTCTCCGGTTAGAGGATAATTGACAATGGCAGGCAGATGGCAACGTTACAAACAGAGGCTTTCCCTAAGAGAGGACCACAAAGTGATCTGGGAATTAGGGTATTAATCTGCAGATTTCCATAGGGTAAAAAAGGAATTGTAGCCTTTTTGTTATGCACCTGTAATCTCTCCCTTGGGTCAAACCAAAAGGTTCTACCGTAAACCACTTCGAACAAAGAATCTATCGCACCGTGACGGCAGATCACTTGTGGTGAAAAAAAAAAAAAGTAGGCAACGTGGAGCTGAAACATATGGAAATATTTATTATTGTTGTGTTTGGAAAGAGTTTTGAATTTTTTTTTTGCTTTTGTTTTGCTTATGTGCGACACATTTATCATACTATCAAAGGTGGGGAGGGGGTTGATAAATTTGGCGCGCACAAGCAAAAAAAATAAAAATAAAATAAACAGTAAATCACTTCAGAACACCATATTGTATTATTCCCTCACTCTTCTGCAACTTTTCTTCACAAAAAAGTCGCAATGGTGTCTTTGCGCAGAAAAGTCGCAGAGGAGAGGAGGAACTAAAAAACAAAAATAAAAATGGAGGGATGATAAATTGGGCGCACATAAGAATAATAAAAAGTAAATATGCAAAATGGTATTCTAATGTGAAACTTTTTTATTTTTTTATTTTATTTGATTCCTCCTCTCCGCTGCGACTTACCTGCGCAAAAAAGTTGCAACACCACGCAACTTTATGTGCAGAAAAGTCGCAGAGGAGGAATAAAATTTTTTTAAAAAGGGGGGCTGATAAATTTGACGCACATAAACGTAACAGTAAATCACTTTAGAACGCCATTTTGTATTATTCCTCCTCTCCTCTGCGACTTTCTGCACAAAAAGTCATGTTGCAACTTTTTGTGCAGAATAGTCGCAGAGGAGAGGAGGAATCATACAAAATGGGGGGGGGGGGGGGAGTTTGATAAATTTGGCACACAAGCAGAAAAAATAAATAAACAAACTCACCTCAGACAACCATTTTGTACGATTCCTCCTCTCCTCTGCGACTTTTCTGCACAAAAGTCGCAATGCGACTTTTTGTGCTGAAAAGTCGCAGAGGAGAGGAGGTATCGTACAAAATGGTGTTCAGAAGTGATACACTGATTTCCTGCTTATGTGCGCCAAAGGAGAACTTAAAGGAGACCTTTTCCCAAGATAAAAACTTATCCCCTATCCACAGGACGGGACCCAGCGCTCAGTGAGGCGCACGTGCTGCAGACGGCATGCGCTCCATTCATCTCTATGGGAGTACAGCACTCAGGCATCAATGGCGTTCCCATAGAAATTAACGAAGCGCGTGCCACCTACCGGTAGAGGGTACACGTGCCTCACAGAGAGCAGGGCTCCTGTCCCGGTGATCGCAGGGGCTCCCAGTGGTCAGACCCCCCCGCAATCAACTACTTATCCCTCTATCCTGTCTATAGGGGATAAGCTAACTTTTGCTGTAGTTCTCCTTTAAGTGGCTTTGATTTACGACCTTTTTTGGAGGGGTTTGCAACTTTTATTTTTTTTTAATGCCTTTATGCAACATTCGCACTTCATAAGTTTGCAACCACTGCGAAGCACAAAAACTGAAAGTTTCTTAGGTAAGGCTGTGTTACAAAACGTCACAAAAATAAATAAATAATAAAAAAAAATGCTCTAAATGCAATGAACAATCTCCCTCAATGGAGCCTTTCAATTTGCTCATCCAGGATTTTGAAAGTTCTTTAAAAAAAATTACAAAAAATTACAAAAAAATAACATAGGCTTTTAAAGTTTTCAGCGTAACCTAAAACATTTTACTCAAGTGTTAGAGCAATTTATTTCAGTCTAAACAAAAGAAATCTGCTTGGCTTTAATTCAAAACATTTTTAAAAGCACATTAGTGTTTCTATGAACCCGCTGCCATTGAATCCGTCACCAGACTCGCTGACTTCTCCCTATTTATTCTAGGCTTAATCTAAGTACAAAGTGCTGATTGCCGGGCGCAGAGAACGGACTCATATTGGGGGGAACATCTCTAAAAAAAAAAAAAATATATAAAAAAAAAGGTGAAAAGTAAATCTAGGAAGCTTTCAAAACTCTTACAAGCTGCTTTTACTGAACAAGTCAATGAGTTCACATAGAACATACATGGTCGTCATAGTCACTGCAGTGTATCAGGGCTTTACCTACTCTATGCAGAATATAGTTATTTCCTTTATATGCGTTAAAAAGGCTAATATATATATTTTTAATAAAATATATATATATATATATACACACACACATATATATACGGTATATATTAAATATATATTTATATATTAAATATATATTTATATATATATATTTATTTTTAAACAGATTTTTACATTTCTGCTTCCCCGGCATGAGAATTTTTTTTATTTTTTTTAACGTGGATATATGGTGTAATGTAATAAACTGCCAAACCAGAGTCATGAGACGCGACAATGACTGAGCGCCCCCATCAAGATAAAAACTCTTTTTGATCACCGATCTCTGCGGATCAGCACTGGAGAGCTGGCTATGTATATTCATGAGATATATGGAGTGTAATGGTGCCCATACGCCTTAGATTAAAGTTTAGATCACATATGTATATTTGTAACATATATAGTGTGTGTGTGTGTGTGTGTGTGTGTGTGTGTGTGTGTGTGTGTATGTGTATGTGTGTGTGTGTGTGTATGTGTATGTGTATGTGTATGTGTATATATATATATATATATATATATATATATATATATATATATATATATAATGTTAAAAATTTGTACATTTTGGGTGAACAAATACCGTCACTGCAGCTATTGCATGTGTCCCTGTGCAAATATGGGAAGTGAGGGCGGGACAAGCAGGGCTCGATGTAGGCTCTCAGTTTGTCAATCAGTTGCTGTGTGAGCCAGGAGCATGTCACAGGGCCCCGCTCGTCCTCAATACACAGAGCCCCGCCCGTCCTCAGTACACAGAGCCCCGCCCGTCCTCAGTACACAGAGCCCCGCCCGTCCTCAGTACACAGAGCCCCGCCCGTCCTCAGTACACAGAGCCCCGCCCGTCCTCAGTACACAGAGCCCCGCCCGTCCTCAGTACACAGAGCCCCGCCCGTCCTCAGTACACAGAGCCCCGCCCGTCCTCAGTACACAGAGCCCCACACGTACCATGCCTGCACAGCCAAAATGACAGCGGTGGGATACAGTGCCCCCTGGCAGCGCATAAGTCGTGAGTGTCTGTCAAGCTGCAGAAGGATGGGAATACATTGCACAATGAGCCCTAAGCCACACCTTTGTGACACTTAAATGCCCCATTTAGCAGCCTTTTAAAAATAAACACTTGTACACTAGTTAAAGCTGTGCCATGTCTACTCTTATCTATTGAATAGCGCAGACAGCTCATTAGCAAGTTTGTATGTGACAGATTCGCTTTACGGCTAAGTTCACAAGTAGTATTTAGGGGTCAATTGTTAGCCAACGGAATGCTAGTTTTAGCAAATCCCTCCCGCCATTTCCCCCCCTTCATATTCATACAGTAGGATACCAATTTAGAGCCTCAAAAATACCTGTTATTGGCAAAATAACTTTCAAACTTTCACGTTGAATTCAAATGCTCGCAACTAGTTATCATTCAAGTCAATGTGTCTGCTGGCAATCTGCAAATCTAATACTACTGTGGACTGTCCGCGGGCCCATACAAGTAAATGGCAGCTTAAAGGGGGTACTCCACCCCTAGACATCTTATCCCCTATCCAAAGGATAGGGGATAATATGTCTGATCCCGCAGGTCCCCTGCTGCACCTGGCGTTCGTTTAGAGCATCGGGCACAGCACCGGAGGCTCGTGACATCATGACCACGCCCTGCTCATGCCGTCACAGCCACACCTCCTCAATGCAAATCTATGGGAGGGGGCGTCACAGCCATCACACCCCCTCCCATATACTTAAATTGAGGGGGTATGGCCATGATGTCACAAGCCTCCGCTCCGCATTGCCGGTCATCCGGCACAGAGCAAAGTTCCGGGAAACCCGCTACTAGTTACGAGTTTGTGAATGCACCCTTTTTATCCTGGTATTTGCACCATTTTAAGCAGTTTTTTCCCCCCAATTTGCAAACCAATCATGGCAAACAAAAACATGCACTCATCTTGCAATGTAAAACATCCCAATAACAGTCTGTCCCAAAAAAAAGGAGTCCCAAAACACAATGGGGGAGATTTATCAAAGGATTTAGACACTTTTTTCCTGTCTTAATTTGTCGCACAGAATGTCAGTGTCTAAATATGTGCGACTTTTTTGCTTTAGAGGATTTTTAGCACATGATGCATTCTAGTCTATTTTAGACAGAAAAATGCATTGGTGCTGAATTTATCGAAATTGACTTTTCAGCGACAACTCCCATCAGCTGAAAATACGCCGAAATGCCAGACCGTGCTGGAGCAGGTTTAAATACAGTCTAAAGCATAGATCCCAAAGTCAGTGTGCAGAATTTATCAAGAGCCGTGCGACTTTTGATAAATTAGGCGCCAAATAGACCAGACTAACCCTCTGTAGTTTGGCGCCTAGATTGATGCGGGACACCTTTGTACATTTTGGGAGATTTATCAAAGTTTTCACAGCCCAATATTGTAACTGAGGGCAACCAAGAAGACAGAGCAAAAAGTAGAAAGTAAAAAGAATGTAAAGATGACAAAAACTAGGAGAGTGAAAGAAAAAAGTAAACAAGTAAAAAAAAAAAAAAAAAAAAAAAAAAGGAAAAAAGTTGAAAAAAATTCAAGAGAAAAAGGAGGAAGAAAAGGTGATGGATGGACAATGATTTATTGCAGTTTTGTATCTTAATATAAAAGGTTGAGTCTTGTAGACCATGAATCCCGTTTCACCATCATCCTTCTTCAGCCGGCGCTCACAGATAGCGTGCCGCAGATATCGCTCTTACAATTAGTTTTATCCTAAGGATTTAGTCCTTCTGGTTATCTTTCTAATTATTTCTCAGTAATCGTTCACTGAGCAAAGGTCAAGTGGGACACATCGAAAAGTTCCCTCTCCGCAGTCTGGAAGTTCTGGAGTGGCCTCCTGGATGTGTTATCAGAGGGGCTGTAGGGCCGGTCTGCCAGGATACGCACAAGAAGAGCCATTATATCTGCTATCACTATTCGTTAACACTAGACGAGAGATACATGGAGACACCAAGGGTTTATTATAGGACCGCACTAGATTATCCTCAAGAGGAACTCTGGCAAAAAAATGTCCACCATTGTAACTATAAATCCGGGATCTCCATCTCATATCACATCTCAATTGGGGAGATTTATCAAAACCTGTGCAGAGGAAGAGTGGTGTAGTTGCCCATAGCAACCAATCAGATTGCTTCTTTCATTTTCCACAGGCCTCTTTAGAGGCCTGTGGAAAATGAAAGAAGCAATCTGATTGGTTGCTATGGGCAACTGCACCACTCTTTCTCTGCACAGGTTTTGATAAATCTCCCCCAATATTACTACATTCATACAGTCATTGTGAAGGGGGAGGCTCTATTACTGTTCTGTTCATTGATTTGCACCACATTGTCAGATTTTTTTTTCCTATTCATTTTTATGCATCCATCCCAAAAATACCATTAGGTGCCCTACTTACATTTTGTCAAGAACATTTAAATTCAGTAAAAATCAATTTATCACATACACATCACGGGAACAGATGTGTTTTCTGTTTAGGTCTGGGCATTTTGTAATATAGTATTTATACAGAGCGCCAAATGAATGTAGCTACTGCCCTAGTTGTCTACCGTATAGATCTGTGTCAGTGTCATTGCAATAAAGGACGCAGTGGTTGCAGTTGCAACTGGGTCCCTACTCCAGGAGCCGGTCACATTAGGCTCAGAGGTCCCCTGTAGACACTGATGCTACGTTAAGCGCATGCTGGCTGCTCAGTATAGCATTGCTCTTGTTTGTAGGTATGTCTATGGCCTACCAGCAGTCATGACAAATGGGACTTCCCCCTTCTTGGCACAGGAGGTGGTTTGGTTCTTGCAGGGAGCAAACCCAGAGTGGGAGTGGTGAGGCAGAGATAAGTATTCACCCCTTTGCCATTATAAAACAACTGTACTGTGTGTGGGGGGCAAAATCCGACCTACTTCTGTGTGGAGGAAGACAAAAAAGGAAGGGCACAAAGGGAGCTGGCAAGTACAATTAAGATGAGGGGCACTATGGGTGGGAAAATGCTAAGGAGGGTGCTGGAAATGTGCAGATGTTTGGCCGGAAGGTTTTGCGGAAAAAAGTTGTGACTTGAGAACGTCCTCATGGTCGTCTGGGCTTGATGGAAGAAGAAAATTTTTTTTTAAAAACAACACACTGGAAACACAGAGGTACAATGCCAGCCTGTATAATGCTATAGGGCCCTGTGTCAAGTCCATGTGATACAATTGCAACATTTATTGTTAAAAAGGATTGTGCAGCCTTTTGTTGTAAAAAAAAAAAAAAAAGTATAATCTATACACACACACACAAACACACTGAGGCAAGGGGAAGAATGGCAAAAAAATTAAATAAAACCTAGCCCTGGTGCCCCATTCTTCTACCCACTCTGGCCACAACACTCATCACATCATCTCAGCCATTGATTTGCTGAACAGACAGTTCCTTCACCCAACGCTCGTCTCGGAAGCAGGTAGAACATAGAAGATTGGTGGACCGGGGCTAGGTAAGTATGCTTCTTTTTCTATTATACCCCATCCCAGCATCATATTAAAAAAAAACTAAAAAATTAAAAATAAATTAAACACATTTAATCTAAATCCAAGTCCAATTATCTTTGTACAAATTCATCCTAAACTGGTAAATAGCCATCCCATTCATCCAGGAGACAAGGGGCCCCTGTTGTGACCAGTGAGGAGTCCCAGAAGCCAAACCCTTACAGATGAACAACAGAACGACAGGGGTGCTGGAACGGTGTCTCATTCTGGGGCCAGTCCCAGCCTGTCGTAAAGGTTTGTAAAATGTAAAAAAAAAAAAAAATATTTAATTATTGTTTTTAAATATATTAGGTCCACGTTATAGCATATCATTCTACCATACAGTCTAAATTAAAATAAAATTAGAAATATAATGCAAGCATTCGTCTTACCCAAAGGGAAAATTGTTAACCTGAAAACCATAAAACCCAATTTTATTGGTTCGGTCACCACACCCTCACACATTACCAGCGAATGGCAAAAAAAATGCACTAGATTTTTTTTTTTTTTTAGAACACAAATTATTTTTTTTTACTATGGCTGAAGACTCTTGTCTACTTTATGTATTTCAAGTATGGAAAATATGTGAAAGTGTTGAATTTATTTTTGCCCCGTCAATTATTTAATAACCTTTCCTCAACAGATCCAACAGATCTACTGGCATCGCGCAAAGGTGACCAAACCCTGCTGAGGAGGAACATTCCCCGGGATGCGAACGGCCGTCCAAATTCCATTACCGTCTCCCATCCAGAATATGTGGTTTATTAACATTTCACAGTTCTATATTTTTGAAGGCACTAACAAGGTCACTTATTGCATCTGGTTTTCGAAAAATTCTTCTTGGCAGATTCTAGAGTTCACGCCTTAAAGCCTTTTTCATAACACCCAGGGGAGAAGCGTTTGAACAAACTACCTTTTGTATTCCGCAAAAAGTTAACATTTTAAATGAATTCTTCTTCCCAAATTACGGAGTCAGCAGCTCGCTGCCCTTTCTAGTCCATTACATTTAAGTAGGAATGGAAAATAATTAACGTTACATTCTTCAGTCTGGACTTTGCATTAGAAAGATACAAAAATGATAAAGAATTAACTTTATTACATGCGAGCTCCTCAAATATTTGCACCGAGATTTCAAAGTTAAAAAAAAATTATTAAATAAAAAACTAAAGCGGTACTCCCGTGGAAAACTTTTTTTTTTTCAGATCAACTGGTGCCAGAAAGTTAAACAGATTTGTAAATTACTTCTATTAAAAAAATCTTACTCCTTCCAGTACTTTTTAGGGGCTGTATACTACAGAGGAAATGTTTTTCTTTTTAGATTTCTCTTATGTCACAACCACAGTGCTCTCTGCTGACCATTTTAGGAACTGTCAGAGCAGGAGAAAATCTCCAAAGCAAACATGTGCTGCTCTGGACAGTTCCTAAAATGGACAGCAAAGGTCAGCAGAGAGCACTGTGGTCGTGACATAAGAGAAATCCAAAAAAGAAAAACAACATTTCCTCTGTAGTATACAGCCCCTAAAAAGAACTGGAACAATTAAGATTTTTTAATAGAAGTAATTTAGAAATCTTTAACTTTCTGGCACCAGTTGATAAAAGAAAAAAAGTTTTCCATGAGAGTACCCCTCATGGAAAATTCAGAAGGAACCTGGATTTCTGCATTCGAGTCCCTACTAAAAAATCCACAATAAGATTAAACGTTTGATCAGAACACTTTAGTAAGCAATGCAGAATACTCTATTTACTCTATTGGCCAAATGTAAAATTGTGTTTCCTTTTTACATTTGATGAAAAAAAAGAATGCAGACATGCACTTTCTCCCATTCATTCGCCCATCACAAAATAACGGCCATTATTAATATCTGGCGATAACGGTTTAAAACCGCTATTACAAAAATCCCATAGACTATAATGGGATTATCTAATAGCCGTTATTGATATTGTACCGGCCATATAACTGCCGATTTCCCCTCTTTTTATAACGGGCATTCATAACGGGTGTATTTTTATAGTGTGAAAGCACCCTAATTCTTAAATAAAAGTTTGGAACAACCAGGACTCTTCCTAGAGCTGCCGCCCCAACAAAAAGCAATAGGTGGAGAAGGGCCTTGGTAAGAGAGGTGAGCAAGAACCCAATGGTCACTCTGGCTGAGCGCCAAAGATCCGGTGTGCAGATGGAAGTTAACCCTATCAATGTTTCACTGCAGCACTCAAACTGGACTTTAGGGCAGAGTGACCAGAAAGGAAAGAAGCCTCTCCTCAGTCAAAGACATTAAAACCACCAGGAGTTTGTAAAAAAAAAAAAAATATATATATATATATATATCACCTGAAGGAATCTCAGACTATGAGAAACAAGATTCTCTGGTCTGATGGAACTGAGAGAACTTTCTTGCCTGAATTCTAAGGGTTTTGTCTGGAGGAAACCTAGCACTACTTATCACCTGCCCAATACCATCCCTACAGTGATCATGGTGGGGGCAGCATTATGTCGGGAGGAAACCAGGCACTGCCCATCACCTGCCCAATACCATCCCTACAGTGATCATGGTGGGGGCAGCATCATGTCTGGAGGAAACCAGGCACTGCCCAATACCATCCCTACAGTGATCATGGTGGGGGCAGCATCAAGTCTGGGGGAAACCAGGCACTGCCCATCACCTGCACAATACCATCCCTACAGTAATCATGGTGGGGGCAGCATCATGTCTGGGGGAAACCAGGCACTGCCCATCACCTGCCCAATATCATCCCTACAGTGATCATGGTGGGGGCAGCATCATCTCTGGGGGAAACCAAGTACTGCCCATCACCTGCCCAATACCATCCCTACAGGGATCATGGTGGGGGCAGCATCATGTCTGGGGGAAATCAGGCACTGCCCATTACCTGCCCAATACCATCCCTACAGTGATCATGGTGGGGGCAGCATCATGTCTGGGGGAAACCAGGCACTGCCCATCACCTGCCCAATACCATCCCTACAGTGATCATGGTGGGGGCAGCATCATGTCTGGAGGAAACCAGGCACTGCCCATCACTTGCCCAATACCATCCCTACAGTGATCATGGTGGGGGCAGCATCATGTCTGGGGGAAACCAGGCACTGCCCATCACTTGCCCAATACCATCCCTACAGTGATCATGGTGGGGGCAGCATCATGTCTGGAGGAAACCAGGCACTGCCCATCACCTGCCCAATACCATCCCTACAGTGATCATGGTGGGGGCAGCATCATGTCTGGAGGAAACCAGGCACTGCCCATCACTTGCCCAATACCATCCCTACAGTGATCATGGTGGGGGCAGCATCATGTCTGGGGGAAACCAGGCACTGCCCATCACTTGCCCAATACCATCCCTACAGTGATCATGGTGGGGGCAGCATCATGTCTGGAGGAAACCAGGCACTGCCCATCACTTGCCCAATACCATCCCTACAGTGATCATGGTGGGGGCAGCATCATGTATAGAGGAAACCAGGCACTGCCCATCATCTGCCCAATACCATCCCTACAGTGATCATGGTGGGGGCAGCATCATGTCTGGGGGAAACCAGGCACTGCCCATAACCTGCCCAATATCCTCCCTACAGTGATCATGGTGGGGGCAGCATCATCTCTGGGGGAAACCAAGTACTGCCCATCACCTGCCCAATACCATCCCTACAGGGATCATGGTGGGGGCAGCATCATGTCTGGGGAAACCAGGCACTGCCCATCACCTGCCCAATATCATCCCTACAGTGATCATGGTGGGGGCAGCATCATGTCTGGAGGAAACCAGGCACTGCCCATCACCTGCCCAATACCATCCCTACAGTGATCATGGTGGGGGCAGCATCATGTCTGGAGGAAACCAGGCACTGCCCATCACCTGCCCAATACCCTCCCTACAGTGATCAGTGTGTGTGTGTATGTGGGGGGGGGGGGGGGCAGTATCATGCTGTGGGGACAGGGAGACTGGTCAGGGTTAATGAAAAGGTAAATGAAGCAAAGTACAGAAATATTCTTAATGGAAACCTGTTACAAAGTGTTATGGACTGTGCCAATGGTTCACTTTCCAACTAGTCAATGACCTTAATGGGGTACTCCGGTGAAAAAACAGTTCTATATCAACTGGCTCCAGAGAATTATACAGATTTTTAAAGGACTTCTATTAAAACATCTTAAATCCTCCCAGTACATAGCTGTTGTATACTACAGTTCAAGTTGAGTTGTTCTTTTCTGTCTGACCACAGTGCTCTCTGTTGACACCTCTGTCCATATCAGGAACTGTCCAGAGCAGGAACAAATCCCCATAGGAAACCTCTCCTACTCTGGACAGTTCCTGATATGGACAGAGGTGTCAGCAGAGAGCACTGTGATCAGACAGAAAAAAAAAAATATAACTTCCTGTGGAGCGTACAGCTGATAAGTACTGGAAGGATTACGTTTTTTAAATAGAAGTAATTTACAAATCTGTTAGTCTGGCACCAGTTGATAAAGTTTTTTTTGTTTTTTTTTAAGTACCCCTTAAAGCACACAGCATTGAGATCAAATAAAAAATATGGACAGGAACAGCGACTCTTGTCAATGGCAGCGCATGGATGGCCCGGAGGTAAGTAGCGATACTGCATTGTTGCTTACACTCACTACATAAACTGAACTGGACTCTGTAGACCTTGCCCAGAAAATGTGTACGAGCACCAAATGTTAGGTACAGGGACTCATGTTTTTGAAAAGAGTCCCTGCTCCTGTATCTAACTAGTTGTTTTTGAAAGTCCAAACAGCAGATTCAAACGAATCGGAAGCAGTTATCGTTAGATTTGCTCATCCCTATTGTTCCAATTTTATGGAAATTTATTAGCTTTTTTTAATCTATAGTTCATACAATTTGTATTATGAGCATTTAAAGGTGAACTGTAGTGCAATATAACTTATCCCCTATCCGAAGGATAGGGGATAAGTAATATTGCACTACAGATTGCCTTTAATATTTAGCTTCAGCTCCTCCCTCCTGTATGGGCCCACGGCAGTCTGCAGGAAGCACCGTGTCGACCCCAGCAGGAAGCCACGGCAGACACGCCCCCTCCATGTATCTGTGGTGGACCACCGGTGTATGGTGGGACCACGGGTGTAGCGGTGTGGGTGGTCGGGGTCAGATGGTATTAACCCCTAGTGTTCACGATGCCAGTGTGGTTTTAGGGTTCCAGAGCACCACACGCCCGACTTCTCCGCTATCCAAGTTGCTAGTAGTGAAATGAGAGTCCACCACAGGTTATGGTCAAACGGAGGCTTTACTGAGTAGAAGACAGATGGAATTATCTTCACAGCTAAGGCCAGAATTCCCAGAGAGGTGGCCATGACCCAGAGGACCTCGCAGCTTGCTGGACCAATATACTTGTAATTCACTTGACATGAAAGTAGACTTGACTAGTTTTAGTGACAGCAGACATAGACTTGAGACTTACTGGAATGACTGTAGCTTTTGGGGCCCTCCAGATTCTGATTACTTGCACTGAGATCTCTGGTGATTGCTGTCTCAGTAAAGACTGATGGTAAAAGAGAAATTGCAATGCCCCCCCCCCCTTTATATAGTAGGGGGCTGGACTAAAGCCCATTGGTCAAGCTGCAGGTCATAGGTTACGCTGGTGCTCTCAGGGAGAACATGTGACAACAAATCATGTGACTGCACAACAGAACATGTGACAGACTTACACAGATTCTTGAGACCTCCCACAGGTCCTCTGCTCCATCTATTACAGTAGGAGACTGTCTAGGCATTAAAGTGATATACACAACTGTGGTAGCCCTTTGGGGGTGTATGGTAGTTGGGGTGTTTCGGTAAACGAGGGGTTAACCCTATAGTTCGTGACGCCAGGCTGAGGGCTAGTATGCTGAGGTAATTCTCCGGCCTATCGCCGCCCTTCCCAGTAACGATAGGTGCATATACAAAATGACTGAAGGTCCACAAGGTACTTGAACTTGAACAAACTTTACTGAAAAGCTTGCGGTACATCCAATGCACAATAACAGTCTCAGGAATACAGTCTCTATATAGTGCAATGACTGACAGTTGCTGCGGACCTTGACTTTTAGATACAGTCTCTGAATTTAGGGTAATATTTGCAGATCCGTCCGGACTTAGGGGATAGATAAGGTCCGGTGATCATGCAGAGTGCTTAGGGATTGATACACTCTCAATTTAGAATCGATCAGCCGTTGCCGCAAGGCTCGGGCCTAACTCACTGCGGGAGATAGCTGTATAGATCCTTCCTCGTCAGGAACACAGGAGCAAAGTGAAAGAACAATGGCCGCTTCTACCTTATATGGGCAGGGGCAGGGCCGTTTTGGATTGGTCGCAGTAACTGTCACTCACTGTTACAAGGAGTGATGGGTAGAATACGTCATAGGGACCTCCAAAGGTCCTAAAGCAAAAACCATAGAGTTTTCCTGACCACGTGACCCGCAGGTCCTGCTACGCTGTATACAGGTAATTAACTATTTATAGACATTTATACAATCATATTTACATGCATCCTAAATAAACCATTAGCTCAATAACTATCTAGATGAGAGGTGACCAGGGGTGAACTAGACAATGGGGACCCCAACGTTCTAGGGACTCTGGCTAAGGGGACCCACATACGCAGGTACCGGATACGATACGGTACCGGGACACCACACAACATTATGGAACAACATGGGGAGACTTTGCAGAAGAGCCCCCAGGTCACTGAGGGTCTCAACCTGACAGGGCCCAAGGGTAGTACAGGACCATATCCTGTACTGAGACATCACATATCTCTATAGGATACATTGAGGAGGCATGTCGGCCGCTGCGTCATGTGTGGACGCCCCTTTCCAGCATACTGCCACAGCCCCGTACAGGAGATATTAGGGGGTCTGGTGGCTGGACCCCCCGCGATTATAACTTATCCCCTATAAGTCATATTGCACTAAAGTTCTCCATTAACACACAAAACTATGAGATACTTCACTGAAATTAATATTTTTGCCATTGGCATATCATTTGTGAGAATCGGTGTAGATAGGAAAGTATTTCCCCTCCTTACAATAAAGTATGAGGGTGTATCACAATATCCTTTGTGTTTATGGGGAAGGTTTTATTTTGTAGGATGCAGCTGGCTAACAATCTGGCCTGTGTCATCCAGTTCTCATTGCCGTATATGAGAAATTAAACCATTGAAGACACCACCTATGGGACGGGAGGACGGCCCACACAGGGCTCGACACCTTCTGTCTGTGCAGTTGTCCGACTGTGAGCTCAGTCCTCAAGGGGGAAGACAAACATGATTTCATTTCCTAGAAATTCATAATACAATGGTATAAAAGGGCTTTTTAGCAATATTAAATATCAATGTCGATGGCCCAACTGAAGAAAGTGCTGAACCCACGTCTCTGCCGAAACTTACAGTATCTTCTCAATTAGCAGCGACGTTTCTGCTATACTGTGGCATCAATAAATTATTCATTTTTTTTAGTTTTAATATTTTAAGTCGATCTTTTAAAAGGTTCATTTCTAACAAGACTAAGTCACATGTATACTTACCAGCATGTAATAATGTCAAAATTGGGGCATTTAAAGGGGTATTCTGCCCACAGACATCTTATTCCAAAGGATAGGGGATAAGATGTCTGATCGCGGGGGTCCCGCTACTTGGACCCCCCCCCCCCATGATCTCCTTGCAGCATCCGGCATTCTAAACATTATGTTTAGAATGCTGGGTTTGGGAAACCGGAGATGCGACATCACTCCACACCCCCTTGTGATGTCACGCCACACCCCCTCCATTCATGTCTATGGGAGAGGCATGACGGCAGTCATTCCCCCTCCCATAGACATGAATGGAGGGGGTGTGTTATGACATCACAAGGGGGTGTTGAGTGAGGTCACATCTCTGGCCCACGCCCCCTCCCATAGATCTGAATGGAGGGGGCGTGCTATGACATCACAAGGAGGTGTTGAGTGAGGTCACATCTCTGGCCCACGCCCCCTCCCATAGATCTGAATGGAGGGGGGGGTGTCGTGACATCACAAGGGGGTGTGGAATGATGTCACATCTCTGGCCACCCAAAACCAGCGTTCTAAACAATGTTTAGAATGCCGGATGCTACACGGAGATCTCGGGGGTCCCAGTGGCGGGATTCCCACGATCAGACATCTTACCCCCTATCCTTTGGATAGGGAGGACCTTGGAAAATAACCCTTTAAAGATGGCGCTGCTGCTCCCTCAGAATAAAGAGGATGGACAGGATGTAGTTCAGAAGGTTCAGAGTGGAACCATATTTATTGAGTATAGAAAATAAACACAAGAACCATCTAGATGGCCGCTCACCTGGAAGATAAGTGAAAGCCTTTAACCCCAGCCAACGGCTGTCCGGGCATGCTGGGCAGGGCTGCCATCAGAAATTTTGGGGCCCCTTACACAGCTTAGGCCTGGGCCCCCTGGACACCCCTCACAGTACCGCCAATTGCACATATCGTGTTGCGCGTCCTATAACGTATAACATGATACCAGTATCAGCATTACAAATTGGGCTGCTACCCCCATGCATTCTCCCCCTTGATCAACCTCCTGTGCTATTTCACCCACTCCCCAATGTGCTATATCATTTGCCACCCCCTTGATCCTCCACATGCCACTTTATTCCCCCCCTCTGATCCCACCCCCTGCCACTTTATTCCCCCCCTCTGATCCCACCCCCTGCCACTTTATCCCCCCTCTGATCCCCCCCTGCCACTTTATCCCCCCCCCCCCCGCGATCCCCCCTGCCACTTTATTCAAAGATAATGGGGAAGAATGATCAGATCCTGTGCAGAGGGAAAGTGGAGCAGTTGTAGATCACTTCTTAAATTTTTCAGATGCCTTTATAAAAAAAAAAAAAAAAAAAAAAAAAAAAAAAAGGAACAATCTGGTTGCTATGGGCAACTGCTCCACTTTCCCTCTGCACAGGATTTGATAAATCTCCCCCATTATCTCTGAATTTAATATGTGTTGTGGCCTCTGTGCTTACTTAGCGATACTTAAACAAAATAAACTTTTAGCGATATGTGGACCCTTTTTGTTTTGTGTAGGTACTTTGTTTGGGAGTTTTACCCTTACAGTTACAGTCGCCGGCAGATCAGCCAGATATTGTGGCAGCAGTGGTGGCCGGTCACAGGGGGCGACGTCATGATTGTGACAGCTGCGACCATGATATTTAACCCACTTGTGTATTACAGCCAGAATACTTTTCATTTTCACCTTTCAGACTTATATGAGGCTTGTTGCTTTTTGTGCCACCAATTTTACTTTGTAATGGCATCAATCATGCTACCATGAAATACACAGTAAAACAAAAAAAAAAAAACGCCATTTTGCAACTTTTGCGGGCTTCTGTTTTTACAAAAAGTAGTATACCGTATATACTCGAGTATAAGCCGACCCGAGTATAAGCCGAGACCCCTAATTTCAACCCAAAATCCCAGGAAGTTATTGACTCGAGTATAAGCCTAGGGTGGGAAATACATCATCCCCCACTGTCATCATCCAGACCAGTCATTAACATCCTCATCATCATCACCGCCTGTCATCATCCAGACCCTCATCATCATCACCTGTCATCATCCCCTTATCATCCCACACATCCCCCCTTCATCATCCCCTTGTCATCATCCCCACGCTTTTTTTTTGCGCTTTGATCTGTAGTTTTTACTGGTGCCATTTTTGTTTTGATGCGACTTTTCGATCGCTTTTTTTTATGGTATATGAAATTACTAAAAATTATCAATTGTGAACTTTGGAATTTTTTAACAATTATGCCATTGACCTTGTGGGATAATTAACGTTATATTGGAATAGTTTGGAAATTTATTGATTCTTAACCCCTACAGGACCCTTGACGTAACGTTACATCCCGACACCCTGGGTCTTAAGGACCAAGGACGTACAGTTACGTCATGGGCAGTTCTGGTCCCCGCCGTGCGCCGGGTGGGGATCGGACCAGGATGCCTGCTGAAATTATTCAGAAGGCATCCCATGCAAATGCCCAGGGGGGGTCATTAGGACCCCCCATGTCGGCGATCGCCGCAAATCGCATGTGAATTCACACATGCGATTTGCAGCTATTCCGGTGATGCGGGTCACATGTGACCCGCTGACCCAGAGATAGAAGGTGATCGGGGGTGTATGATACACCCCCTATCACCCACTGTATCTATGGGGAGGTGGCAATTTCGCCACCCCCCCCCCCCCCCCCCCAGGATCGCTGCTATTGGCCAATAGCAGCCGGCAGGGGAGGAGTTAACAGCATCCTCCTGCAGCTCCCGCGGCTGGCTGAGTTCAGTCAGCAGTCAGAGCTGCTGGAGGAAGCCGGGGACCCCCCCTCTGCCAAAATCGGAGCCCCCATAGAAGAAAAGAAGCCCCCCATAGATCAGGGAAAGCATACAGCGCAGGGAAAGGTAGGGTAAATAGTAAAAAATAAAGTTAAAAAAAAAATTCCCCCCCCCCTGACCCCCTAATAGGTCCCCAAGGCTCTTCTGCAGTTTTTCAGTGTGACCCGGGCCCTATTAGGGGTTCAGAGCACTGCATTAGCCCCCCCATATTTTTGGGGGGCTGAGCATTTCCCCCCCCCCCCATATAACGGTGTGTGATTTCTAATCACACACCGTTATATATAGTATACACCAAGCACACACACAGTACATAAACCCCCCCCCCCCCCCCCCACACACACTACCCTTTTTTGGCCAGGTCCAATGAATGGTGCGGCATTGATGCAGAAGAAATGAGGACATTTTGGGGACTCTTGCTGCATATGGGCCTGCTCAAAAAGCCCAGTGTCAGACAGTACTGGAGCGGGGACAGCCTATACCAGACCCCGCTTTACAGTATGGTCATGACACAGAGGCGGTTCGAGGCCATTTGGAAATGCCTGCATTATGCAGATAATGAGGCATGACCGGCTTTACAAAGTGAGGCCGGTCATCGATCACTTAGGGACAAATTTTTGGAGGCCTACGTACCCCTCAGGGAGCTCTCGGTTGATGAGTCTCTTATCAGTTTCAAGGGGAGACTCCTCTTCCGCCAGTATATTCCCTCAAAGCGGGCACGGTATGGCGTGAAGCTCTATAAACTTTGTGAGAGTACCTCCGGGTACAATCTCAAGTTTATAGTGTATGAGGGACGAGATTCCCGTATTGAACCCCCAGATTGTTCCCCCACTCTGGGTGTTAGCGGGAAAATCGTTTGGGAGCTTGTGCACCCATTGCTGGATAAGGGTTACCACGTGTACGTGGACAACTTTTATACCAGCATCCCTCTGTTCACATCCCTTGCTGCCAGATCCACGTCCGCTTGTGGGACCGTGCGGAAAAACCAGAGAGGCCTCCCTCTAAATTTTCTGCAGACACCTATTCCCAAGGGTGAGTCCCGTGCCCTTATCCTTTATACTTGACCAGCAACAGGTTTTCATGGGTAAGAGGGATGTCCTTATGCTGACCACTATTCATGGCAATGGCAGCTCACCTGTCCCTGTGCGAGGTACCACAACACTGGTCCTCAAGTCCGATTGTATTCTGGACTACAATCGGTATATGGGGGGACTTGATCTTTCTGATCAAGTCCTCAAGCCATATAACGCCATGCGGAAAACACGGGTATGGTACAAGAAAGTTGCGGTCTACATGGTACAGGTTGCCATGTACAACTCTTTTGTACTGTCCCAGTACGCTGGCAACACAGGGACATTCCTCCAGTTCCAAGAAGAAGTCCTAAAGGTCCTGATCTTTGGCGACCGGGAAAGAGCAGGCCGGACTTCCCAAGGAACTGAAGTAATAGGTGCCAGGATCGTCCCAGGCCAACACTTTCCAGGTGAGGTCCCCCACACTGGAAAGAAGGGACGAGCCCAGAAAAGATGCAGAGTGTGTTACAAGAGGGGGAATCGGAAGGATACCACCATTCAGTGTGACACTTGCCCAGATAATCTGGGCCTCAGCATTAAGGATTGCTTCAGGGAGTATCACACTTCCATGGAGTTCTAAATTTTCCCTCTTCATTTTAATTTTCCACAATTTGACCCAAATGTACCAAGTCCAGAGTACATTCCAAGTTTTAACCCCATAAAACCACTAAATTGCCCCAAAAAATATTTAATCCCCCAAAAAAATAAAAAATTATAAGACCTCTGGGGGTACTTTTTTTTTTTTTTTATAAAAAAAAAAAATGGGTCATGGGTCACAGAGTCACTATCATCGGGGACTTTTTATGTTTCCTCAAATGCGCAGCACCCTCTCCACCTGAGCAGGGTGCGCATTTGAGGCAACAAGTTAGGGACGGCCACACATCACATTGCAGAATGATGATTCAGAGCATAGGGTTTGGGGCGGGCATATTTTTTTGTTTTGGCTATGATCTGGGTCATCATTCTGGGAACAATCTGTTTTATAATTTTATGTCCCACTGTACCCCATTTTAGTTACTTAGTGTACCCCAGTTATTTACCCCGTGTAATGCCCCTTGAGGGGGGGTTCCCACTGTTCTGGCTCCATAGGAGAAAGTCAAAGCTCAAGGACCCCGACTGATCTCCGGCACCTCTGAGACCGGTGTGCACGCTGTTTACGCCCAGACTTGAGGTATGTCCTTACTCCAAAGAAATGTATTTACACATTTACAATGACATTTTCTCCTTTTACCACTTGTGAAAATGAAAAATGTGGGGTAACCCCAGCATTTTAGTGTAAAAAAAAAAATCACATATTTCATTTTCACATCCCACTTCATGAATATTTATCAAACACCTGTGGGGTGTTAAGGCTCTCTGCACCCCTCAAGGAACATAACAAGGGGTACAGTTTCCAAAATAGTATGGCATGTTTTTTTTTGCTGTCCTAAATGAGACATGTCCCCCCCCCCCCCCCCATTTCAGCAAAATTTGCAAATGTGACTCCTCTTCTGAGCATTGTAGCGCTCCCGTAGTGCATTTGACGTCCACTTATGGGGTACTTCCATACTTAAGAGATTGGGTTACAAATTTTGGGGGGTATTTTCTGCTATTAACCCTTGCAAAAATGTGAAATTTGGGGGGAAACACATTTTAGTGAAAAATTTTTTTACATATGCAAAAGTCGTGAACCCCATGTGGGGTATTAAGGCTCACTTTATTCCTTGTTACATTCCTCAAGGGGTCTAGTTTCCAAAAATGATATGCCATGTGTTTTTTTTTTTGCTGTTCTGGCACTATAGGGGCTTCCTAAATGCGACATCCCCCCATCCCCCCCCCCCCCGAGCAAAATTTGCTCTCAAAAAGCCAAATATGACTCTTGCAAGTAGTAGTGAAGTAGTGAAACCCGTGGGGTATTAAGGCTCACTTTATTCCTTGTTAAGTTCCTCAAGGGGTCTAGTTTCCAAAATGGAATGCCATGTGTTTTTTTTTTTTTTTGCCTGTTCTGGCCCCATAGGGGCTTCCTAAATGCAACATGCCCCCCAAAAACCATTTCAGAAAAACGTACTCTCCAAAATCCCCTTGTCGCTCCTTCGCTTCTGAGCCCTCTACTGCGCCCGCCGAACACTTTACATAGACATATGAGGTATGTGCTTACTCGAGAGAAATTGGGCTACAAATACAAGTATAAATTTTCTCCTTTTACCCCTTGTAAAAATAAAAAAATTGGGTCTACAAGAACATGCGAGTGTAAAAAATGAAAACTGTGAATTTTCTCCTTCACTTTGCGACTATTCCTGTGAAACACCTAAAGGGTTAAAACGCTGACTGAATGTCATTTTGAATACTTTGGGGGTGCAGTTTTTATAATGGGGTCATTTGTGGGGTATTTCTAATATGAAGACCCTTCAAATCCACTTCAAACCTGAACTGGTCCCTGAAAAATAGTGAGTTTGAAAATTTTGTGAAAAATTGAAAAATTGCTGCTGAACTTTGAAGCCCTCTGGTGTCTTTCAAAAGTAAAAACACGTCAACTTTATTATGCAAACATAAAGACCTATTGGAAATGTGAATAAAAAAAAATATTTTGAATATCCATTTTCCTTACAAGCAGAGAGCTTCAAAGTTAGAAAAATGCAAAATTTTTAATTTTTTCATCAAATTTTGTAATTTTTCACCAAGAAAGGATGCAAGTATCGACAAAAATTTATCACCACCATATTAAAGTAGAATATGTCACGAAAAAAAAAAAATCTCGGAATCGGAATAATAACTAAAAGCATTCCAGAGTTATTAATGTTTAAAGTTACAGTGGTCAGATGTTCAAAAACCGCTCTGGTCCTAAGGTGTAAAATGGCCTGGTCCTTAAGGGGTTAAATCAATAAATGTGGTGGGTGTGTTAAATGCAGTGTGTGGGAATTATATAGTGCAGTGTTTTCCAAACAATGTATCTCCAGCTGTTTGCTTTCTGGGCATACTGGGAGTTGCAGTTTTGTAACAGCTGGAGGCACACTGTTTGGAAAACACAGACATAGTAATTTGTGTGTGAGTATGTAGTATTGGTTACCTTCACATGATACACATTCCCCTATACAGGAACTTCTTCCTGGGCCTCCATTGCATAGTAGTCAGGCTCCTCCCACCCATGTGACTGATCACATGGTAATGACATCACCAAAGGTCCTCTGCCTCCCATACACAGCCCGATGTTCGGCAGTTATCGCTCCATTGTGCTGCTGTCCTCTGTAAGAGCCTTATCCAGGGAGGAGAGGACAGATGGCAGGAAGTATTTTGCAGCTGTCAGTGAAAGCAGGAGGCTGCAGCTTAAACAGCAGTATTCTGTGCTGGGGCTGCTGCAGGGGGGTGCAGCAGGGGCCCGGGCCCCTCTGGGAGATGGGGCCCCTTACTGGAGTACTGGCTGTACCCCCCTGATGGCGGCCCTGATGCTGGGAATTGTAGTTTTGCAACATCTGGAGGGCGGCAATCTGGAGACCACTGCTTTGGAGGATGCCAGAAGAGAAAACACTAGAAAGAATTCTGCAACCACAAGATTGCCCTTCACATATGTTCAGAATCAAAAAAAAAGGGTCAAGTGCTACTTTGCAGGCCTACAAGATTAGGAAGAAATGTTTCATTGCAAGCAGACAGCTGGGTGCCGCCACCTCTAACACGGCAGGTATATTGTGGTCTCTTTAATAAGCGCTGACCTTGTAAGATTTTTTTCCTTTTTATATTTTAATTTTTATAATTTTTTTTATTAAAAAAAAAATGATTATTTATATATATATATATATATATATATATATATATATATATATATATATATATATATATATATATTTTTTTTTTTTTTTTTTTTTTTTTTTTATAGTTTTCGGGAGCTGTCCTAAAAAATATAAAAATAAATAAATAAAATCCAAGGTTGCCCTCTTTGACCCTCCCTCTCCCCCCCCCCCCCCAAACGACGAACTCCATACAAAAAAAACACAACAATGAAAAAACAAAATCCAAGGTTGCCCCCTCTGACCAACCCCCCTCCCCCTGACGACGCCACTGCCAAAGAGGTGGACAAGCTTGGGATAGATTGGAATGGTCGCCTGTTTTCATTCAGATGTGTACAAATTACCCCTACATGCCCTTTTTTTTTTTTCTGGAAACATTAAAAGGTCTGAAAGAAACTCTTGTTATATTGTTGCCACTTAGGTTTCACCGAGCAGGCATTATCTGCTCACAGCTTTTAATGACTTCCTGCTGAGAGAGGCTCTGTAGAAGTCTTGGCAGCCGGGCTAAGAATAGCATTAAATGCAAGGTTATCTAGGCATTACACTCACTGTAACATGCAATTAACTTTCCTCTTCCATTTTCATTACACAATTATTCATTAATGTCAATTTAATTTTATGCATTGTTCTACATGACCGAAGGCTGATTATGGGCCTTTTCACTCCAATATCCCAAGTTAACTGGTGCCAGCCTCACTCAGGGGCTGCCTAATTGCAATTTAGCCCAGACGAGTCCTCCCATTTGTGCCCTCTGGTAATAGAACAACAGATCTCGGCCAGGTATATTAAAAAAAAAAAAAAATTAGAATTTTTTTTTTTAAAGGTGGAAATAAAAGTCAAAGTAGGAAGAAAAAAAAAAAAAAAGCTCAGCAAGATCAGTTTGTGATGTTTAAAAAAAAAAAATAAAAAAGCGAATATGAAAATGCACCCTGAGCGCTCAACACCGGCTTTATAAATTGTCCTCCTTATCCCGCAGGGATTTGATGAATTATGTAATACCATTACAGCACAGCCCAAATATCCTACACAGTATTGTCGGAGTTAATGCGTGTGACACTACTCAGCACACGTCTAACATGATATGCAGTGTTGGCGTGTTTCCCGTGGCCGTCCGAGACTGTGCGCACTTCCTATCTGAACTACTTTATAAACTGTTGATGGAAATGGACGAAGCTGTAGACCTGGTAACGTGGTTTCAGACAGAAACGGGGCACCGTAGGGTAGAGGAACCATCTCTAAAACCAATGCAATAAAGAGTGGTAAAAGAGCGTCAAGGGTTGGCATCACGCTGGAATGTTTTACTCGAATGGAAGCACAAGTAGCGCGAGGGTTACGGCCACTTTTAGAGACACAAGTGGTTGGCGGTCATAGCTTACACATAGCATCAATGATAACGTCAAATATTAGCTGTCCTATCAAGAGTCAGAGGACCATGAGTCACATGACTAGTCCCCCAGAAGATCAGGCTGTGCCCAGTATGGTTTCCGGCTATTGCCCAAACCTTTTGTACTGCTGTCACAGCCTACCCCGCCTAAGCATTACTTACAGTATTGCACTTGTCCATTGTCTATGATGTCCCCTCTGTAGGCCTTTGAGACCACTAGGCCACTGGAAGGAGAGGTGTCTACACAGTATATCTTGATCCCATAGAGATAGCAGCAGTATAAAGATAGAGCTGGAGGGGAGGGGTATAACTACTATATATCCTGAACCCATATAGATAGCAGCAGCAGTATACAGATAGAGCTGGAGGGGAGGGGTATAACTACTATATATCCTGAACCCATATAGATAGCAGCAGCAGTATACAGATAGAGCTGGAGGGAAGGGGTATAACTACTATATATCCTGAACCCATATAGATAGCAGCAGCAGTATACAGATAGAGCTGAAGGGGAGGTGTATAACTACTATATATCCTTATCCCATAGGCCATACACCTCCCCTCCAGCTCTATCTGTATACTGCTGCTGCTATCTCTATGGCAGTGTTTCTCAAGCGCGGTCCTCAAGTCCCCCCAACAGGTCATGTTTTCTGGATTTCCTTAGTCTTTCACAGATAATGTAATTATGGTCATGGACTCCGGCATCACCACAGTTATATCACATGTGAAAGACTAAGAAAATCCAGAAAACATGACCTGTTGGGGGACTTGAGGACCGCGCTTGAGAAACACTGCCAGAGAGATAGCAGCAGCAGTATACAGATAAGAGCTGGAGAGGAGGTGAATACAGAAACTACTATATATCGCGATCCTACAGAGCTAGCAGAAGCAGTATACTGATAGAGCTGGGAGGGGAGTGGTCCAAGAGCAAGCAGGAGCTAAGTCATGAGTTTGGAAGAAGCGCTATCTGCACGCAACTTTGCCGGCGGTCGCCTCCACTCTGAGCGCCCTTCTGTCAGCCTGAAGTCGGATCTGTCCGAGAGGCCATAGAAGTAGGTCTGCTCTTTCCTTGCGGTGAGTGCGGGTACCTTTTTGTCTTTCTATGTATGCTAACTCATAGATGACTATGCTAGGATGGACCACTCCACTTTTTGTTTGTTTATTTGTGGCTCAGACTGGTGATCACATGATCCAGTAACAATAATATAGCACTTGGGTCCAGCTGTGCTGGAATGAAACAAATTGTGCTGTAGGACTAGTGATAACGAGTGTGCACGTTAAGGGCAAAAAAATACATAAAAATAAAAAAAACACTGGAGGGCATCTTTAAACTTTTTTTTTGTAAACAATAGTCTTTTCTCCCCTCCCCCCCCCCCTCTACCCCAATGTTACCCCTTTGTTTTTCCCAAGCAGCCCAGCAGAGACTAGTCTAGTCACGCACGAATGCAGATGCGCCTTTGGTTTGGGCAGCATTATTTCTCTCCAGTTAAAGCCAGGGGTGAAATCCCATTAAAAACATTTTAGGAAATAACTCGGCATCCTGCCCTAATGAGTTACCATTTTCATTTCAAAGGAGGGTCTGTGCTGCGTTCCCGACACACACCTGTTAATAGAAACACGAGGGGGGCGCAGGCTTTTTATACACTGTCCAATGCCCCCGGGCCGAGCACAAACTCTTCTTTTCAAGTGCGGATTCATCACTAACTACACAGGCAAACAATCGAAATATATTCGGGCCCGTTACAGAGCGCACAGATCGCACGGAGCCGGATTTAAGCGACATTTAGGGTTTAGTCTTTAATTTATATGATTCTAATAGTTTACGGCTTTCTAAAGTCTTCTTGATTCATGCTCTATTTGCTTTCCCTCTATGAGGTTTATGGCCATGGGACCTAATTTGCTGGTTTCATTATGTATGTTAGACAAAATCTGTATTGCTAACAGGGCTCATTTTGAGTCTGAAAACTTTATGCATCAAATTAGGTCACCGCTGTAAAACAAATGGTCACTCAGGAGACTCGGGTAGTCAAATTAGAAACAAAAATAAAAAAATATTTCATATATATAGATCCTGCTCGGAGATGTTAACCATTTTATATTAGTGCGATAAATCGGGAAGTCTAACGTTTGCAATGGAATACACATGTGGCCGACGTAACAAGGATACACTGTGTTGATTTGTATGTACGGGAAAACGCAGCCAACACTAAAATACATTAGTAACGTACACGAGCCGCGATGTAAAAGCTTATTAAGAGCAATTTATACTCCTTGGCCCAGACTAGAGATGAGCGAACTTACAGTAAATTCGATTCGTCACTAACTTCTCGGCTCGGCAGTCGATGACTTATCCTGCATAAATTAGTTCAGCTTTCAGGTGCTCCGGTGGGCTGGAAAAGGTGGATACAGTCCTAGGAAAGATTCTCCTAGGACTGTATCCACCTTTTCCAGCCCACGGGAGCACCGGAAAGCTGAACTAATTTACGCAGGATAAGTCATCAACTGCCGAGCCGAGAAGTTTGTGACGAATCGAATTTACTGTAAGTTCGCTCATCTCTAGCCCAGACGACTCTTTTCTTCAAGGAGATATTTCAGGTTACTAAATACATGAAATGTGCTGAAGAAAATAGTATAAGGCAGTTCCTAGAGATGAGCGAACTTACAGTAAATTCGATTCGTCGCGAACTTCTCGGCTCGGCAGTTGAAGACTTATACTGCATAAATGAGTTCAGCTTTCAGGTGCTCCCATGGTCTGGAAAAGGTGGATACAGTCCTAGGAGAGACTCTTTCCTAGGACTGTATCCACCTTTTCCAGCCCACCGGAGCACCGGAAAGCTGAACTAATTTACACAGGTTAAAGTCAGAAACTGCCGAGCCGAGAAGTTCGTGACAAATCGAATTTAATGTAAGTTCGCTCATCTCTTGCAGTTCCTTTCCGGTCGGTTTTGGATGGTTGTGATACAGTGGCATTTTAGTATTAGTGTTGCTCGCGAATATTCGCAATTCGAATTTTAATCGTGAATATTGCATATTGGCGAATTCGTGAATATTGCGAATATAGCACTATATATATATTCGCAATTACGAATATTCACTTTTTTTGTTCACAGTACACATCACAGTTAGAGATGAGCGAACTTACAGTAAATTTGATTCGTCACAAACTTCTCGGCTCGGCAGTTGAGGTCTTATCCTGCATAAATTAGTAAAGCTTTCAGGTGCTCCCGTGGGCTGGAAAAGGTGGATACATTCCTAGGAGAGACTCTTTCCTAGGACTGTATCCACCTTTTCCAGACCACCGGAGCACCTGAAAGCTGAACTCCTTTATGCAGGAAAAGGCATTAACTGCCGAGCCGAGAAGTTCGTGACGAATCGAATTTACTGTAAGTTCGCTCATCTCTAATCACAGTGATCACTGCATCCCTCTCTGCTCTTCGCATATGCGCATATTCGCGAATATTGAGCCCTCCCTTTAATGGTATAGGGAACTAATGGGCTAGTGCAGTGGTCTCTAACCTGCGGACCTTCAGATGTTGCAAAACTACAACTCCCAGCATGCCCGGACAGCCGTTGGCTGTCCGGGCATGCTGGGAGTTGTAGTTTTGCAACATCTGGCGTAGAGATGAGCGAACTTACAGTAAATTCGATTCGTCACGAACTTCTCGGCTCGGCAGTTGATGACTTATCCTGCATAAATTAGTTCAGCTTTCAGGTGCTCCGGTGGGCTGGAAAAGATGGATACATTCCTAGGAAAGAGTCTCTCCGAGGACTATCCACCTTTTCCAGTCCACCGGAGCACCTGAAAGCTGAACTAATTTATGCAGGATAAGTCATCAACTGCAGAGCAGAGAAGTTTGCGACGAATCAAATTTACTGTAAGTTCGCTCATCTCTAATCTGGAGGTCCGCAGGTTGGAGACCACTGCACTAGCCCATTAGTTCCCTATACTATTAAAGCAGGGAGGGCTCAATATTCGCGAATATGCGCATAAATATGCAGGGGAAAAAAAAAAAGAATTTAACAAAAATGCGAATTTCATGAATATATGATGAATATTAGTCCATATATTCGCAAAATATCGCTAATTCAAATATGGCCTATGCCGCTCATCACTATTTGGTATCTGTTATGCTCATGCGACAAAGATCTCCCATGGTTCTCTGCCAATCTACTTTTGGACAGCTAGAACCATTTGAGATCTGAGTATTGCGGAGTGCAGGTCATCTGAAACCAGAGATAATTGAGACCTTAAAGGGGTACTCCGCCCCTAGACATCTTATCCCCTATCCAAAGAATAGGGGATAAGATGTCTGATAGTGGGGGGTCCTGAAGCTGGGGATCTCTGCGATCTCTGCTGCGGCACCCCAGTGTCTGATGACTGACGATACCGGGCGTAGGGTCGTGATGTCACGGCCACGCACCCTCAATTCAAGTCAATAGGAGGGGGCGTGATGGCCAATCATGCCCCCTCCCATAGACTTGCATTGAAGGGGTGTGGCCATGACATCACGAGCCTCCGACGCTGAACCCGACGCTCTAAAGGAACACTGGGTGAATCAGGGAGATCCCCAGCGGCAGGACCCCTGCGATCAGACATCTTATCTCCTATCCTTTGGTCATCCGAAATAAAGCTCATTTTATTTATTTTTTTTAAGAGCCGAGGTGCGTGCTCTCTATCACCCAAAGTGCAAGAAAAAGTGCAAACGTGTCACACTAAAAAACGTGCACAAAGGATGCGGTCTATCGCTAAGCCCTTCTCCAACAGGAGAGAGGCCCCCCAACAAACCTACCCTTCACCTTCGGGCCAAAAGGCACCTGCAAGGATCTAGGTTCGATGCCCCTTTTCGCTGAATCTTCTAAGGGGCCGAAAATGCTCCTGGCGTCAGCCAAGGTATCAGCCGAGGAGCCGTATACTGATGGCCTCTTGACTGAAGCCAAGATGCCCGGGGGTTGCAGGGAGGTGAGGATCCTAATGGCCACACACACCTCCCCTAGACCGCCAGGAGGGACACCCAGAAGGGCTACCGCATCCTGCCAATCCTGTGTACAAAGAAAAACACGAAACGTGGCACAGTGAAAAAAATAAAAAATAATAAATAAGTGAATGAAGTGCAGATATACTGCCCGGTCATCTGGACGGATTTATAAAAATTGCCCTGATCCTAGCCAGCAGGCCGGGATACCAAGGGTGAGTGCCAAAGGTGAAGTGTAATGGTGCAGAGCGTTCACTCAGTGAGTTATAACACCCAGTGAGTTTCGGCACCTCAGAGTCACCACTCCCCGAGGCACAGACGTACCTCGGCTCTACACCCTTCTACCTCATGGCGAGACCCAGAGGAAACCGGTCACATCAAGGCAGCCGACGAGCTGATTCCTCAGAACCAGACCCGGAACACCCTGCCCCCTCCATGCAGCATCCATCCTACATCAATGGCCAGAGACTAAACCCCTGATAAGAACAGATACTACACTTCATCTTAGCCAAAAGGCCGAGAAGCGCTAAAGCTCATTGACACACTAACAAACCCCCTCATGTAATCTCCTTACTACTGGGGTGACACACTAACAAAACAATTAACCAAACCCCAAGGCCGT
Source organism: Hyla sarda (assembly GCF_029499605.1). NCBI lineage: Eukaryota > Metazoa > Chordata > Amphibia > Anura > Hylidae > Hyla > Hyla sarda. The sequence goes on along the minus strand of NC_079194.1, from coordinate 13,429,137 downwards.
AGCCTGGGGTGCAAAACACCTCAATTTTCTCCCCCCTAGGGGGGAGAAAATTGAGGTGTTTTGCACCCCAGGCTATGGCCTTGGGGTTTGGTTAATTGTATTGTTTTGGCCTCATAGCCCCCTTTTGGGTCATTTTGTAGTTTTTGACACTGTAACAAACCCCCTCCTCATGTACTCTCCTTACTACTGGAGTGACACACTAACAAGCCTCCTCCTCGTGTAATCCCCTTACTATTAGGGTGACAGTTTAGCCGCTGGCTGGACCTGGAAAAATAACTTGCGGAGGGTAGAATGGCGCCCCATCAAGAGGGCGCTCTAGGCGGCTTCCTATTTTGCCTATAGGTGGAGCCTTCCCTGGGTATGAAGACTTTGTTTACAGTGAATTTAAAGTACACTATCCATAGATTCTGACTACCCCCACCCCCTTTTCTATTGCCAAGGCCCACATACCTTTTTGCCCTTCATATATCCTTGATCCGCGCTTCTCCACCACATTTTAGTTATTCACCTCTTTTGGTTACAATGTTTAAAATAACTGCACTCTGAAAATGAATTATATGGATAAAACAAAAGGATAACATCCGCTGCTACCACTTAGATGCATCGTATACCATCTCCTGCAGAAAGCATTTTACAACCAATGGTTAATCTTATAATGTACCTGTTGTGGATTTTTTTTATTTATTTTTTATAATAAAACAAACATGAAATAAGACAAGTGCATGAAGGTAAAAATACATTCGGTATGATGATGTACTGCTAATCCACATTAAAATAAATTAAAAAATATATATATTTTTAAAAATTACATATCTTATTTATCGGCATAACACATTTTTCCAACTAAGACCAAGTATAAAGGGGTACTCCGCCGCTAGACATCTTATCCCCTCTATCCTTTGGATAGGGGATAAGATGTCTGATCGCGGGGTCTCGCCTGCGCACCCCAGACATCCGATGCACGGAGCAAACTTCGCTCTGTCCCGGATGACTGACTATGCGGGGCGGAGGCTCTTTATGTCACGGTTATGCCCCTCTCATGACTACACAGCCACGCCCCCTCAATGCAAGGCTATGGGAGGGGGCGTGACTGCTTCATATCCAAATATCTGGGTATGGCCCGCTTGAGGTGGCCAGAGGAAGTCAGGAAGCCAAAAACTTCTGAATGGGTAGGTTTTAGACATTTTGCGGAACTCCCGTTGACTTTTATAAGAGTTACACAAATGAGGTTAAAAGAGCAATAAACACCAAAAAATAGCCTTCAAAAAATTCAAATCTGATGGGTCAGCTATAACATTTAAACAGTACAAGGAGCTTAATAAAATCTGTAAAAATGTAATAAAAATAGCAAAAATTCAAAATGAGAGACAGGTGGCCAAAGAAAGCAAAACTAATCCTAAATATTTTTTTAGATATATAAATACAAAAAAAAACAAGGACAGAGCATGTAGGACCCATTAATAATGATAATGGGGAGGTTGTCACAGGCGATCAAGAGAAGGCGGAGCTACTGAATGGGTTCTTTAGTTCTGTATATACTATGGAAGAAGGAACTGACATTGGCCAGGTCAGTGCTGGTAACACATCATGTACAGGTCAGTGCTGGTAACACATCATGTAATGTACTGAACTGGCTTAATGTAGAGATGGTACAAGGTAATTTAAGTAAAGTAAATGTAACCAAATCTCCAGGGCCGGATGGACTACACCCAAGAGTTCTTAGAGAGGTAAGTTCAGTAATATCTGTACCCTTGTTCATGATATTTAGAGATTCTCTGGTGTCTGGTATTGTGCCAAGGGACTGGCGCAAGGCTAATGTGGTACCAATCTTCAAGAAGGGCTTTAGGTCTTCGCCAGGCAATTATTGACCGGTAAGTCTAACGTGCATTGTGGGTAAATTGTTTGAAGGACTTATAAGGGATTACATACAGGAATACATAGGGGATAATTGTATTATAAGTGATAGCCAGCATGGTTTTACTAAGGATAGAAGTTGTCAAACCAATCTAATTTGCTTTTATGAAGAGGTGAGTAGAAGCCTTGACAGAGGAATGGCTGTGGATATAGTGTTTCTGGATTTTGCCAAAGCGTTTGATACTGTCCCTCATAGGCGTCTGACAGGTAAGTTAAGGTCCTTGGGCTTGGAAACTTTAGTTTGTAACTGGATTGAACACTGGCTCATGGATCGTACCCAGAGAGTGGTGGTCAATGATTCGTACTCTGATTGGTCCCCGGTTATTAGTGGTGTACCCCAAGGTTCAGTACTGGGCCCGCTGCTGTTTAATTTATTTATCAATGATATAGATGATGGTATTAACAGCTCTGTTTCTATCTTTGCAGATGACACCAAGCTTTGTAGCACGGTACAGTCTATAGAGGATGTGCATAAGTTACAAGATGACTTGGATAGACTAAGTGTCTGGGCCTCCACTTGGCAAATGAGGTTCAATGTGGATAAATGTAAAGTTATGCATCTGGGTACTAATAACCTGCATGCGTCGTATGTCTTAGGGGGGATTAAACTGTCAGAGTCACTGGTAGAGAAGGATCTGGGTGACTTGTAGATCACAGACTACAGAATAGCACAATGTCAGGCTGCTGCTTCCAAAGCCGGCAGGGTATTGTCATGTATCAAAAGAGGCATGGACTCAAGGGACAGGGACATAATACTCCCCCTTTATAAATCATTGGTACGGCCTCACCTGGAATATGCTGTCAGTTTTGGGCACCTGTCCATAAAAGGGACACTGCGGAGTTGGAAAGGGTGCAGAGACGCGCGACTAAACTAATATGGGGCATGGAACATCTTAGCTATGAGGAGCGATTAAAGGAGTTATATACGTTTATCATATCCCCCCTTAAACGTCTCTTCTCAAGACTAAACAATTGTAAGTATATAAATGGCCCATACAAAAAATATGGAGAAAAACTGTTCCAGGTTAAAAAACCCCTAAGGACGAGGGGGCACTCCCTCCGTCTGGAGATGAAAAGGTTTAGTCTAAAGGGGCGACACGCCTTCTTTACCGTGAGGACTGTGAATTTATGGAACGGTCTACCTCAGGAACTGGTCACAGCAGGAACAATTAACAGCTTTAAAACAGGGTTAGATACATTCCTGGAACAAAATAACATTAATGCTTATGCAGAATTATAAAACTACATCCCTTCCCATTATCCCCTTACACCCTTCACTTCAATCCCCTGGTTGGACTTGATGGACGTATGTCTTTTTTCAACCATACTGACTATGTAACTATGTAACGTAGCTTGTGGTGGGACCCGCATCCGTTGGCCATTTATACATCATGTGGATATGCCAGTGTTTCCAAACAAGGGTGCCTCCAGCTGGTGCAAAACTACAACTCAATGGTCCCCTGCAGACAGAACCTCACAAAGATAGTTTTACCCAGTAGACAGGGCCCCTTGTAGGTAGTTTGCCCCCCCCCCCCCCCCCCTGTAAACAGGACGCCCTGTAGGTAGGTAGTTTGCCCCTGTAGACAGCACCCCTTCATTACCAGGCCTCTCCTGCCTCCAATCACTTGAGGCCACAATGACATCACTCATGCGTCAGGGTATCTCATAGATAGAGTCACTTTCAGCCTCTAGGGACTAAACGAGCTGGGGGTTCTACACTGTTCTAGCTGTACCCTGAGCGCCATTTTTAACAGTAAGTGCTTCCTTGTGCTTAGCAATTTGTTAAAAAAAAAGGGCAAAATCAGATTGGGTGGATGGGTTTGACTGAACCTGTGTCCCCGGTGGGTGCGACAATGTACAAACTACTATTAAGAGTCAGGAGGTGCGCGGTTACAGCGCAGGCACTTACGTCAATTATTCTGTGTTTTTTTGTGTGTGAATAGGAAATGATCCTTTTATAAGTAGCGCTACCAGAAGGTTAGATGAGCGGGTAAGAAAGAAACATTTTTGTTGTACATTAGGAAAATGACACTGTGAACCTTGAAATTTATGGGATAGGGAAAAAACACTATTCTAACACGCGCAAATAACACAACAGCTATAAAAGGTGACCCCACATCCATTTCCATACAAGGTGACAGAAGTTGACAACAACAACAAAGAAAAAGATAAACAAAAAATGATACATTAAAGACTACATTAAAGAGCAAGCCGATCCATTTAGGCATTTTGGCACCGTTCAGAAAATGGATATGAGTGCCGCCATCTTGGATTCATTGTTCTGCTCCATAAAAACAGGCAGAAACATCTAGGACTGGAGAGAACGCGTATCACCAGTCTCTATATAGAGCAGAATCTTCACATCCCCAGTTGCTATTGGACCCTCTGAACATTTCAATGCGATTCCAGAGTCCCCTATCTCACAGGGGCCACAAGGGTGTGATGTAGCCCCTCAGCAAACCAACCATAGAATCCCTCCATTGTGCGCAACTATTTTTCAGTGTCTCCATTTCAGGGGCTGGGACAAAAGCAGAGCTGTTTGTAGCAGCACACAAACAGGGACTTCCTTTCCTTTAGTTGTCTGGCCAGTGATAGCACAGCAACTACTTACTACTATGCAATGACAAAGTGCTGGTTAACGTTCACTAGACTAAACAGGCTTGGACTGTGCTGGGATTGTGATTCACAGTACACTACTGTACATGACATATAGAGGTAAGAGGTACACTGGCTTTGCAAGGTGCTATTTGAGCAGAAAGGAAGGAAACAGCAGCAGCACAGCAAGGAATGGGTTACAGTAAGCACAGGACAGCCGATAAGATAAGAGGGAAGCCTTGATTCCCTTTAAGGAACATTGGATGCTCTCTGTTATAACTGATATTCAATGATATTCAACTGTGCACACAAAGTAAATTTCAGAATTCAATTAAGGCCTCAATGAAGCCACTGATAGGTAGAAAGATCCCTGGGAGCTGAACTAACAAGAAAATGGATATCTATGGGAGGTGCTCCTATAGCTTATATATGGGCTTAGACGAAGGAACGGACTGGACTATGAAATAAACAGTAATGTTTTTATTTTTAATGAACAATGGGTTTCAAGAATTGATTTATCTATTATTACTTCTATCACGGATTTGACGAAAAGAACAGTTGATTCTCAAACATGCAATTAAAATATTAAAGGGGTACTCCGGTAGAAAACGTTTTTTTTCAATCAACTGGTGCCAGAAAGTTAAACAGATTTGTAAATTACTTCTATTAAAAAAATCTTTACCCTGCGAGTAATTTTTAGCAGCTGTATGCTACATAGGAAGTTCTTTAGGGTGAAAATGGAAAGTATTATGGCTATTGGAGGGCAAGGAGGGAAAAAAAATGAAAAAAATAAATAAAAAATAAATATTGCTACTACCTTAAGGGGATAATGGGGAACAATGACTATTCGGCCTAACAGGAAGACAACGTTCTATACAGCCCTCTTATCTTTCCCCCACATAGAGGAGTGTTTTCCCAAACAGAGTGCCTTTAGCTGTTGCAAAACTACACCTCCCATACTGAGAGTTGTAGTTTTGCAACAGCTGGAGGCACGCTGTTTGGTAAACACTGACACAGAAAATCTCATTCTCGGCATGACTCCTGAAGTAATCTGACTGCAGAGCATGTGTAATCTCTTAATACCGCACATTCGGATTGATTGATGTGTCATTAATTCTTTAATTGGCAACAGGTGCGGCTGATTGTTGGAATTTTTTTTTCCTTTAGCTAAAATTTCTGAAATTAAACAGGCGACTATGAGAAATTAATAAACTGTTGTGCGCTAAACTGTTGTGGCTGCGAACAGAATGAGGCCTTCTGAGGTTACTGCCTCGCCGAGCACACGTGAAAGTCTTATTTAATTGAAGAAAAGAAAATTATATATATATATATATATATATATATATATATATATATCTCAATGTGTGTGTGCGCGTTTATGTGTGCGTGCATGTGTACGTATGTGTGTATGTATGCGTGTGTGCGTGTATGTATGTGTGTATGCGTGTGTATGTATGCATGTGTGCGTGTGTGTATTGTATGTATGTGTGTGTATGTGTATGTACTGTATGTATGTATGTGTATGTACGTATGTGTATGTACTGTATGTATGTATGTGTCTGTGTGTATGTATGTGTATGTACTGTATGTATGTGTATGTACTGTATGTATGTGTCTGTGTGTACTGTATGTATGTGTATATGTGTGTGTGTATGTATGTGTGTATATGTATGTGTGTGTGTATATATGTATATATGTATGTATGTGTGTATGTATGTGTGTGTGTGTGTATGTATGTATGTGTGTATGTTCCAGCATCACATCCAAATGGCTAAAGATAACATGAAACTTGGTCACATGTTACTTATATGTCACCAACAAATATAGGATAGGTAATTTAACCCTTACTCACCCCATTTGCCAGGGGCGAGGTTTATGTTTACAGTCCCATACAAGTCTATGGGAAATATATGTTACTGCATAACTTCCAAACGGCTGGAGATATTTCAATACCTGGTACATATATTATGGGACGGGATAGGAGGTCGGGATAGGAGGTCGGGATAGGTGGTCGGGATAGGAGGTCGGAATAGGACAACAATATATGAGGACTGGATATGAAGTCAAAAGCTTCCTCTGTTTATTTTCCTCCACAACAAGGATTAGGAAGGAAAAACCGGGCAACGCCGGGTACTCAGCTAGTAATTAACAACAAATAAAAATAATATTTATAATTATTATATATTTAATTATATTTATTATTATCATCATTATATTATATAGGACATAGATATAGAGAACATCTCTCTGCACCGCTGAAGCTGCACTGCTGAGAGCCCACTGTTATCTACGGCAGCTGCGTATCCCTGTATGCTCACGCATCAGAGACAAGGTAAATAGTAATCCTCCAAATGTAGAGCAATGAACGAAGCACTCACCAGGTCTGTAGAGAAAATATCTTCTAGCTGTAACGCAGAAAATCAGAGGGATACGTCTTGTGGGGGATATATATGTGGTGTCCCGGCACCGGATTGCATCCGTTGCCTTATGGTGGGGTCCCCAAAGTCAGAGTCCCTAGGTGTAGGTGGGGTCCTCATCCTTATCTAGCCCCTTGTCACCCCTTTTGTAATTAAAATTATTTTAATTTAATGTATATATTTATATAGTAGGTGTACTTACCTAGTTAGCGTCGCAGGACCTATGGGTCACGTGATGCGTTCCAAAGACTATAGTTTGTAGTTCAAGGACCTTTGGAGGAAGTCAGGTGTTTACCCATCAGGCTATGTAACGGTGAGTGACAGCTGACTTGGACCAATCCAGAACGGCCCTACCCATATAAGGGAGCGGCGGCCATTACTCTCTCTCTTTCCTCGTGGGCTGTTGACAGGGAAGGATCTGCGCTGCTGTCATCAGCGCGTTTAGGCCCGAGCCTTGCGTCAACGGCTGATCTTTACAAAACTGTGAGCGTATCAATCCCTAAGCACTCTGCAAGATCACCGGACCTTATCTATCCCCTAAATCCGGACGGATCTTCGCAAATTACCCTAAATTCTGAGACTTATATCAAAAGTCAAGGTCCGCAACAACTGTCAGTCACTGAAGTGTATGGAGACTGTATTAATGAGACTGTAACTGTTCATTGGATGTACCGCAAGTCTTTCCAAGTTCAAGTTCAACTACCTTGTGGACCTTCAGTCATTTTATGCATGCAACTATCGTTACTGGGAAGGGCGGCGATAGGCTGGAGAATTACCTCAGCATATTAGCCCTCAGCCTGGCGTCACGAACAATAGGGTTAACCTTAACCCCTGATATACTGAAGCAATACCCTGACTACTCTACCCCTACCCCTGAGGCCTACCACATATATCTATACATACACACTGCTCAAAAAAATAAAGGCAACACTTAAAATGTAGCTCCAAGTCAATGACACTTCTGTGAAATCACACTGTCCTCTCAGGAAGAACACCGATTGACAATCAATTTCACATGATGTTGTGCAAATGGAACAGACAACAGGTGGAAATTATAGACAATTAGCAAGACACCCCAATAAAGGAGTGGTTCTGCAGGTGGTGACCACAGACCACTTCTCAGTTCCTATGCTTCCTGGCTGATATTTTGGTCACTTTTGAATGCTGGAGGTTCTTTCACTCTAGAAGTCCACAGGTGGGGGTTGTGTTTACAGCCCAACAATGTGCAGGATGTTTGGCATTTGCCAGAGAACACCAAGATTGGCAAATTCGCCACTGTTGCCCTGTGCTCTTCACAGATGAAAGCAGGTTCAAACTGAGCACATGTGACAGACGTGACAGAGTCTGGAGACGCTGTGGAGAACGTTCTGCCAGCAACATCCTCCAGCATGACAGGTTTGGCGGTGGGTCAGTAATGGTGTGGGGTGGCATTTCTTTGGAGGGGGGGGGGGTGCACAGCCCTCCATTTGCTTACCAGAGGTAGCCTGACTGCCATTAGGTACCGAGATGAGATCCTCATACCCCTTGTGAGACCATATTGCTGGTGTGGTTGGCCCTGGGTTCCTCCTAATACAAGGACAATGCTAGACCTCATGTGGCTGGAGTGTGTCAGCAGTTCCTACAAGAGGAAGGCATTGATGCTATGGACTGGCCGCCCGTTCCCCTGAATCCGATTGAGCACATCTGGGACGTCTCGCTCCATCCACCACAGACTGTCCAGGAGTTGGCAGATGCTTTCATCCAGGTCTGGGAGGACATCCCTCAGGAGACCATCCTCCACCTCATCAGGAGCATGCCCAGGCGTTGTAGGGAGGTCATACGGGCACGTGGAGGCCACATACACTACTGAGCCTCATTGGGACTTGTATTAAGGACATTACATAAAGTTGGATCAGCCCGTAGTGGGGTTTTCCACTGTGATTTTGAGGGTGACTCCATATCCAGACCTCCATGGGTTGATACATTTCATTTCCATTGATAATTTTTGTGTGATTTTGTTGTCAGCGCATTCAACTATGTAAAGACGAAATTTAATACGATTAGTTCATTCAGATCTAGGATGTGTTATCTTAGTGTTCCCTTTATTTTTTTGAGCAGTATGTATGTATGTGTATGTATGTGTATGTATGTGTATGTATGTGTATGTATGTGTATGTATGTGTATGTATGTGTGTGTATGTGTATGTGTATGTATGTGTGTATGTATGTATGTGTGTATATATATATATATATATTATATATATATATATATATATATATATACATATACACATACACACACACACTATAAAGTACTAGAATATATTCAAGATCAATCATTAAGAATTTGGTTTGTACCTACAAGGCATGTCACAGTAATTTCCACATGACGCCAGGTCTCCATCAGAACATCACCGGGGGGAGGGGACTAAACACATGGAGCCCCAAGGCAAAAGATGATCATGGGGCCCCCTTGCTCTCACCCTCGTGTAAGCCCCCTTATATAGGTGCCCTGTCCATAGAACCAGGGAGAGCCAGTGTAAAAAATGTTGTGCCTTTAAGTTTTCTGCGCTCCAGCATCTGATTGGCTGAGCCGGGGCACACCCTCAACCCTCTATTTTCTGAGCTATGGCTTAGTCTGACCAGTAACTGGGAGGGGAGATGTGCTGTCCATGGCGCAGGATAATTCACACTGGGGAGAGGGGCTACCATCAGGCTGGGTGAGAGTCGTGGCACTTGTCCCCACCCTCTGCAGTTTTTGGTTAGCTGTTTGTGGACTAGAGCAGCTGTTGGCGCCCACTCTAAATTATCCTGCGTCCTGGCTGCAACAGCTGAGTGGCTGAAACAGGTGATCTGAAGTTTTCTGTTTCCCCGATCAGATGCCGGGGGTGCAGAAAGCTTCTGAATGCTGGTGCTCCATTCTCTGTCAAGTGTTTACATGTTCCTCAGTCCTTCCTTATGGAGGTGCATGAAGCCTTCTTATCTCCTAATGCTTCCAAATTCCTAAAAAGTTTTCTGCTTGCAAAAAGAAACCTAAGATACTGCAGGACAAATCTGGGAGGAATATCTTTGGCCATGCTACAATTTATGGGGTATGTGTGGCACACTAGTGCTACTGACTGAGTGCAGGTGTATAGATCCTTTGTGTGATGTCCATGCTTTGTGGTAATCACGGTGTGTAAGGTGTAACTGTCAGTTTGTGATGCCAGGGCACTGTTAACCTACACGGTCTGAGGATTAGATTCTTCTCCTGGCCCAGGCGCCGGGTAATGAATACAACGATGCAAGGTTACGGATAAATAACTTTGCTTTGGCTGAAAATAGCAGCTTAAAACACTACAGTTCATGGTGCAGAGGGATGGGCCTAGTGGAACCCGGGAAGCCTGTCGCCTTGCTGGAAGTCGTAGTTGCTGTTGAATGCACCTTTAAGATTATTAGCAGCACACACTAACTTGAAATACTTCACTTGTCTGGCCAAAATAGAGATTTTCTCCAAGAGCTTTGCTTACCACCAGGCTTTGACAATTCACCACAGCGCCGGGGCCCTTTTCTGAGATTTGGTGTGGCTGTGGAATAAATAGACTTTTCCTTAGGCTTCTCCTCAGCTTACTAGCTGGAACACACTCCTTCTCCAAACTCCTCCTCTCAACTGAACGCCAACTGAGCTCTCCTCTCCCTACACTACCTAAGGGCTAGGTTTAGGGGCATCAGGGTCCCATTGAGGCATCAGGATCATCTGGTCACCCTGCTCAATTCTTTAAAGGTACAGAGCATAAATAAGCACTAACATGACAATATTTTACATTATTACTGTTAAGACAATGGAGCAGTGGGCCCAACACAGACAGCGATGCCCGAGGCAATCTGTAGCCCACAGGACAGCCACAGGTGCTGGGACACCACATATGAACCGTAGCCCACTGACTCTTGCTAGATTCTACAGCCTCCATATACAGGGCTAGAAACCTAAAAGATGGTCAACAAGACCACTGGTCCATCTAGTCTTCTCTTCAGACTAGTAATTGTGAAGAGTTGTAAAACTTCAATTAGGCTAAGTTTCCACTTGGTTTTTTTTCTGGCAGTTTCTGGAAAATTGCCACTGCAGTTTTTGAGCCAAAGCCAGAAGTGTATTCAAAAGGAATAAGACATATAAAAAAGAAGAACTTACACTTCTCCTCCTTTATGGATCCACTTCTGACTTTGGCTCAAAAACTGCAGTGGCAGATATCCAAAAACTGCCAGAAAAAAAAAACAAGTGGAAACTTAGCCTTATAAATTTTGAAGATAACTTTTCACCAGTAACATGGAATAAAAAAAAAATAAAAAAATAAAAAAAACATGCAGTATTACAGTATAACCATCCTGAGCTTGTATCTCTTCTCAGCCTAACTACATAATCTGTAAGACACAGATTTTTGGATATCCTAATTGTAAAAGTAAAGGCTCAACAGAACACGTCTCTAAACTCGCGGCTTTTACCTTCAAATTACAAAGTAAAATTGTCACAGGGAAATATCAAATCGGGGAAAATATTCTTGTACTTTGCTAAATTTAGAGGTTGGCATTCATCAAATATAATTAGGCATCAGAAATAATTCTGCGCTACAGAATAACGAAACACTGCACGCAAAACAGTATTCAGGAAGATCTCCGAATCAGACGGAGGTGGCGATACTTGACCTGAACGGGAAAACTTGAATAGCCTAAGAGTCTATTCACTGCCTGCCTATTCTGCCTGCGGAATTCCACCTCAAATTAAATCCCAATAGACTTCTATGGGATTCCGCCCTCCCGTTAACACTTCTGCTGAATTTCCACATGAATTCCACCCAAAAAGCGCAAAAGCCAGAAACTACCTAAGAAGCGGAAGTGGAATTGGTGCGTAAATTCCGCCCGTGTGAATAGACTAAGGGTGCAATTCTGCAACAATTACGCTTCCACTTCCTTGGGTCGTTTCTGGCTTGTGCGGATTTTGTGCAGAATTGGTGGAGAAATTCCGCATGCGTAAATTCAGAAGTGTGGAATCCCATAGAAGTCTATTGGGCCTTCATTTAAGGTGGAATTCTGGAAACGGAAATTCCACTTGTGTGAATAAACCCTTAGGGGGAGATTTATCAAAATCCGTCTAGAGGAAAAGTTGGTGAGTTGCCCATAGCAACCAATCAGATCTCTTTCGTTTTTTCAGAGGCCTTATCAAAAATGAAAGTAGCGATCTGATTGGTTGCTATGGGCAACTCACCAACTTTTCCTCCAGACTGGTTTCGATAACTCTCCTCCTTAGGGTCTATTCACAAGGCAGAATTTCTGCTTGCTGAATTCCGACTCATATTAAAGCTCATAGACTTCTATGGGATTCCGTATTCCCATTAGCAAGCGGAAAATCAGAAGTGTTAATGGGAGTTTGAAATCCCATAGAAGTCTATGGGCTTTAATTTGAGGCGGAATACTGCAAGCGGAAATTCTGTCGTGTGAATAGACCCTAAGTATCCCACTGAAAATCTAACCGGTAAGCCCGTAATCTTGCACATGCATAGACGGGGTTTTGGCGTAGTATTGATGCAGATTTTTTTGTGCCGATCAATATTTTTTTCTCTTTTTTTAAAGAGTAAAAAATAAATAAATACCGTATTTTTCGCCGTATAAGACGCACTTTTTCTTCCCCCAAAACTGGGGGGAAAAAGTCGGTGCGTCTTATATGGCAAATACACCCCTATCGCGGCGGTCCCTGCGCCCATCAACGGCCGGGACCCGCGTCTAATACAGGACATCACCGATCGCGGTGATGCCCCGTATTAACCCTTCAGACGCGGCGATCAAAGCTGACCGCCGCGTCTAAAGGGAAAGGGACACTAACCCGGCTGCTCAGTCGGGCTGTTCGGGACCGCCGCGATTTCACCACGGCAGTCCCGAACAGCCCGACTGAACAGCCGGGTTAGTGCTTACAGGACACCGGGAGGGACCTTACCTGCCTCCTCGGTGTCTTCTCCGTTCAGGGATCCCCTGTATGGCCGGCGCTCTCCTTCCTCGTCATCACGTACGTGCGTCGGCGTGCGTAACGATGTGACGGCGGCGACGGAGAGCGAGGATACCCGGCCGGCAGCAGAGACGTTCCGGAGCGACGGGGACACGGCGACAGCGATGGAGCGACATCCAGGGCAGCGGTGACACGCGAGTATTACCTCCTATGCAGTGGTCTTCAATCTGCGGACCTCCGGATATTGCAAAACTACAACTCCCAGCATGCCCGGACAGCCAACGGCTGTCCGGGCATGCTGGGAGTTGTAGTTTTGCAACATCTGGTGGTCCGCAGGTTGAAGACCACTATTGGGTTCAAAATCTTAATTTTTTTTAGATTTTGCACCTATAAATTGGGTGCGTCTTATACGCCGGTGCGTCCTATAGGGCGAAAAATACGGTAAATGAAAAATTCTGATTTATTGTCATGTATTACCCAATTGTGACAAAGGAAAGATAACCAGATAACCTGTTCTAGTGCGTGGCGGAGTGGATGGCCGTCAATGAACGAATTCTTCTACTGAATGCCAATTTGCGATTGCAGATGTTCTGTCGTGGGATCAGAAATCCGTGTACCTTTCCAAGGAATATTAAAACAGACTGCCTAACCGCCTGTGTTTGTCCTACTAGCCTCATTCTTGCTGCTAGCGGAGCATGTCCCAACTGTTGTCAATTTATCAATGTAACGTGCACTAGTGGGCACAGTGTGAGCAGCCATTAGGACAGGTGCCTCTATCCATCACAGCCAGTCACTTATTCCTCCTTGTCAAGAAAACTAAATGGAGCTTTTGGAGTAATGTAAACAACTCTCTAATGGACAATCAAAGCGCCACTTTCCAAGGCAAATGAGAGGGAAAAAAACGACAAATTCTGACAGATATTTGTATTTTTTGGCAAACGCTTGTCTCCTGACCCGTTTTTTAATTTGATGTTATTTTTTGTGACATTTACACCTTTTAAACAAAAAGTCGAGTACTTATGTAAAAAATACCCGATTACTGCTGACAAACGCATTTCTAAGTGAGCGGAAAAAAAATACAAAAAACAGCTAGTAGATCACTTTTGGAAATGCTTTTAACATCGAGCTGTCACCTACAAAAAATGGTTGTCTAAAGAAGACAAAAAATAACCGGGAACATTAAAGGGGTACTCCGCCTCCAGAAATCTTAACGCCTATCTAAAAGGATAAGGATCGCTGCGGACCCCTGCGATGTCTCCTGCAGCACCCCCATTCATGAGCTGCACGGAGAGAAGATCAATCCGTGGCTGATGATGGGCAATACAGGGGCCGGGGTATTGTGAAGTCACGCCCTACAAATCTATGGGAGGGGCTTGACGTCACAAGGGGGGGTGGAGCTGTGTCATCATGATAGGGTTATTTTTGTCTCCTTCGGCTGCAGGAGAGATTGCGAGGGTCCCCAGCAGCGGGACCCCCACGATCAGACATCTAAACCCCTCCTGTCCTTTGGATAGGAGATAAGATGTCTTGGGGCGGAGTACCCCTTTACAGGTTGAAATTTGACATTTTGTTTTAATGTTAAAAATGTGTGTTAATGTGCATAAAGAAGCCAAGGAAAGATGGAAAAATCTCATAAAGGCATCAAATTACAGATTAGACATTCTTAGAATATGTCAAGAAAAGTTAGATTTTATTTCCATCATTTACACTTTCAAAATAACAGAACACAAAAAAAAGGGCGTCTGCAAAAGTTTGGGCACCCTGCAGAGTTAATATCTTGTACTGCCCCCTTTGGCAAGTATCACAGCTTGTAAATGCTTTTTGTAGTCAGCCAAGAGTCTTTCAATTCTTGTTTGAGGTATCTTTGCCCATTCTTCCTTACAAAAGTCTTCCAGTTCTTTGAGATTTCTGGGCTGTCTGTCACGCACTGCTCTTTTAAGGTCTATCCATAGATTTACAATTATGTTGAGGTCGGGAGATTGTGAAGGCCATAGCAAAACCTTCAGTTTACGCCTCTTGATGTAATCCCCCGTGGATTTTGAGGTGTGTTTAGGATCATTATGCATTTGTAGAAGCCATTCTCACTTTAACTTCAGCTTTTTCACAGATGGCATCAAGTTAGCATCCAAAATTTGCTGAAATTTTATTGAATCCATTTTTCCTTCTACTTGTGAGATGTTCCCTGTGCCACTGGCTGCAATACATCCCCAAAGCATGATTGATCCACCCCCATGCTTAACAGTTGGACAGAGGTTCTTTTCATAAAATTCTGTTCCTTCTCCAAACATACCTTTGCTCATTCCGGCCAAAAAGTTCAATTTTAACCTCATCGGTCCACAGAACTTGTTTCCAAAATGCATCAGGCTTGTCTAAATGTTCATTTGCAAAGTTCAAACGCTGATTTTTGTGGTGTAGACGTAGAAGAGGTTTTCTTCTGATGACTCTTCCATGAAGACCATATTTGCACAAGTATCTCTTTATAGTGGAATAGTGTACCACAACTCCAGTGTCTGCCAGATCTTTCTGGAGGGATTGTGCAGTCAAACATGGGTTTTGAATTGTTTTTCTCACAATCCTGCGAGCTGTTGTGTGATATTTTCCTTGGTCTTCCAGATCTTGCTTTTACTTCCACTGTTCCTGATGACTGCCATTTCTTAATTACATTCCAAACAGAGGATATTGACATCTGAAAACATTTTGCTTTCTTATAGCCTTCTCCAGCTTTGTGAGCGTCAACTATTTTCAGTTTCAGATTTCTAGACAACTGCTTAGAAGAACCCATGGTGCTGATTATTGGGGCAAGGTCAGATGAGTCTGGGCATTTAAAACCTTCGAGATTGCCATCACCTGGTCTTCCCAGATGATGACTGAACAATCCATGACACTGGCAGGTCTCCGCTTTGCATAGTGGGCAGTGCATGCTATAAATTCTGCAGGGTGCCAAAACTTTTGCAGGTAACATTTTTTTGTTTTCTGTTATTTTGAAGTCTATGGGCTTTAATTTTAGGCAGAGTTCCATAAGTGGAAATTCTGCCATGTGAATAGGCCCCAAGAAGATTTCCACTGAAGAGTGGTGTGCCTCTTTCTTTTCCACTTTTTTTCCTCTGCCTTTCCAACGATCACATTTTCCAATTCAGGGTTGTAAGAACGAGCAAACCCTGACTCTGTTCTAGATGAATTAACACTGGAATGTAAGATCAAGATTTATGATGAATGCGCCAATTAGACTAATTGTGAGTTTTAAACAAGATTTTAACTTCATCAGTTCTGCCGTGCTTTGATCTGATAAAAGATGTGTGTTGAGAATTGATTCCCAGTAACTCGTCTTCTCCCCCACCCCCCCTCCCCTTTCCCCATTACTAATTTATTGCAATTTTTATAATTAAGTTTTTCGACACTGATATCTTAGATGTAGCAGAGGACCGAGCGGCGAGATCGGTTCTGAGACCTAATGGGGAACATGTTTCCCTTTAACTTGTTCCATGTGATTATTATTAGAGAAATCTGGGCCATCTCTTTTATTGTTCTTTTCTTTTAATTATGTCACCGGTACGGGACAGCGGCGTGAGCCACCATGGAGAAGTTCAATACAGATAAAAGAGGAAGATTCTAGTATTTATGTATACTGAAGGTCACCTGTATAATGGAGACGTGGTCTGAATTTTCATAAACACTTAAAGGGGTACTCTGGTGCTTACACATCTTATCCTTTGGATAGGGGATAAGATGCCTGATTGCGGGAGTCCCACCGCTGGGGACCCCGGGAGCTTGCACGCGGCACCCCATTTGTAATCAGTCCCCAGAGCGTGTTCCCTCCGGGACCGATTACCGGCAACTACAGGGTGATAGCTGTCACGCCCCCTCCCGTAGGCTTGCATTGAGGGGCGGAGCGTGACATCACACGGGGGCGGGACGTCACACACCGCCCGCCCTGTAGTCGCTGGTAATCAGTCCTGGAGCAAACACGCTCCGGGGACTGATTACAAACTGGGTGCCACGTGCAAGATCCCGGGGTCCCCAGCGGCGGGACTCCCGCGATCAGGTATCTTATCCCCTATCCTTTGGATAGGGGATAAGATGTGTAAGCACCGGAGTACCCCTTTAAAGGGAGGGTCGACCTTTGAGACCAAATTAAAGAATATATTAAAGGGGTACTCTGCCCCTAAACATCTTATCTCCTATTGAAAGGATAGGGGATAAGATGTCTGATCACAGGGGTCCTGCCGCTATCTCCCTGCTGCACCCGGCATTTGTTCAGAGCGTCGGGAGCAGCGCAGAAGGCTCATGATGTCATGGCCACACACCCTCAATCCCATAGACTTGCTTTCAGGGGGCATGGCGGTTACGTCACAAGCTTCCGCCCCGCATCGCCAATCATCCGGCACGGAGCGAAGTTTGCTCAGTGCATCGGATGTCTAGGGTGCCACAGCTGAGATTGCAGGGGTTGGATAGGGGATAATATGTCTGGGGGGGGGGGGGGGTGGACGAGTACCCCTTTAAGAAGCTGCAACTTACTAGCACGAAGTCAAAGATTTTGAGGCACACATGTATACCCATTGCCCACATGCTATATATTTGGAGTCATAAGAGATGACTACGATGATAGAAGACAAAACCCACACAGCCTATTATGTCTCCACAATGTTCCCACAAAAGGGCTATCCCAAAAGATTAAAAGGAGAGGTCTTGTGGTGAAAAATTTATTGTCTATTCCCAGGATAGGGGATAAGTTTTAGGGGGGGGAGGTGTTCGACCGCTGGGGCCCCCAGTGATCTCCTGAATGAAGCCCTGGCTCTCCCCAAGAGCGGGGTGTCACGACCCTCACACGAAGCGGGGGCCACCACGCCCCCTCCATATATCTCTATGGGAGAGCTCATCGGCTATCTTTGGCTCTCCCATAGAACTATATTGAGGGGGTGTGGTGGCCTCCGTTTTGAGCAGGGGGTGTGACGCGATGCCACAGTGGAGAGTCGGGGCTTCATACACGAGATCGCAGAGGGCCCCAATGTTCAAACCCCCCATCCTACAGATAGGGGATAATTTTTTTACCACGAGAAGTCTCCTTTAAAGGTTTATTTTCTATAGTATAGGTGATCGTTATTTAATCACTGGGGTTCAGCTAGGAACCCCATTGATCATGAGAACAGAGGTCCCTTTGCACCTATGTGGACCCCCCACTGATTACATACTTATTACCTATCCTGTGAATAGGTGATAAAGTCTTATCCCAAGATTACGTGCCTCCCACACTATTGGAGTTCAGTGTAAATTTTTTGGTAAAAAAAAAAAAAAAAAAATAATCATTGTGCACCGAAGTTTAAAAAAAATGTGAAAAAAATCTTATTTAAAACCAAATCTAAATTTACGACCTTAATGTAAATCTGTTTGACGGCTTCCTCCATTGGCTAGCGTGTCACCTCCACAACTACAGAATATACTATGGGGCCAAAGTTCAATGAAATATAGACTAGAAAGGGAAGAGAAAGCATTTCCTACTCCATCCTTGGACAGCTGATACGCTCCAGGAGCGCTCACAGATCTTTAAAAGCCAATTTAGAGACGTGTCGGTGTCTTGACCCTACACCTAGTCCAGACAGCAGGCCATCTATCCTGCTGAACTAGTCTAGAGATGGACGTCTGAAGACTTTCTTCATTTATCACTTTCTAGAACATCACACCACCATAAGGGACAAACCCTGGTCTATCTGTAGACAAGGATTTCCAGGGACCAAGGCACAAAGCGGTTATTTTTCTTCCGTGTTGCATCCTGGGTGGCACATTTACTGTAATGTAAATCATATTTTATATATATTTCTTATCACAAAATAATTTACTCCAAGAACCAAGAAAGTAGAACGCAGATAAAGAAAGCCAAAACAAAAAAAAAGTGCATGGCAATTCCCCCAATTAAGCAGAAAGAGAGAGAAATCGAAAGAAGGTCATATTACCCCATGACCTTCCTAAAGAAGGTCATGGGGGCAATATGTAAGATGCTTAAAGGGGTACTCCCGTGGAAACTTTTTTTTTTTTTTTTAAATCAACTGGTGCCAGAAAGCTAAACAGATTTGTAAATCACTTCCATTAAAAAAAAAAAAAAATCTTGATCCTTCCAGTACTTTTTAGGGGCTGTATACTAAAGAGAAATACAAAAAGAAATGCATTTCCTGTCATGTCATGACCACAGTGCTCTCTGCTGACCTCTGCTGTCCATTTTAGGAACTGTCCAGAACAGGAGAAAATCCCCATAGCAAACATATGCTGCTCTGGACAGTTCCTAAAATGGACAGCAGAGGTCAGCAGAGAGCACTGTGGTCAGAACATCAGAGGAAATGCATTTCTTTTTTGGATTGCTCTTTAGTATACAGCCCCTAAAAAGTACTGGAAGGATTAAGATTTTTTTAATAGAAGTCGTTTACAAATCTGTTTAACTTTCTGGCACCAGTTGATTTAAAAAAAAAAAAAACTCAACTGAGTAGAAGGACCATCCTAAAGGGAATCTGTCATCATTTTCATGCTGCCTGAACTATAAGACATCATGGCAGCCCCTGGTGGTTTCTCCCTGTGCCATCAGCCTTGATTAATAGATCTATGTTTCGGGACAGGGAGAGATCAAGACTGGCAGGGGAGGTTTAAGCCACTGGGGACCACTGTACTGTTTTTTTTTTTTTTTTTTTTTTTTTTTTTTTTTTTATTACATCTCTTCCTATTTCTGTGACCACAAAGTTTAGTTTCCCTACAGACTTAAGTCTTTTTAAAAAGGGATTATCCATTTTATAGCATTGCTGTAAAATAAGGCAGGGGCTACTCACCCGATCCAGCGGTGATCTCCCGTTCCCCAACACCCCCCCCCAGTCTCGACAGATGGAGGTTATGTGACTGCTGTAGTCCATCTGTGACCTCAGAAGACACTCCTCACTGGTGTGGTGGCAATTGTTGCTGTGACACTCTGCGGGTGGCATGGGCCAGTGTCCGGGTGTGCTGCTGAACCACCGAGTCATCCCTCCTACCGTCACAGGTGTTGTGGCAGTGGTAGTCACCTAGTGTTGCATCATTTAAGTTAGGGACTCACTTAAAGAGATATTCTGTCCAAAGACCTCTTATCCCCTATCCATGCAGCCCCCACATTCTATGCCGGGCTGCTGCTCCAGTCTCTGAATCCTCTGTTTCCGGGGCTGGAGACATGACTTCATGCCCCCTCATGACCTCACACCGTGCCCCCTCCATTCATGTCTATGGGAGGGGGCTTTACATCCGTCACGCCCCCTCCCATAGACCTGAATGGAGGGGGAGTGGCGTGACGTCATGCCTCCAGTCCCTGAAACACAGAGGTCTCCGAGACTGGAGCGGTAGCTCGGCATAGAATGCTTGTGCTGCATGGAGATCATAGGTATCCCAGCAGCGGGTCCTACCCCATCAGACATCTTATCCCCTACCCAAATGATAAGGGATAAGATGCCTTTGTCCGGAATACCGGCACCGGCACTGGTGCCGCGGCGGTGGTGGTCGCCGCCCGGTGCTACGCCATTTTATGCTAGGGACGTTAGGCACCCACTCTAAATAGGTGACCTTGACGTGGCGAGTGGGCTTGTACTTTTTGATCAAAAATGTATATAACAACCTGTTAGTTTTTGATATTACGCTGAGAAGCAATCAGATCATTATACAAGATTGTAGATGTGCGACCATGCCTGTTTTTTCTACCCGAATTCACAAGATGCCTTTGGCCGGACTACCCCTTTAATCTGGCGACCATAAACTGGGGAGTGGGCTTGATAAGTATTGTATACTAATTACCTGATGTTAATTTTTAAAAGTATGCTGAGAAGCAATAGATCGATGTAAAGCATATGGACATGCGGCCATGTCTGTCTGTCTTTGTGGCACGTTCTGTATGCCTGGCTCCTATTACTGAGCGGTGATGTCACGAGTATGGGAAGTAACTGCTGAAGCCGCTGATTGGCTGCAGTGGTCACGTTATCCATTTGTCAAGACCTAGGTGTCGTCTGGAGCTTGGAAAGGGGGTCTGGGATAACAATTAGGAAAGCACATTCATAGCTATCACAATATTAGATTGGTGGAGGGGACTATTTATAGCAGATGTAGGTATTGTACCCTCAAGTGAAGGATTCTATAGGGCTAGGTTCAGGAAGCTCTGGTTAAAAATATTGCAGCTGGAGATTCTGAGGGTGCCGGGCACCGACTGAATTACACTCGGAAATTCCATAGTGTGATCATAGCCTAAGGAGCACTCTAGGGAACTGAACTTATCAGACACATCTCCTATACACAGGATACAGGATAAGTGTCTGATCATGGAGGGTGGGGGATTTGATCACAGGTTGTGTGCGCCGTCACTTCCTCTCGGAAAGTAAGGGCTGGAGTGCGTCGGCGATGGGTAAGTAGCTAGGGCTCCATATAGATCGCAGAGAGCGACGGTCTGGCAGAATTTCTGAATGCAGAATTCCGCACCGATTCCACATACAGATTCCGCCTCAAATTAAAGGCCAATAGACTTCTATGGGATTCTGCACTCCCATTCACGAAATCCGCACAAGCCAGAACCCACTTAAAAGGAATGCAGAAGCGGAATTGGTGCCGAACTGTGGAAATTCTGCCGTGTGAATAGACCCTTGGAGATCGAGGATAAAGATCATAGGGGTTGAAGGACAACTGCAGCGGCATTACACTTATCCCCTATCCACAGGGTAGGGGATAAGTGTTTAATCGCGGGGGTCCGACCGCTGGGACCCCCCCCTTTTCTCCCTAACGGGGCACTGCCATAAGCACTCATGGTGAGGGCTAAAGCGCGTAGCGTTGACCTACAGGTCGACAGTGACGCCCTGTCTCCTCCCCGTCCCAATACAGTTCTATTGGGGGAGGCGGGGAGGCACAAACACTGCCTCCCCGCCTCTCCCATAGAGATGTATGAGGAGGCGTGCCGGCCGCAACGTCATGCTGCGGCTGGCACGCCCCCTGCATAGAGGATAAGTGTTTATAACGCTGCAGATGTCCTTTAAAGGGGTACTCTGCTCCTAGACATCCAAAGGATAGGGGATAAGATATGATCGCTGGGGACCCCAGCGATCTCAGCTGTGGCACCACAGACATCCGGTGCACAGAGCGAACTTTGGGATGACTGGCGATGTGGGGCAGATGCTTGTGACATCATGGCCATGCCCACTCAGTGTAAGTCTATGGGAGGGGGCGTGATGGCTGGCACTGCACCTGATGCTCTAAACGAACGCAGAGTACAGCAGGGAGATTGGGAAGGTCCCCAGGGGATGGACCCCTGCAATCAGGCATCTTATCCCCTATCCTTTGGATCGGGGATAAGATGTCTAGGGGTGGAGTACCCCTTAAAGCAGTCGGAAACACCGCTCTCACTGCAATAAGACACTTATCAGACACATACCCCTTATCGACAGGATAGATAGAAGTTCTTTTTCCCGGAGTATCCCTTTAAGCCAAATACCACAACTGCAGTTTTCAGAAAAACAAAGCAACATCAATTGCTGATCAATCCTTCAACCCGTACAACTTTCTCATATACACAATTTTTTATTTTTATATTTTTTTTATTTGTACAGGCCTGAAAAAGTGCACCCATAAGGTTCGGGAGTCTGGTTTTTATTTTTCCTACCCAGAAAGACGTTTTGTTCGTGGACTAAGCAATTTTTCAGCATCGCTCCCCCCTTTTAAAAATGCACTTCTTTTCAAAAAGCCGCGTTAAATATTAAAACTCATCTTCGGCGCGGAAGAAAAAGCATATATTTCCATTTAATAACACATCAACCTGGAGCCAAATCGCTTAAAACAAAAAAATAATAAATAAATAAAATAAAGTGAAAAAAAACATTAAAAAACAGGAATTGCCGGATGGTTATGTTCGGAGGGCAGTGATAAATATATACACTGATCTGTTCCTGACTGCGAGGGGGGGGGGGGGGGTGCGGGGGAATTAAAATCACTTGTGTGGAATCAAATCGCGCACAATGGAGGATATTGACATTATTTATGCATTTAATTCCTTTATATGGAGAAATGCTACTATGAGGTAACATCTAATTTGCACTAGCTGAGCAATCTGATCTTCAAAGGGCAATAATTTTACAAATGCAGTTTAATGTTTAGACTTGTCTTATCATAAACTCCGAGCATACTGTGTGCGGACAGTCAGCCTGACTTATGGTTCCTTGACTCAGCCTGCGCGAGATAACCAAGAGTAATGGTTTTTGATAATCACGGCCGCAATATTAATATAACATGAACCACAAAAGCCTTTTTGTGATGTAGGTTTTAGTTAAGCTTGCAAAAAAAAAAAAAAAATAAATAAAAACCGCACAACCTCATTGAAATATAAAACTAGTTATTGTTTGCAAGAGATATCGGAACATTTCATAAACAACTCTATAGATTATCGTCTTGAAAGACAATCCAGAATTTCCGAGGAGCGAGAGAAAAAAAAAAAAAAAAAAAAGGGCATCGGATCTTCAATTTTAATCAGAATATAAAAACAAAACCTGACTTCTGATCTTCTAAGTCCCAATATGACCCCTATACAGTCATCCCTCAACTTACAATGGCCTCAACATACAATAGTTTCAACATACAATGGTCTTTTCTGGACCATTGTAACTTGAAACCAGACTCAACATACAAGGCTATGGAATCTGCGAAACGTGTCAGTGGCTGGAAGAACCGACCAATCAGAATGGACATTTCACTGGTAAAACCCCTGTATTCCTAAAGTGCATGCACTGACTGGTGTCTGGTAGCGCCCCCTACAGTACAGGGAGATATTAAATGTTCTGTACTCTTTACTTGTATTACTGAAGTGTATGCACTGACTGGTGTCTGGTAGCACCCCCTACAGTACAGGGAGGTACTAAATGTTCTGTACTCTTTACTTGTATTACTGAAGTGTATGCACTGACTGGTGTCTGGTAGCGCCCCCTACAGTACAGGGAGGTACTAAATGTTCTGTACTCTTTACTTGTATTACTGAAGTGTATGCAGTGACTGGTGTCTGGTAGCACCCCCTACAGTACAGGGAGGTACTAAATGTTCTGTACTCTTTACCTGTATTACTGAAGTGTATGCACTGACTGGTGTCTGGTTGCACCCCCTACAGTACAGGGAGGTACTAAATGTTCTGTACTCTTTACCTGTGCCAGGGTTAGCTGCTACTTTGGACACCAGGTGAGGGCGGCTCCATTTTATTTTATTTATTTATTTATTTTTTTAAGGACATTGCGTGTTCTGTACAGGGCCCTGAAGAAGCTTCTGTCCTCTAAAAATACCAGTGTTTCCCAAAGAGGGTGCCTCCAGCTGTTGCAAAACTACAACTCCCAGCACGCCCGGACAGCCAAAGGCTGGCAATAAAGGGCACACTCTGCCACCATGACTATAAAGGGGTAAACATGACTCCGCAGCTCAAACTATACTCCGGCTCAGACTTCAAACCAAGTATAACAAGGATAGATTTATCAAAGTTGTCTATGTCCCGCATCAATATAGACCAAACTACAGAGGGTTAGGCCGGTCTATTGCGAGTCTATTGTGCGCCTAATTGATCAAAAGTCACACGGCTCTTGATAAATTCTGGGCACAGACTTCGGGATCTATGCTTTACTGTATTTAAACCTGCCCCAACATGGTCTGACATTTCAGCGTACTTTCAGCTGATACGACTTGTCGCTGAAAAGTCGCTATTGATCAATTCCGCACCAATGCATTTTCCGTCTAAAATAGACTAGAATGCATCATGTGCTAAAAATCCTCAAGCAAAAGTCGCAAAAAAGTCGCACATATTTAGACTGCGACTTTCTGTGCAACAATTTTAGACAGGAAAAAACAGTCTAAATCCTTTGATAAATCTCCCCCCATAGTCTCCACACTCAAGAACATTAAGGATAGGTTCACACTACGGAATTTCCGCCTGCAATTCCGCTTTGAAATTGCAGGCAGAAATTCCATTTGCTAAAATGTATAGTGTAGTGAATGGGTTTTCCGTTCACAAATTCACACTTCATAATTTGTGAATTGGAATTTGTGAACGGAAAATCTGCTTGGAAATTTCCGCCTGAAGAATGGTGTTGCTCATTCTTCAGGCGGAAGTACTCACGGAACACATTGCAGTCTATTGGAGACTGCAGTGTCGGAACACATTGTAGTCTACTGGAGACTGCAGTGTCTGCCCGGTCCTAGCGCCGACTGATTCAGCCGGCGCTGGCCACACTCTGAATCTCCGGGCGGACATTTTCTGTGAACCTAACCTAATGGTGCCATTACCCGTATGGGAGAAATATCCCAGCACCATACTAACAATGTGCTCCGTCACGGGTACCAACCACACTCTAGCAGTCATCATCAGGTAACATGCATAAGTCACAACTTATACTCTATAGATATACTTAAAAGGGGTACTCCGCTGCTAGACATCTGATAAGATGTTTGATCTAGGGGGTCCTGCCGCTGGGGCCTCCCACAATCCCCCGCCGGGTGTTTTAAGCAAATGCAGGGTCCCTGTGGGAGTGGTTGGGCTGTCACGGTCACGCCCTAGTGACATCACAACCACGCCCCCTCCATTCATGTCTATGGAAGGGGGCATCTCAGCCAACACACCCCCTCTCAGACATGAAGAGGGGGCGTGGCCGTGGCTTTACTATCACAGCCTCCGGCTCCAAGCTGACGCAGTGGAGTACCCCTTTAAAGACCCACTTATCCTTTAACAACATGGTACTTCATTTATACATATTGGAGAATTGGCTTCTCTTCCACCACTAGGGAAACTGATAGCCAGTTCACCCGCACTAAAAGCAATGTACTGGTTTAAAGTGCAGGTGAACTGGATGAGGCATCACCACTTACAGAGATCCTCGTATTAACTGGCATTGCTAATCTGGAAATGGCTGCAATTGCTTCACTGAGGCCGGACCTGGCCTATACAGCTTTCCTGCCTTCATCCTCTATGCTCAGAAATGCCAGCCCACCTCAAATATTCCTAGGACACCTTTGCCCACGAGAAGGGCGAGAATTTTGGTGCAGCTTTCCAGCCACGCCCCTTCTATTTAAAAATTTTTTTTTGTTTTGGCTCAAGGCCGAAACCACCATTTTAGCCCGATACAACCACATCTCTACATCACAGCTCAGCCCCACCTTACTCCACAAGCTCTGCATCTCTGGATGAATGTGTTGGTCTGGCTTGCAAGCCATGCCCCATCCCCCATATCCCACAAGCCATGCACCGACCCCAGTCCACAAGCCATGCAGCGCCCCCAGCCCACAAGCCATGCACCGCCCCCAGCCCACAAGCCATGGCCTCACAAAGCTATGTCCCCTTCTATTTTCAGGCTATAATCTTTTCTTTACAGCTCTGCCCCACCTGAGTATGAGGACGGGATACGAGGACGGGATAAGAGTACGAGGACGGGATAAGAGTACGAGGACGGGATAAGAGTACGAGGACGGGATAAGAGTACGAGGACGGGATAAGAGTACGAGGACGGGAGACGAGGACGAGGACGGGAGACGAGGACGGGAGACGAGGACGAGGACGGGAGACGAGGACGAGGACGGGAGACGAGGACGAGGACGGGAGACGAGGACGAGGACGGGAGACGAGGACGAGGACGGGAGACGAGGACGAGGACGGGAGACGAGGACGAGGACGGGAGACGAGGACGAGGACGGGAGACGAGGACGAGGACGGGAGACGAGGACGAGGACGGGAGACGAGGACGAGGACGGGAGACGAGGACGAGGACGGGAGACGAGGACGGGAGACGAGGACGAGGACGGGAGACGAGGACGGGAGACGAGGACGAGGACGGGAGACGAGGACGAGGACGGGAGACGAGGACGAGGACGAGGACGGGAGACGAGGACGGGAGACGAGGACAAGGACGGGAGACGAGGACGGGAGACGAGGACGAGGACGGGAGACGAGGACGGGATACGAGGACGGGATACGAGGACGGGATACGAGGACGGGATACGAGGACGGGATACGAGGACGGGAGACGAGGACGGGATACGAGGACGGGATACGAGGACGGGATACGAGGACGGAATACGAGGACGGAATACGAGGACGGAATACGAGGACGGGCATAGGACATGAAGAAGGGAAGGAGGATGATATGAGGTCAGGATATGAGTATGAGGGCTGGATACGGGTATAAGGATGGGATATGAGGTCAGGATAGGAGCATGAGGTCAAATTATGAGGACAGGATATGAGGTTTTTATATGAAGTCAAGATAGTCAGTGTTGCTTTTTATCTCCAACAAGGTTTATGTGGGAAGACCGGGTAATGCCGGGTAGTCTGCTAGTATACCCTACAAGACAGCAACCTCTGTGCCCCCCATAGGTATTATATTGGTAAATATTGCTTATATTCTCATGTCCGCAAAAAAAAAAAAAAAAAAAAAAAAAAAAAAGATTATTCTCAATGCAAAATGCTGAGCACCATCTCATCCACCACATTTCTCTAGAGTACGGAGACTATTGCTCTCACCCTGTGTGTGACAATCTGCAATTTCATGCCTGTTAAAAACTAATAAAAAGTGAATGATATTTGTGCAGAGTGTAATAGGCATCTTTAGCCGAATACTTAGTCTCCTCCAGACAAACCTTGATCCTTCCAACATTCGGATTTGTTAATCACCGTTCTGTATCCCCCCCCCCCCCCCCATTTTATTGTTGCACAGATCACAAAACGTCTGGAGCAGCTTTCACCTAAGGAATGGTTTTGATGGCGCTCACCTGACGCTGCTCCAGGTAAGCTGCCCGCAGAGTCGGAGAACAATGAAGCGTGCACAGATGGCTGGCCTGTGCCTTCCCAGCAGCTAGCGTATGCCTGCGAGGCAGAGAGAACAGAGCCCGACGCCGCTCGCTAACAATTTACAAATTGATTTCCGCTTCAAAAACAGGAAAATTATTTTTCCAGGCAAAACTAATGCACATTTTTTCCTACTGACCTTTTGTGATAAAGAATAAAAACAGTGACAAAAACTGCCCAAAATTGTAGATCTTCCCCTCGTCCTCCAGGAGCCTGTTCTGCACTAATTGCCTGTAACTGGCAGAACGCGATAAAACTAATTAAAAAGGAAATATTTAAAGTATTCGCCATCCTATGAACTATCCCACACGTCCTGCTCCGCTGCAATACTCTGACGTTTAAGCATCTTTTCTATAATTTCATAATGGAATCCTTACACTTGTCTCAGATTGATCAGAGAGGATTTGTTAAAGGGGTACTCTGCTGCTCAGCGGCTGGAACGAACTGTTCCGAACGCTGGAGCCGGCACAGGCAGCGCGTGACGTCGCACCCCACCCCCTCAATGCAAGTCTATGGGAGGGGGCGTGACGGCCGTCACGCCCCCTCCCATAGACTTGCATTGAGGGGGGGCGGGGCGTGACTGCATTGAGAGGGCGGGGCTATGACGTCACGAGCTCCCGGCGCCGGAAGTAAATAGTGTCCGCCATAGAAGTGCAAGAATTGTGGTCTTGCTTTCCTGATAAGTTCAACTAAAATGTTTATGGTGTTTCTCAGGAAAAGATCCTTAGGGTCTATTCACACACGGAATTCCACCTCAAATTAAAGGGGTTCTCCAGCAAAAGGTGATTTTAGTACGTACCTGGCAGACAGTAATGGACATGCTTAGGAAGGATCTGCGCTTGTCTTGGGGCTGAATGTTGTGAGATTACCATAATACCGTGGCTAGCTTTTTGTGAACTGGTATTTCCTGTTTGACTTTTCTTTTTTTTACTACAAATTCCATTTTCAGCTGACTGGTGATGTCAGGTCTCGGCTACATTGCAACCTGGGAAAGACAACAGCCATTTTGCATGCTGTTAAAAATAAATATTGGGGTGCAAATCACAGAAGAATTGTGAGAAAACCGTCACACACAGGTACAGACACTATATTATGAACTACACTAACTTTACAGCCCCTGTAGCATAGTCAAATAAAAAAAAAAATCCTGGAATACCCCTTTAAAGCCCATAGACTTCTATGGGATTCCACTCTCCCATTCACACTCCTGAATTGCTGCTAGTGGAATTACGCAAACGGAAATTCAGAAGCGTGAATGGGAGTGTGAAATCCCATAGAAGTTTATGGGCTTCGATTTGTGGCGTAATTCTGCAAGCGGAAATTTTCTGCCGTGTGAATAGACACGTAGGCGCCTAAAACTAGTCGTGCATTGGCTAGACTAGAGCTTTCCAAATTTTTTTGACGTGCGTAGTTTGGTGACCTGCTCCCCGCTGAACCCCAATTGCACGTATCACAAATCTGCATCCACCAGTATCAGCATAACAGATGTGGCTGCCACCTACCTTTGCCATTTCATCCTCCCTCTTGATCACCCCCTGTGCCACTTTATTTCTGCCCTTATTACCCCAGTACTACTTCATATCCCCCCCCCCCCCCCACACCGTGCCACTCCTTTTCCCCTTTATTGTTCCCCCCTCCAGGGCTTCTTCATTCTATTCCTTTATCCTCCACTGTACCATTACCCTCCAGGTCTGTCGATGTGGCTCCAGCAGGCTCGGTGAGAGTCTGACGGATGAGGTCCTTCTACTCCTTGGTACGATGTCCGGGGCATCATTCGTCAGTCCGGGCTGTCTTGGCCACAGTACCGGCTGTCAGTTTAAAACCAGAAGCATGAGCCTTGGCCACTTGAGAACAGAGACCAGCCGCAGCTGCAAGACCGGGTTGTCCTGTGACACCTGGGGGCTGCCTCCAACACATTACAGGGTCACAGAAATCAATCTAGCATTAGACTAGACTGAGGTGTGACATTGAAGGGATCCCTTAGTTTTCACCCATAACCCTTGAAGGTGGGATCTTTATACTGGGGACTACAGATTAAAGCCGTCTGCTCTCTTGGCAACAATGGGCTTCCTGTCACAACTCTGCTAGCTCCTAGCACATGCATTGACATTATATTCAGGGCTGCATCTACCATGAGGCAAGATTAGCTTCTCTCCTCAGGTTAGAGATTCTTGGGAACTTCTCCTGTCTTGTCTTGGCCGTGACATCATGAGCTTCCGCCCTGCATAGCCAGTCATCCGGCATGGAGTGAAGTTCGCTCTGTGCACTGGATGTTCGGGGTGCCGCAGCAGAGATCGCAGGGGTCCCCTGGATAGGGGATAAAACGTCTAAGATCAGTCTAACTAAAATGACGACAAGATCCAGCTGACTGACTCACACACTGTGTGGACTGTGGTGGTGGCACCCTGGCTGGTAAGTGCCACGTTGCCGCAGCCACACAGACTAGAACAGAGCTCTAGTTCCCTTCCTCCTCTACTGTCCAAGCTGTGTCATAGTTCTCCTGTTGTCGGTTCACAAGGCCATGTACTAGAGAGTCCTGACAGAGTTTCCATCATTAGTTGTGGGGATAGGGAAGATTGACATTGAGGTCAGGCAGGTCACAACAAAAAGTTGTCTGGATCATATGGCCCCATTCACATTCAAATTACAAGCCAAAACAATTCCAGAAAGACATTTGCAGGTATGACATGTTCACTGTTTCTGTGGACTACAGAGTTAGAATTTCAATGCCAGATGGAATTTCTGCTCTGTTCACGATGCAGCAGAATCCTATTCAAAACAATGGGACAGAGTTACAGATGGAGCCTTGGTTATCTTGGGTGTTGAACGTCTTATCCTGGGATATCCTAATGCACCAGAGATAAGGCTAAGGCCCATAATGGAGTAAGGTCTTGGCTTTGCATATCGGGTTTGATATCTTCAACACGCCAGGGATCAGGATGAGGTTGGCTACATTTACATGTGTGCAGTATATAGTTATACATGTTGTAGTTACAGCCATTTAGGGTTTGCAGCGCAATCTCATTTACCCACATTAGCTGAGATGCAGCTCAGTTCAGGGATCGCAACATAGTCATCTTTGGTCACGCAATCTGGGGGCCCCCATTTAAATTTTTTTGCCCAGGGTCTACAAACAAAGCCCTGACCGTCTACCTTCTGCACATATATGATCCATATATAGAGTCATAGGTAGTAAAGTGGTGGCCCTGGTCATACATTGGAGCTTTAAATGTTCTGCTGCCTGTAGATCAGCTGGAGGCACCCTGGTTGGGAAACGCTGATGCAAAACTACAACTTCCAGCATGCTCGGACAGCCTTTGGCTGTCCGAGCATGCTGGGAGTTGTAGTTTTGCAACAGCTGGAGGCACCCCGGTTGGGAAACACTGCTGTAGATCGATCCTTGTATAAAAGGATTATATTCATGTCGATGTAGAAGCTTTTGCAGCTCTATATTTCATGCGTCTGATATTTCACTTTGCCATGTGACACGGTCTGGTTTCTACATTATTACCGCACTCTCTTATGATGCATTATACTGTCTTAACCCTTAATTTAGCTAGGAATTCAGACCAGACAACTTCCATAGCATGGAGATTTTACTTGTAAATTTTTCTTTTGGTACTTAAAAAATTATGGTAATTGGGGACACTTTCATATGTATCATTTGCATTACAAAGAATATTAATACTGGAGCATAAATGTGGTCTTTCAGATGCCTTTTAGATGACATTGACACTGACCGACATATCTTTTTATAAGCTTATATAGTGCCGTATAGGCTATTATTAGAGAATAATGTAGAGGTTCTTGTGCATGCCTTGGGCTTACCCGCTTTAGATGATGTGGCAGGCCTGGGGTTTGCAGCCATACTGAATGCAATTTCATCACTGAAATTATTTCCTAATGCTGCCTACATTTCCAAGGATTTTTCTGGCTTTGCAGAGAGAGGGGAGTGGAGTCTTATCACTGCACCTGGTCGTCTACCTAGGATGATTGTGCTGGAGTTTACCCAGGTGATTTGCTGGGACTCAAGTGGGTTGAAGTCAGCTCATTTTACATGCAGATTTGATGCATTTTCTCATTCAAAATTCTGAGGAAAAAGGGATTTGATCTATATTCACAAATCAGGGGTTTAATTGAAGATTGAAAACTCTTTACTAGGGATGCACCGATATATCGGCGGCCGATACATATCGGCCGAAAATAGCTATTTCGGCTCTCCGGGATAGAATTAGAAATACTTTTTTTTATGTGCCCGGGCCGGCTCCCGTGTGTCGCTGCAGGCGGGGGCCGGCCAGAGCATATAAAAACTAATACTGTATACTAAAAACCAGGGGGCCTCCAGCTGTTGTGAAACTACAACTCCCAGCATGCCCGGACCGGCAAAGTCTGTCCGGGCATGCTGGGAGTTGTAGTTTCACAACAGCTGGAGGCCCCCTGGTTTTTAGTATACAGTATTAGATTTTATATGCTCTGGCCGGCCCCCGCCTGCAGCCACACACGGGAGCCGGCCCGGGCACATAAAAAAAAGTATTCCTAATCCTATCCCTGACATCCCTGTGTCCCGAAAAATCTTTTCGGGACATAAGGATGTCCGGCGGTCACTCACCATTCCCCGGCGTCCTCCGGTCCCTCGCTTCTCCGCCTCTATGGTCGTACGCACGGGACATCACTGACGTCCCGTGCGTACAACCATAGAGACGCAGGAGGACCGCAGGATCGTCGCGGGAGAACGCGCGCTGGCCGGGGGCTGGTAAGTGACCGCGTCATCCTGTTCAGTGTTCCGGTCACCGCTCCTCCGGTCCCGACACCTACTGCTATGGTCCATGGGCCATAGCAGTAGATGTGACCCCGGGCCGGAGGAGCGGTGACCGGATCACTGTGGGGGCAGCAGTACAGACATACAACCTGCAGCCATACACTGTATATGGCTGGAAGCTATATGTCTGTGGGGTGGGGGAACTGCTGACCTAATGTGGGGGGGAGCTGCCTAATATTGGGGGGGGGGGGAGCTGCCTAATATTGTGAGTGGGGGGGGGAGCTGCCTGATATTGTGGGGGGGGGGAGCTGCCTAATATTGTGGGGGGGGGGGGAGCTGCCTAATATTGTGGGGGGGGGGGAGCTGCCTGATATTGTGGGGGGGGGAGCTGCCTAATATTGTGGGGGGAGCTGCCTGATATTGTGGCGGGGAGCTGCCTGATATTGTGGCGGGGAGCTGCCTGATATTGTGGCGGGGAGCTGCCTGATATTGTGGCGGGGAGCTGCCTGATATTGTGGCGGGGAGCTGCCTGATATTGTGGCGGGGAGCTGCCTCATATTGTGGCGGGGAGCTGCCTCATATTGTGGCGGGGAGCTGCCTCATATTGTGGCGGGGAGCTGCCTCATATTGTGGCAGGGAGCTGCCTGATATTGTGGCAGGGAGCTGCCTGATATTGTGGCAGGGAGCTGCCTGATATTGTGGCAGGGAGCTGCCTGATATTGTGGCAGGGAGCTGCCTGATATTGTGGCGGGGGAGCTGCCTGATATTGTGGCGGGGGAGCTGCCTAATATTGTGGGGGAACTGCTGACCTAATGTGGGGGGAGCTGCCTAATATTGTTGGGGGGAGCTGCCTAATATTGTTGGGGGGAGCTGCCTAATATTGTTGGGGGGAGCTGCCTAATATTGTGTGGGAACTGCCTACTATTGTTGGGGGGAGCTGCCTACTATTGTGGGGGAAATGCTGACCTAATGTGGGGGGGAGCTGCCTACTATTGTGAGGAACCTGCCTACTATTGTGGGGGAACTGCTGACCTAATGTGGGGGGGAGCTGCCTAAAAATGTGGGGGGAGCTGCCTAATATTGTGTGGGAACTGCCTACTATTGTTGGGGGGAGCTGCCTACTATTGTGGGGAACCTGCCTACTAATGTGGGGGAAATGCTGACCTAATTTGTGAACCTGCCTACTGTTGTGGGGGAAATGCTGACCTAATTTGGGAACCTGCCTACTGTTGTGGGGGAGCTGCCTACTATTGTGGGGAACTGCCGACCTAATGTGGGGGAGCTGCCGACCTAATGTGGGGGAGCTGCCGACCTAATGTGGGGGAGCTGCCGACCTAATGTGGGGGAGCTGCCTACTATTGTGGGGGAGCTGCCTACTATTGTGGGGGAGCTGCCTACTATTGTGGGGGAGCTGCCTACTATTGTGGGGGAGCTGCCTACTATTGTGGGGGAGCTGCCTACTATTGTGGGGGAGCTGCCTACTATTGTGGGGGAGCTGCCTACTATTGTGGGGGAGCTGCCTACTATTGTGGGGGAGCTGCCTACTATTGTGGGGGAGCTGCCCACTATTGTGGGGGAACTCCCGACCTAATGTGGGGGAGCTGGCAATCTAATGTGGGGGAATCTAATCTAATGAGCGGAGCGCTGCATTTTACCAGAAGACGGGGAGAAGTCATTTTCGGTATCGGTTTCGGCCGGACATTTTTTTTTATTTCGGTTTCGTTTCGGTTCTGAAATTTCCATTTCGGTGCACCTCTACTCTTTACTGTATGTTGGCAGTTTTTTTCTGCGATTTTCCATTATATTATATTTGTTTTTACAGTGGTTTGAACAATTGCGAAAGAACCGCGCTATTTTTGCATTGATTTTTGGCAGAAGTGCAGCAAAAACCGAAGGAAAAACAGAAAAACATACAATTTGTAAAAGAAACCCTTATGTAAATAGTATCACTACTATATATCTTGAGCCTATATTGATAGCAGCAGCAGTATACAGATAGAATTCATAGGGGAAGTGTTCAGCTAATAAATTATATTACATTGTGTGTATATATATATATATATATATATATATATATATATATATATATATATATATATACACACATACACACACACACACACATATATATATACACACACACACACACACACATACACTGATCCCATTGAGATAGCAGCAGTAGTATAAAGAGAGCTGGAGGGGAGGTGTATACATACTATATATCCTGATCCAATAGACATAGCAGCAGTATACAGATAGAGCTGGAGGGGAAGTATATAACTACTATATATCCTGATCCTATACAGATAGTAGCAGTATACAAATAGAGCTGGAGGGGAGGTGTATAACTACTATATATCCTGATCCCATACAGATAGCAGTAGTATACAGAAAGAATTTTCAGCAAAGATAAAGTAGAGCGACACTCACCGATTACAGTAAAAATCCAATGCCATTTATTGTAAGCAAAAGTACACACATTTTAACAAGTGGTGAAGCAGAACTCTCCTTCTGGACCTAGAGGATATCTGTTCCCATCCAAAATCAATAATTATTTGATGCATGCATCAGAGTGAATAACACACTGACATGTTCAGTACATCAATTCTTCCTTCCTTTTATTACAGCATTTCACAGGGGTTTATATAGACTTCAGAATTAACATAAATTACCACCCACATTATTAATTATTAGGGACGTGTGTGTTTAAGATATGTGTACATAATTTGTCATGCACAAGTTTGACTTTTTTTGCTTCGAAGTGCTAAGCAATTATTAACCTTGTTCTTCTCCCCAAATGTCCAAATGTCATTTTGACATTACTTTATCTCTCTACAGACAGTCCAGTCTTGATTGTCATGCTGCGTGGGAGAGAGGTCAATTTCTGTCTGGTCAGCTATTACTGAGCAAAGAACTAAACAGATGTAAAAGTAGTCATTTTCTCAATTAAAATATACGGTATATATATATATATATATATATATATATATATATATATTCCATTACAGTGGTAATACAGAGACTGAAAAGTATAGCCGTACTCAGCTTCTACTGGGCCCTTCAGATTGTTAATACACATAGTATGGTGCTTGCATGATGTACTGGACCTTTAATCCAGGATAACCCCTTTAAACCCCTTTTTCTCTGATGTTAGAATTTGTTAGGTAATAAAAATGCTTCAGAAGCATATAGCATTGCTCACCTGTCTGCCCAAAAAACTACCAAAAAATCTATTAGTTTTGGGGAGTCATGTTGAGTCTTCATCACAGCCGTCCCAACATGCTTATTCCCCTCCCATGGCTCTCCGGCCAGTTCCTGACCTGTTGTATTCATTGCCCGTCTGCTTCTCTGCCTGTGACATTGTTCAGCTCATGGCAGCATGCAGCAAACAAGCATTCTTTTCTAAACGTCCTAATCAAGATATATATGACAAGGAGATTGGCCTATAGGCTGTAGGGGCTGATCAGAGGCAATGATATCACTCAGGGGACGGGGTGAGAGCTCAGAGATAAGATCCAGTTACACCAAAGGGTTGATTCATTGTAAAGAGAAGAGAGAGAAGAGGTGTTGGGACAATAGCACCCTAACCGTGAGAGGACTACACAACTTCATGTCCGGAGAGAAGGAGGAGACTGGGAGCTGCTGAGACTATACCACACTGACAATGAGAGGACTACACAACTTTCTGACAGAGGTCAATCACACAACGTATGCTGAAGCCAGCACACTTTATAACAGTATTGGATATGTGAACAGTATTAGTATGTGATCTTAGGGTAATTGAGTTTTATATGATTCTTTGATACCGGAATACCCCTTTAAAAGGGGAACTCTGCTCCTAAACATTAGTGTTGGGCGCAAATATTTGCATTTCAAATTTTTATCGCGAATATCGCAAATTTGTGATGTTGCGAATATATTTGGAACTACGAATATTCACTTTTTTTCCGCATATGCGCACATTCGCATATGTTAATATGCGCATATTCCTTCCTTTCACTTGTGGGCCAATTAGAATGATGCAAACACACTTGTCAGAGGTTAACAACAACATCCCTAGCAACCAATAGTAAAGTTGTCCACCCCCCCCCTCACTGTTCTCTTCCTCTAATATGCGAATATTCACATGTGCGAATATAACAAATACGCAAAATTCGCGAATATAGGACGAATATTAGTCTATATATTTGTGAAATATCGTGAATTCGAATATGGGCAATGCCGCTCATCACTACTAAACATCTTATCCTCTATCCAAAAGATAGGGGATAAGATGTCTGATTGCGGGGGTCCCGCCACTGGGGATACCCCCTATCTTGGCTACAGCACCCCAGACATCCGGTGCACAGAGCGAACTTCGCTCCATGCTGGATGACTGGCAATGCAGGGCGGAGGCTCGTGATGTCCCAGACACGCCCTGCTCGTGACGTCGCGGTCACGCCCCCTCAATGCAAGTCTATGGGAGGGGGCGTTATGACAGTCACGCCCCCTCCCATAGACTTTCATTGAGGGGGCGTGGTCATGACGTCACAAGCAGGGCGTGGGCGTGACGTCATGAGCCTCCGGCGCTGCACCAGATGCTTTAAACCAGTGGTCCCCAAACTGTGGCCCTCCAGATGTTGCAAAACTACAATTCCCAGCATGCCTGGACAGCCGTTGGCTATCCAGGCATGCTGGGAGTTGTAGTTTTGCAACATCTGGAGGGCCACAGTTTGGGGACCACTGCTTTAAACGAATGTCGGGTGCAGCAGAGAGATCTTGGGGGTCCCCAGTGGCAGGACCCCCGCGATCAGACTTCTTATCCCCTATCCTTTGGCTAAGGGATAAGATGTCTAGGGGCGGAGTACTCCTTTAAAGACTTTTTCTCGGGTCATGTATGTTAGCAACCACCCGATTGTATACAGGCAGTTTGCAGAATAGGAAAAGGTTAATAATATTTCTGTCTATAGTATTTATAGCAGCACTTTGCTTTTTCTGCTATATTTTAGGAAAAAATTTTGAAATCAAAACCTGCACTCTACTTGTAATTTTAATTTAGAGATGAAGGAATAAACACATTTATGTTATCTGTAGTTATGAGAAGCACTTGCGGGGGAAATTACACTTCGCTTTGTTGGAACGCATGATTATCAAGTACCATATACAAAATTACACCAAATAACTGCGCATCTTTTCACCTGTGAATTACTCCCGCAGGCGCTTTCTAAAGATCCTGCATCAAATGAAAGGGTGTCAGAGGCGCAACTAATTGTATTAAAGCAAATCTCATTTGTGACCTTCCGCAGAGCAGCCAGGTAAATCATTTCTACCCTGAATAGGTTTATTTCCCCTTCTATAAAATGACTAGAATCATCCAATACATTCGAGAGTCCCTGGAAGCTTTATCCTTCTCACTCAGAGATATATACTGTAGGTCATGTTTCCCAGCAGTGAAGTAGCTATTAAAGGGGTTATCCAGGGAAAAAAAACATATACATACATATACATACATATATATACATATATATATATATATATATACATATATATATATACATATATATATATACATATATATATATACATATACATATACACATATACATATACACATACACATACACATACACATACACATACACATATACATACACATACACATACACATACACATATACATATACATATACATATACATATACATATACATATACATATACATATACATATATATATATATATATATATATATATACATATACATATACATATACATACATATATACATATATACATATATACATATATATATATATATATTTATATATATTTATTTATTTATATCTCAACTGGCTCCAGAAAGTTAAACAGATTTGTAAATTACTAAAAATCTTAATCCGTTCAGAACTTATGAGCTTCTGAAGTTGAGTTGTTCTTTTCTGTCTAAGTGCTCTCTGATGACACCTGTCTCGGGAAACGCCCAGTTTAGAACCAAATCCCCATAGCAAACCTCTTGTAAACTCGCGGTTCCAGAGACATGTGTCATCAGAGAGCACTTAGACAGAAAAGAACAACTCAACTTCAGAAGCTCATAAGTACTGAAAGGATTAAGATTTATTTTTATAGAAGTAATTTACAAGTCTGTTTAACTTTCTGGAGCCAGTTGATTTATATTAAAAAACTTTTTTCCTGGATAACCCCTTTAAAGGGGTAGTCCGCTGCTCAGGTTTGGAACAAAATGTTCTAAACGATTAGAGACGGGAGCTCGTGACGTCATAGCCCCGACCCTCAATGCAAGTCTATGGGAGGGGGCGTGATGGCCGTCATGCCCCCTCCTATAGACTTGCATTGAGGGGGCGGGCGTGACATCATAATGGGCGGGGCTATGACGTCACGAGCTCTTGGCGTTTCATACGTTTCAAACGCTGAGCAGAAGAGTACCCCTTTAAAGGGGTACTCCCCTAGAAAACTTTTTGTGCCAGAAATTAAATTTGTACTTAGCTGCTGTATGCGCCACAAGAAATTTGCTCTCTTTTAATTTTTTTTCTGCCTTACCACAGTGCTCTCTGCTGACACCTCTGTCCATGTCAGGAACTGTCCAGAGTAGGATAGGTTTGCTATGGGGATTTTCTCCTGCTCTGGACAGTTCCTGAAATGGACAGAGGTGACAGCAGAGAGCACTGTGGTCAGAAAGAAAGGAAGTTCAAAAAGGAAAGAACTTCCTGTGGAGCATACAGCAGCTGATAAGTACTGGAAGGATTAAGATTTTTAAATAGAAGTAATTTACAAATCTGTTTAAACTTTCTGGCACCAGTTGATAAAAAAAAAAATGGTTTTCCAGTGGAGTACCCCTTTAAGTCGCAGAGGTCACAGCTGCAACAGGGCCTATAAGTCAGGTGAGTTCAGAGCCAGACCCCCCCCCCCCTCTTCCCTACCACAATAAGGATAAAGGGGTACTCATGTGGAGAAAAAAAAAAATCAATCAACTGGTGCCAGAAAGTTAAACAGATATGTAAATTACTTCTATTAAAAAAATTTTACTCCTTCCAGTACTGATTAGCTGCTGAATACTGCAGAAGATATTCTTCTCTTTTTGGAACACAGAGCTCTCTGCTGACATCACAAGCACAGTGCTCTCTGGACAGTTCCTAAAATGGACAGCGATATCAACAGAGTAGGAGAAAATCCCCATAGCAAACATATGCTGCTCTGGACAGTTCCTAAAATGGACAGATGTCAGCAGAGAGCACTGTGGTCATAATTAGAGATGAGCAAATTTACAGTAAATTCGATTCGTCACGAACTTCTCAGCTTGGCAGTTGATGACATATCCTGCATAAATTAGTTCAGCTTTCATGTGCTCCCGTGGGCTGGAAAAGGTGGATACAGTCCTAGGAGACTCTTTCCTAGGACTGTATCCGCCTTTTCCAGCCCACCGGAGCATCTGTAAGCTTAACTAATTTATGCAGGATAAGTCATCCGAGAAGTTCGTGACGAATCGAATTTACTGTAAGTTCGCTCATCTCTAGTCATAATGTCAGCAGAGAGCACTGTGGTCCAAAAAGAAAAGAATTTCCTCTGTAGTATTCACCAGCTAATAAATACTGGAAGGATTAAGATTTTTTAATAGAAGTAATTTATAAATCTGTAACTTTCTGGCACCAGTGATTTGAAAAAATAAATAATAAATACGTTTTCCATGGGACTACCCCTTTAACTGTTCTGCCTGATCTACGTAAATTCAGCTCCAATGCTCAGCAGTATATGGGAGTCTGTGCAGCAACCAGTTAGTCACTGAGAGGAGCAGAGGTGTTACACAGGAGGGCAGCCACTGAGAGGAGCAGAGGTGTTACACAGGAGGGCAGCCCTTGAGAGGAGCAGAGGTGTTACACAGGAGGGCAGCCCCTGAGAGGAGCAGAGGTGTTTCACAGGAGGGCAGCCACAGACAGGAGCAGAGGTGTTACACAGGAGGGCAGCTACAGACAGGAGCAGAGGTGTTACACAGAGGGCAGCCACTGAGAGGAGCAGAGGTGTTACACAGGAGGGCAGTCACTGAGAGGAGCAGAGGTGTTACACAGGAGGGCAGCCACTGAGAGGAGCAGAGGTGTTACACCGGAGGGCAGCCACTGAGAGGAGCAGAGGTGTTACACCGGAGGGCAGCCACTGAGAGGAGCAGAGGTGTTACACAGGAGGGCAGCCACAGACAGGAGCAGAGGTGTTACACAGGAGGGCAGCTACAGACAGGAGCAGAGGTGTTACACAGGAGGGCAGCCCCTGAGAGGAGCAGAGGTGTTACACAGGAGGGCAGCCACTGACAGGAGCAGAGGTGTTACACAGGAGGACAGCCACAGAGGAGCAGAGGTGTTACACAGGAGGGCAGCCACTGACAGGAGCAGAGGTGTTACACAGGAGGGCAGCCACTGACAGGAGCAGAGGTGTTACACAGGAGGACAGTCACTGACAGGAGCAGAGGTGTTACAGAGGGCTGTCAGGATCACACCCCATCGGTCCAGCTGAGACACTTCTTCCAAAAAATTAGTGTTCTGTGTTCAATAAACTGGAAGCTGGACATGCATCATACTTCTCCATCCACCTCTATGGTTCAGAAGAAGATAGAGTTTGTGAGTGCGGTTTGCGGTCAGACTACCCATTTTGTAAAATAGTCTTCAGATTTTGTAGAAACAGTCCTGATAAGGTAAGGCACCAGGGCTCCATAAGGATGTGGTGTCCCGGTACCGTATCCTATACATTACCTGTATAGAGGACCCCATAGCCAGAGTCTCTAGGACGTCGGGTTCCCTCTTGTCTAGTCTTCCCCTTGTCACCTCTCACTTAGTCAGTAGATATATAGTAATTCTATTTGGTATTTATATAGCTATAGGTATAGAAACTGTATATATCTGGTTATTTACCTGTTCGGAGCGTAGCAGGACCTGTGGGTCACGTGATCAGGTAGAAACTATGGTTTTGCTTAAGGACCTTTGGAGGTCCCCGTAATGTGTTCATCCACCATGCATTGTAACGGTGAGTGATAGCTGACACGGACCAATCCAAAACGGCCCTGCCCATATAAGGGAGCGGCGGCCATTACCAGTTCCCTTTCCTCGTGGGCTGCTGATGAGGACGGATCTGCACAGCTGTCATCAGCAGTAACCAGGCCTAAGCCTTGCGGCAACGGCCATCTCTAAAAACTGTGAGTTACTTCAATCCCTATTACCTCAGCAAGATCACCGGACCTAAATATTCCCCTAAATCCGGACGGATCTCTGCAAAAATCCTAAATCTAATAACTCTTTGGATAAGTCAATGGTCCTCAGCATCTGTCAATCACTGAGTGCTGTATAGAGACTGTATTGCTAAGACTGTTGCTGTTAATTGGATGTACCGCAAGTACCTCAGTAAAGTTTATGCAAGTTCAAGTTCATCTCCATTGTGGACCTTCATTCATTTAAGCACGCCCCTATCGTTCCTGGGAAGGGTGGCGATAGGCCGGAGATTTACCTCAGCGTATTAACCCTCACCCTGGCGTCACGAGTGACAGGGGTTAAATTAACCCCTTATATTCTGAAGCAACACCCCAACTACACTATACCCCCCCAAGGGCCACCACAAGTACATGGTGGTTAAAATACTAATTTGACTCCAAAAAGGCAAAAAATAAAAATAAATAAAAAGTTGGTCAGCAGCACATCACACACAATTATCCTAGATGTTATTGTGGTGATACGGGCATGCAAGGTAAACTTGTCAATTCGTGACACCAGGGCACAGTTATCCTATACACTTTCCAAGGTGGAGACAGCTTCTCCTGGGCCAGACACGGGGGCAATGAACACACAGACACCAAGTTACGGATAACTATATTTTACTGAGCAGGTGTAGATGGTACAACACAGTAAGGAGCAGAGTAGAAGGGATGCAGTGTAATTGTGGTGACCCAGTACAGAATATTGCATTCTACCCATCCTGTTTAGCAGATATTGCCTTCAGTATCCGTTTTGGGCCCACATTACTCAGGACTCAATAGAATGCAATGTTATGCTATGGTTTATGTTCTGGCATTTTCTATGTACCTGTTTCTTTAAGCCTGTTAAAACCTGTTAGGGGAGTGTGGTAAACCAGGCGACTTGTCAGCCCAATGGGGATCCTCCAAATTTGCCCCATATATATAGGGGGGGGAAGGAGTTCAGTTTTTAGCTGACGTACAGTCTTTGAGAAAGTCTGAGGAGAAAGTGTGAAGTTTTCTGAGGAGGCCTCAATCTAACAAGTCTAATCCTGCAACCACTAAAGCAAGTCCCCTGCGCCAGGTGAACATCAAAGCCTAGTGCTAAGCACTAAAGTCCCAGGGATTCCAGTCAGGCTGCATTCACACCATGTTTTTTACATATGGGTGTCGGATCTGGCGGCGGGGGACGGACAAACCGGGCGCTCCCGTACACCAGCCGGATCAGCCCGTGACTCCATTTACTTTAATGAGCTGACCGGAGTCATACGGTGAGCCGACCTGAGTCACCGTTTGACTCCGGTCGGCTCATTAAAGTAAATGGAGTCACGGGCTGGGGTACGGGGTGGCCCGGTTTGCTCCTCCCCCCACCAGATCCAACACCTGTATGTAAAACGTGATGTGAATGCAGCCTTAGTCAGTCATTCCAGCCAGCCAGCCATTCCAGCCAGCCAGCCAGCCAGCCATTCCAGCCAGCCAGCCAGCCAGCCATTCCAGCCAGCCAGCCAGCCAGCCATTCCAGCCAGCCAGCCAGCCAGCCATTCCAGCCAGCCAGCCAGCCAGCCATTCCAGCCAGCCAGCCAGCCATTCCAGCCAGCCAGCCAGCCATTCCAGCCAGCCAGCCATTCCAGCCAGCCAGCCAGCCATTCCAGCCAGCCAGCCAGCCATTCCAGCCAGCCAGCCAGCCATTCCAGCCAGCCAGCCAGCCATTCCAGCCAGCCAGCCAGCCATTCCAGCCAGCCATTCCAGCCAGCCATTCCAG
This sequence comes from Hyla sarda, assembly GCF_029499605.1. NCBI lineage: Eukaryota > Metazoa > Chordata > Amphibia > Anura > Hylidae > Hyla > Hyla sarda. Next base: position 13,385,690 of record NC_079194.1, on the reverse strand, counting down.
CCAGCCATTCCAGCCAGCCATTCCAGCCAGCCATTCCAGCCAGCCATTCCAGCCAGCCAGCCAGCCGACACCACATAACCCTTGGGAGCCCTGTTGCCTTGCTGGGACTTATGGTGCTTTTCAACCACTTGAATAACAGACTTTAGATTTGAGACTTGAAGATATCAAACACTGACTAGGGTTCTGACATGGCCCAATTACCAACACCTCCAGGGTTTGACTCACTGCTGTATGGGGGAACACTTGTGGAATGGCGGGGCTGACTTGATGAAGATCTTCTCTTCAGGCTTCCCTCTGGATCACCCTACACTCCTTTTTCCACCTTTCCACACTGTAGCTCAGACTGGTACTGCTCCAGAACTTAGCTCAAACTGGGGCAACGCCACCCCCCCCCCCCCCCCCACACACACACACACACACACACACTATATACAGGAGAATTTGGTGGGGGTTACCATTGGGCAGACTATTTACAGTGATCCCTAAACTTACAATTGCCTTAGGTTACAATACTTTTGGTCTTTTCTGGACCATTGTAACCAGACTCAACATAAACAGTCCAGATCTGTGAAACATGTCAATGGCTGGAAGAACTGACCAATCAGAATGGGCATTCATTGGCAACACCTGTATTACTGAAGTGTATGCACTGACTGATGTCTGGTAGCGCTCCCTACAGTACAGGGAGGTATTACATGTTCTGTAATCTTTACCTGTATTACTGAAGTGTATGCACTGACTGGTGTCTGGTAGCACCTCTTACAGTAGAGGGGGGTATAACATGTTCTGTTCTACCCTGTGCCGGGATTAGCTGCTCCTTTCAATCAGATCACTTATTTCCTTTTTAACAAGGCCTCTGCAAAATGAAAGAATCTGATTGGTTGCTATGGGCAACTTTTCCTCTGCACAGGTTTTAATAAATCTCCCCCAAATAAGTGAGGCTCCATCTTACCTTTTTAGGACCCTGTGTACTGTACAGGACCCTGAAGAAGCTCCTGTCCTTTACATAGACAGTGATTACAGCTCCAGCAGATTTTTATTACATGTAAGGATTTGCTTTATCTATATTAGTTATCTACTTATTTTCTATAATCCTCATTTATTCCTATTTTTGATGATATTTTGAGGTTTCAGAACCCATGTCCAGGCTTCTATAGAGTTCTGGTCTCCACATACAATGGTAGCCCTGGAACCAATTCCTATTGTGACTTAAATGGGCACCATCATTAACCCCTTAAGGACGGAGCGTTTTTCTGTTTTTTGCACTTTCGTTTTTTTCTTCCTCACCTTTTAAAAATCATAACCCTTTCAATTTTGCACCTAAAAATCCATATGATGTCATTACAAATTAGAATTGGTGGTGCAAAATAAGCCATTAGTCATTTTACCCAAAAATCTACAGCGAAACTGAAAAAAAAAAAAAAAAAAAGAAAAAAATGCCATTTTGTAACTTGTACGCAGTAAATTTTTCGGTAAAAATGACACCTTCTCTTTATTATGTAGGTCCATACGGTTTAAATGATCCCCTTCTTATATAGGTTTGATTTGGTCGTACTTCTGAAAAAAAATCATAACTACATGCAGGAAAAGTTATACGTTTAAAATTGTCATCTTCTGACCCCTATAACTTTTATTTTTCCACTTATGGGGGAGTATGAGGACTCATTTTTTGCACAGTTATCGGAAGTTTTTATCGGTACCATTTTTGTTTTGATCAGACTTTTTGATAGCTTTTTATTGTATAAAAAGTGACCAAAAAGACGCCATTTTGGACTTTAGATTTTTTTGCGCGTACGCCATATACCATGTGGTTTAATTAACTATATATTTTTATAGTTCTGACATTTACGCACGCGGCGATACCACATATGTTTATTTTTATTTACACAGGTTTTTTCTATGGGAAAAGGGGTATAGTAAACTTATTAGCGAAAGGGTTAAATGATCTTTATTAACTTTTTTTTTACTTTTTTTGCAATGTTATAGCTCCTATAGGGGGCGATAACATGCAGTACATTGATTCAATACACTGATCACTGCCATTGCATTCAAATGGTAAGGATCAGTGTTATCGGCGGTTGATTGCTCAAGCCTGGATTTCAGGCTTGGATCAATCAATCAACAATCGGACGCGCAGGATACAGGTGAGGGGACAGGCAATGGTCCCGATCAGCCCGACTGATCAGCCCTGATGCTTTTACTTTCACCTTTAGACGCGACGATCAATTTTGATGTCAATCAGCGATGTCCGGCATTAGAGTGGGTCCCGGTTGCTTATAGCAACCGGGACCAAGCCGGTATGATGCACGCTCACCTCGTAAGCGCGTATTATATATGGAGACGTGCATATGGACGTTCATAAACGTTCATATGCGCTAAGGGGTTAAAACTAATTTTAAAAAAATTTCTATATTTTATTTGTGTTTAAAAAAGCTGCCTCTAGGTGTCTCCCTACTTGTCCAGAGGACATTTCCCCCCCCCCATCTCTTGCAGACTTTGGACTCCTGCTGGCCTGGCAGATGTCCAAAATCAGGAAGTGCTGAGGGTGTATGTGTGAAACTTTAGCCAATCATAGCTAATCTCACACTGAACTGCTCTGGGCTACGTGTAGCAGAGTGAGGGAGAAAGTTCTCCCCTGTATGGCTTCAGATGATGTCACGCCTGCTGGGGAACACCCCCTTCCCAGTCTGTGAATCTGACAGACTGAGCAGAAAATACAGAGCAATATCAAGGTAGAAAACTAAAAAATAATAATAATAAAGGCAGGGGGTGGTTTATCAGGGAGGATAACATTTAACAAGATCATGAGTGGTACTGTTTAAAGGGAACACTGCACTTTTTTAGCTGGGATGCCGCTTCACCCATGTCATGGCCAAAATTGCTGTGTAGCCCAGGCCTCATAGCTGAAAAAGGGTCTCATCTCCAGATTAAACAGTTTCAGAAACTGGAGGTCCATCAAGCTTATATAGCAGTGTTTCCCAACCAGGGTGCCTCCAGCTGTTGAAAACTACAACTCCCAACATGCCCGGAGAGCCAAAGGCTCTCTGGGAATTGTAGTTTTCCAACAGCTGGAGGCACCCTGGTTGGGAAACACTGCTATTTAAGCTTGATACACTGCTAACTGCCAATAGCTGTCCGGGCATGCTGGGAAATGTTTTGCAACAGCTGGATGCACACTGGTTGGGAAACCCTTCTCTATAGCACATGCTCAAGCAGCAGCACATGGAAGACATTATAGAGCAGCAGCAGGCTGGGAAATGTAGTTTTGCAACAGCTGGTTCACACTGGTTAGGAAATACTCATCATAAGCAGCAGCATGGAAGACATTATAGAGCATCATCAAGCTGGGAGTTGTAGTTTTGCAACAGCTGGAGACACTCTGGTTGGGAAAACACTGTTCTATAGGCATGACAAGTGCTCACATAGCTTTGGCCATACTTTTACCAACTTTACATACAGCCCTAGATACTTTTACATTGTATTTTAATAATCATAGTAGTTAAAGGGGTACTCCACTGGAAAACATTTTCTTTCAAATGAACTGGTGCCAGAAAGAAAAAAAAAAAAAAAAAAAACAGATTTGTAAGTTACTTCAATAAAAAAAAAAAAAAAAAAAAAATCCTTCTAGTACTTCTCTGCCGAATGATCAACAGGAAGTTCTTGTCTTTTTGAATTTCCTTTCTGTCTGACCACAGTGCTCTCTGCCGACACCTCTGTCCATGTCAGGAACTGTCCAGAGCAGGAGAGGTTTTCTATGGGGATTTGTTCCTACTCTGGACATTTTCTAAAATGGACAGGGGTGTCAGTAGAGCGCTGTGGTCAGACAGAAAGGAAATTCAAAAAGAAAAGAACTTCCTGTGGATCATTCGGCAGCTGATAAGTACTGGAAGGATTAACATTTTTTAATAGAAGTAATTTACAAATCTGTTTAACTTTCTGGCACCAGTTGATTAAAAAAAAAATAATAATAAAAATAATAATAAAATAAAAATAATAAATAAATAAATCATAAATAAAAAAAATAAAAAATTAAAAATTAATAATAATAATAATAGTGTTTTCCAGTGGAGTACCCCTTTAACATGAGATTTAGGATTTCCGATCTAAAACCTGGTTTGTTATTGCGAACAACAATCTATATAAAAAAAAAAAGTTTGGGCTGACGTAATTTTTTGTAGCACAGACTTGTTGTACTTTTGCCTTCGACATGACCTGCAGAACAATTCTCATCTGTTGTATAAAAGTTCCAACCTATGTTCCCGAAATACTTTAACTTTGATTGGACTACAGAGAAATGAGCAAGCTGTTGTGACATGTTCGTTTATAGTTTAGCAAGATGGCTGCCTGCCAAAATACAGGCTCTTGTCTAAATTGTATGCTATGTATGTCCTAAAAAAAGAGTTTCACTAAGTGCATGTAATGGATTGTAAATGTGATTAGATGAGAGGACTCTCTTCACCCAAGTGTTTATATTGCATTCATGTGGAGAAAAGTCCCAAATCTATTGTGACAATGGAAATGGGGAGAGATTCCAGGTGGAAATTCAGAAGTTTATTAAATTTTGTTTGGAGCCGCAGTGATCATCTGGAAATTAGACTCTAAATTATGAGCAAATTTTGGCTGATTAACAAAGCCGAAATGAAGGGAATTCAGGTGTAAAGTAAGGCTAATTGTTGGATACGGAGTAAACCGGAAGGTAAGACACTTCTTTCTTCCTCATAAGTTGCGGGGTAGCCATCTTGTACACACAGCGAGGGATAGAGGTGCTAGAATGATTTTTTTGTTGTACGTAAGAGCAATTAACCCCTTAAGGACTGAGCCCTTTTTCACCTTAAGGACTCGGCCATTTTTTGCAAATCTGACCACTGTCACTTTAAACATTAATAACTCTGGAATGCTTTTAGTTATCATTCTGATTCAGAGATTGTTTTTTCGTGACATATTCTACTTTAACGTAGTGGTAAAATTTTTTGGTAACTTGCATCCTTTCTTGGTGAAAAATTTGAAAATTTTGCATTTTTCTAACTTTGAAGCTCTCTGCTTGTAAGGAAAATGGATATTCCAAATATTTTTTTTATTCATGTATACATATATACAATATGTCTACTTTATATTTGCATCATAAAATTGATGAGTTTTTACTTTTGGAAGACACCAGAGGGCTTCAAAATTCCGCAGCAATTTTCCAATTTTTCACAAAATTTTGAAACTCTTTTTTTCAGGGACCAGTTCAGGTTTGAAGTGGATTTGAAGGGTCTTCATATTAGAAATACCCCATAAATGACCCCATTATAAAAACTGCACCCCCGAAAGTATTCAAAATGACATTCAGTAAGTGTTTTAACCCTTTACGGGTTTCACAGGAATAGCAGCAAAGTGAAGGAGAAAATTCACAATCTTAATTTTTTACACTCGCATGTTCTTGTAGACCCAATTTTTGAATTTTTGCAAGGGGTAAAAAGGAGAAAATTTTTACTTGCATTTGAAACCCAATTTCTCTCGAGTAAGCACATACCTCATATGTCTATGTAAAGTGTTCGGCGGGTGCAGTAGAGGGCTCAGAAGGGAAGGAGCGTCAAGTGGTTTTTGGGGGGCATGTCACCTTTAGGAAGCCCCTATGGTGCCAGAACAGCAAAAAATCCCACATGGCATACCATTTTGGAAACTAGACCCCTCGGGGAATGTAACAAGGGGTAATGTGAACCTTAATACCCCACAGGTGATTCACGACTTTTGCATATGTAAAAAAAAAAATAAAAATTTTTTTTACCTAAAATGCTTGGTTTCCCTAAAGTTTTACATTTTTAAAAAGGGTTAAAGCAGAAAATACCCCCCAAAATTTGAAGCCCAATTTCTCCCGATTCAGAAAACACCTCATATGGGGGTGAAAAGTGCTCTGTTGGCGCACTACAGGTCTCAGAAGAGAAGGAGTCACATTTGGCTTTTTGAAAGCAAATTTTGCTCTGGGGGCATGCTGCATTTAGGAAGCCCCTATGGTGCCAGGACCGCAAAAAAAAAAACACATGGCATACCATTTTGGAAACTAGAGCCCTCGGGAAATGTAACAAGGGGTTAAGTGAACCTTAATACCCCACAGGCGTTTCACGACTATTGCATATGTAAAAAAATAAAACATTTTTTACCTAAAATGCTTCTTTTCCCAAAAACTTTACATTTTTAAAAAGGGTAAAAGCAGAAAATACCCACCAAAATTTGAAGCCCAATTTCTCCCGAGTACGGCGATACCCCATATGTGACCCTTAACTGTTGCCTTGAAATACGACAGGGCAGGGGCGGACACAGACAACAGAGGGCCCCTGTGCAAAGAATGTGCCTGGGCCCCCCCCCCCCAAAAAAAGTAATATGCCATAAAATTGCACTGCAACTCACATTAATCTGCATTAGGTAGGCAGCAGTTCCCCCACATTAGGTAGCATAGTTTCCTCACATTATGTAGCATATATTCCCCACATTAGGTAGCATTGCATAATTTCCCCACATTAGGTAGCATTGCATAATTTCCCCACATTAGGTAGCGTAGCATAGATTCCCCACATAAGGTAGTGTAGGATAACCCCAACAAACACACACACACACACACACTCTCACTCACCCACACACTCTTACCTTGCCTGCACTACTTACATCTGCCTGAGAGGACTTCCTGGCAGAGGTGCGCGCTATAAGTGACGTTATCGAACGCTCTGCGCTGGACGTCAGCGTCCAGGTGCTTGCGATGACGTCACTCACCGCACGCACCTCAGCCAGGAAGTCCCCATGGGCAGATGTAAGTAGCAGTTTAGTGACTGGGCAAGACTGGTTTCCCTGTCATATGTGCACTGGCAGGGCTGCCATCAGAAATTTCGGGGCCCCTTACACAACTCAAGGCCTGAGACCCCCACCGATCACCTTGGTTGAAGTGGTTCTCCAGCTGTTGGAAAGCTAAAACTCCCATCATGTCTGAAGAGCCTCTGGCAATGGGAGTTGTAGTTTTGTAACAGCTGAAGAGACACAGATTGGACACAGTTTTACCCATCATCACTGCAGAACTTACAAGTGACTACAGCTCTGATGGGACAGTCATAAGAACACACAATGATGTCAGTGACCTGAGTGACGTCTTCTGACTTAAGTGATATCTTCTCTGTAATCTTTTCTTCTTCATCTGGTCCAGAGACCAGGTCTTCCTCCAGCTCCATCTTCTCTGCAGAGTCTGACATCCGGACATCATTGGCTCCTCACTTTGTCAGCAGATCCTCATCCTCTGCATGAAGACAATAATCATTATAACCTTGCCAGAAAGTGTAACCTAAATAAAATACTGCCCCCATAACCCCCCTCTCATCACCCCCATAACCCCCCCTGCATCTCTCATCACCCCCATAACCCCCCTGCATCTCTCATCACCCCCATAACCCCCCCTGCATCTCTCATCACCCCCATAACCCCCCTCTCATCACCCCCATAACCCCCCTCTCATCACCCCCATAACACCCCCCTGCACCTCTCATCACCCCCATAACCTCCCCATGCACCTCTCATCACCCCCATAACCTCCCCATGCACCTCTCATCACCCCCATAACCTCCCCATGCACCTCTCATCACCCCCATAACATCCCCCTGCACCTCTCATCACCCCCATAACACCCCCCTGCACCTCTCATCACCCCCATAACACCCCCCTGCACCTCTCATCACCCCATAACACCCCCCTGCACCTCTCATTACCCCCCATAACCCCCCTCTCATCACCCCTATAACACCCCAAGCACCTGTTCCCCTGCACCTCTCATCACCATTGTAGTCTGCAAACAACAGAGCCCCCATCCAACCCCCCCCCCCCCCGTTCATTTACCCTGCCGGGGTTCGGTGCAGCTGCTGCTCCTGTCACAGTGTTCCACTGCACGGGGAGGATCCGTCGGGAGGCTGCTGGACTGGAGATCGCGCCGGGACAGGTCAGGTGACTGGAGTAGACGTGCGTGCCTGCGCGGGGCACGTCGACTCCCATCACCCCCTGGCCTGTCCGGCCCTGCCGTACTTCTTAAGGGGCCTGCGCCCTAGAAAGAGCGGGCCTCATAGTCCTGCGGGCCCCCCAGACTATGAGGCCCGGTCATAGTTCTGACAGGTACCCAGCCAGGAGTCAGTGAGTGACAGTCGCAGTCACTCACTGACTAGCCGGAAAAAAAAAAAAAGTACAGGGACGTCCGGGCCTCCCTGAAGCTCCGGGCCCCATACAAGTGTAAGGTTTACCCCCTGATGGCGGCCCTGTGCACTGGGTCCGATGGTAGGACCGGCCCAGCGTGTGAGGGCGGGCCCCCTCACACGCTGGGCCCCTGTGCAGCTGAACCTGCTGCACAGGCGATATGTCCGCCCCTGCAACAGGGCTCCAAAGTGAGAGCGCCATGCGCATTTGAGGGATTGCATAGGGGTGGACATTGGGAATCACTGGTGTAGAATACACCTAACAGAGTGCCTCCAGCTGTTGCAAAACTCCCAGCATGCCTGGACAGTCAACGGCTGTCTGACAATACTGGGAGTTGTTGTTTTGCAACAGCTGGAGGCTCCGTTTTGGAAACCGTGGCGTACCAGACGTTTTTCATTTTTATTGGAAAGGGGAGGGGGGCTGTGTAGGGGTATGTGTATATGTAGTGTTTTTTTACTTTTTATTTTATTTTTTGTGGTAGTGTAGTGTAGTGTAGTGTTTTTAGGGTACAGTCGCACGGGCGGGGGGTTCACAGTAGTTTCTCGCTGGCAGTTTGAGCTGTTGCAGAAAATTAGCTGCAGCTCAAACTTGCAGCCGGATACTTACTGTAAGCCTCCGCCCATGTGAGTGTACCCTGTACATTCACATTGGGGGGGGGGACATCCAGCTGTTGCAAAACTACAACTCCCAGCATGCGCTGACAGACTGTACATGCTGAGAGTTTTAGTTTTGCAACAGCTGTAGGCACACTGGTTATGTATCACCGAGTTTGTGACCTTACTCAGTGTTTCAAAACCAGTGTGCCTCCAGCTGTTGCAAAACTACAACTCCCAGCATGTACGGTGCATGGTGTAAGGTGACTGCTGGGAGTTGTAGTTTGCAACAGCTGGAGGCACACCGGTCGTGAAACACTGAGTTAGGTAAAAAAAAACTCTGAGTTTCACAACCAGTGTACCTTCAGCTGTTGCAAAACTACAACTCAGCAGTCACCAACAGCCAACGGGCATGCTGGGAGTTGTAGTTATGCAACCAGCAGATGCACCACTACAACTCCCAGCATGCACTTTAGCTGTTTGTGCAAGCTGGGAGTTGTATTTATACAACAGCTGAAGGTACACTTTTCCATAGAAAAAATGTGCCTCCAGCTGTTGCAAAACCATAAGTCCCAGCATGCCCATAAGGGAATGCTGGGAGTTGTGGTGGTCTGCCTCCTGCTGTTGCATAACTACAGCTCCCAGCATGCCCTTTTTGCATGCTGGGAGCTGTTGCTAAGCAACAGCAGGAGGCTGTAACTCACCTCCTGCTGCTGCTCCATCGCAGGCTGTCCCTCGCCGCCGCTCCTGGGGCCCCGATCCCAACATTGACGCCGGGGATCGGGGTCCCCAGCACCGGGGGTCGTCTTCCCGCACCCGCCCTCCGGAAGAGGGGCGGAGCGGGTGCGGGAGTGACACCCGCAGCAGGCGCCCTGATTGGTCGGCCGGTAATCCGGCCGACGAATCAGGGCGATCGTGAGGTGGCACCAGTGCCACCTCACCCCTGCAGGCTCTGGCTGTTCGACGGCCCCGAACAGCTAGTAATTCCGGGACACCGGGTCACTGGAGACCCGATTGACCCGGAATCGCCGCAGATCGCTGGACTGAATTGTCCAGCGATCTGCGGCGATCGCCGACATGGGGGGGCATAATGACCCCCCTGGGCGATATGCCGGGATGCCTGCTGAACGATTTCAGCAGGCATTGGGCACCGGCTCCCCTCCGGCTAGCGGTGGGGACCGGAATTCCCACGGGCGTATGGATACGCCCTGCGTCCTTAAGGACTCGGGATGCAGGGCGTATCCATACGCCCTGCATCCTTAAGAGGTTAAAGGGGTATTCCAGGCAAAAATATTTTATCCCCCGCGATCTCCCTGCAGCACCCACATTCTATACGGGTGTTGAATCTCCAGTTTTGGAAACCTCCAGGTTTCCGTGACGTTACGCCACGCCCCCTCCATTCATGTCTATGGGAGGGGGCGTGAAGGCCGCCACGCCCCCTCCCAGACACCTAAATGGAGGGGGCGTGGCGTAACATCACGGAAACCTGGAGGTTTCTGAAACTGGATTCAGCACCAGTATAGAATGCGGGTGCAGCAGGGAGATAACAGGGGGTCTCAGCAGCGGGCCCCCCGCGATCAGACATTTTATCCCCTATCCTTTGGATAGGGGCTAAAATGTTTTTGCCCGGAATACCCCTTTAAATACACAAGTTCACTATTTTCATACTAGCTCGTCGGAAGTTTTTATCGGTACCATTTTGTTTTGATCAGGCTCAATGTTCCGAAGGCTGGGTGCAGGCTTCCATGTTCACGTCCGACCCCTCGTGATGTCATGCCCCGCCCCCCTCAATGAAAGTGTTTGGGAAGGAGGCGCGAGTCACACCCCCCTCCAATAGACTTGCATTGAGGGGGTGGAATGTGACGTCACTGGGTGGGGCAGGGCATAACGTCACGAGGGGGTGAGCGTGAACATGGAAGCCCGCATCCAGTGTTTGAAGCATTGAGTTCCGGATGCTGGGGATCGGAGTAACCCTTTAAAACTTTATTTCCAACGTTCGGCTCTCCAGCTGTTGCAATAATTATATCAAAGAATCATAAAAGGTGTTTCTCCTTTTGAAAAGGGGCAAAGACATGGAGACTTATAGGCCATTTATGCTCCTCTGGAATTCGAGGAAGAAAGGATATGCAAAGCAGCTTCTGCTTCACCTTTTCAAGTTAGACATCACTGTGAGGGTCTATTCACACAGCAGAATTTCCGCTTGCAGAATTCCACCTCAAATCAAAGCCCAATAGACTTCTATGGGATTCAGCACTCATTCACACTTCTGAATTTCCGCTTGTGGAAATTCAGAAGTGCGGAATCCCATAGAAGTCTATTGGGCTTTGATTTGAGGTGGAATTCTGCAAGCGGAAATTCAGAAGTGTGAATGGGAGTGCGGAATCCCATAGAAGTCTATGGGCTTTGATTTGAGGCAAAATTCTGCAAGCGGAAATTCTGCCACGTGAATAGATCCTTACTGGAGCTAGAAATCTTACAACATGACTGGGAATGTATTCGAAGCCAGAAAATCTCTCTAGAAGGCATAAATGCCCATCTGTAAACAGCCGTTTCAGGGTTATTGATCCTCGTCAGGGTGCTGGATGGCTCCTTGTTTAAAGGGGTACTCTTCCTCTAGACATGTTCTGCTTTCCAAAGGGGATAACATGTCTGATCGTGGGGAGGGGGTTCCGGCTGCTGGGAGCCTCCAGTGATCTCAAGGCTGGTGCTGTGGCGTTTATGAACACGGAAGCTTTGAGCTTCCACATTCATGATGTCATGCCACACCACCTCCATTCATGGGGGGCTCCTCCCATAGCCATAGGTGGACGGGGAGTGGCGGCTGTAGTGGTCAGTCATCCGGCACAGGCGGAATTCTCTGTGTACCGGATTACTGGGGTGCCACGGCAGAGAACGTGTGGTCCCCAGCGGCCGGACCCCAGCGATCAGGCCTGTTATCCTTTGAATAGGGTATAACATGTCTAGAGGCGGAGTACTCCTTTAAGTACCTCATGGGCTTTACATCTACCAGATACCTGGAAAGCACGAGAGAGCCATTTTACATATAGGCCATTCTGGAAAGAAAGGATAAGTCTCTACGTGTCTTAATGTTCTCCTGAAAGATAAACATTACCTCTTTAGACCCACAGTGATTAGGCCTCACAACAGCCAGCACCCTACTCTGTACTGACAAGTGGCAGTAACACCGAAACAGCTGAATACAGATAGGCATGCCTTTCTTCTGGGGAGATTTCTGGCTTGGCATACACTCCTTTTTAACAAGGCCTCTGAAAAATGAAAAGGTTTTGATAAATCTTCCCCAATGTTAGGATCTCTGTAGCATGCCTACCCCATATTCCTAATGGGGACAGGTTTAGTCTGGTTTGAGGATTTGAGGAGAGGAGTTCTAAGTCAGATCCTGGGCAAGGAGGAGAGAGGAGAGTTTGTGCAGCGTTCAAGTCAATGGAGTCTGAGGAGAAGTCATGTGTCGAGCAGCTACACTTGTCTGCTAAAATCCTGCTGTACAGGTCAAGTTTTCCAAAATCTAAAATTGTGGGGAGAAGTTGCCATAGCGCCAAAAGGGCCCCATAGCGCAAGTCAAGGAACAAGAGTAGAAAGCATCTGGCTGCTCTGGTCCAAAAGTCAAAGTCCACCCCTGATGGTGTAGCATGGAGTACCCAAAGTCTTTGTTAGTGGTTTCCTTAGTCTAAAGTCCAACCAGGTAAGTCTGATGTCCAGTCACGTCAAGTCAGTTAAGTCATCACAGCTGTACTACAACTAAAAGTCCCAGAGTGCCCAGTGATTTAGAGTGACATCCTATACAACTTTACCCCAGTTATTGCACCAACGTTTTCTGTCATAATGCATGGACTGTAACATCTGCATGCAAGAATGTTAAGTAAAAATGGTTTACGTAACCCTGCATCTGTGGTCTTTATTGCCCGAGCGCTTTGCCCAGGAATCTGCTTATTCTTGTGTGAAGGTTAACACTATCCTGACATCACAAACTACTCCAGTCCCTACATTTCCACACGCCACCCAGTTAGCACACCACACAAGGACCTGGTTCAGGAGGCACTTCCCCTAAGAACTTACATGCATGCCCGCAGACTTCAGGTATTGCCCCCAAGTGCCTGAGTAAAGAGGGAATACATACCGAAGTACTTTTTCTCCTAGAACAGTGATCTCCAAACTATGGCCCTCCAGTGGTCGTAAAATTAAAACTTCCAGCATGCTCTATAATTTCCTCCATGCCGCTGCTGCTTAATGAGGATGTGCTGTAGAGAAGTGTTTCCCAACCAGTGTGCCTCCAGCTGTTGCAAATCTCCAGCTCCCAGCATGCTACTGCTCTATGTCCTCCATGCTGCTGCTGCTTAGGAGGATGTGCTACAGAGGAGTGTTTCTCAACCATTTTGCATCCAGCTATTTGAAAACTTCAACTTCCAGCTGCCCGGGCAGCGAAACTACATGCTGGAAGTTGGAATTTGGAAACAGCTGCAGGGCCTCAGTTTGGAGACCACTGTCCAAGAAGAAAGGGTCATACATGTTAAAATCCAACATGTCTGGTACTTTAACCTCTTGAGGACACAGGGCGTACACATACACCCTGCATCCCCGATCCTTAAAGACTCAAGGCGTACCTGTACACTCTGGTCCCATTAACCGGGTTTAAACCTTTCTCACCAGCAGAGACCTGGTAAAACCCGATGGGTCCCAGTTGCTACAGGCAGCCAGGACCCACGGCTAATGCCGAGCTTGGCCGATCGGGCCGATGCCCGGCATTAACCCTTTAGCCCGTCTAAAACGAAAGTAAAAGAATCCCGGCAGCTCATCGGAGCTGATCGGGACTATCGCAAGAAAATCGGACGACGGGAGGGTCCTTACCTGCCTCTCCATTGTCCAATCGGCGATCTACTACTCCATGCCTGCGCAGCAGTGGCAGAGCACTGATCAGTGTATGCAATCAGAAGATTGCATGTTGTAGCCCCCTATTTATTTTTATTTTTTTAATAAAAGTTCATTAAACCCTTCCCTATTAAAAGTTTAAATCACCCCCCTTTTCCCATTTTTTTAAATAATGAAATAAAGAATAAAAATAATCATATGTGGTACCGCCGCGTGCGTAAATGGCCCAATCATTACAATATTAGGTTAGCTAAACCACACGGTCGATGGCGTAAACGTAAAAAATAAAAGTCCAAAATTATGCATTTTTGGTCACTTCATATACCATAAAAATATTAATAAAAAGCGATCAAAAAGTCCCATCAAAACTATAAATGACGGTGCAAAAAAATGAGCCCTCATACCGCTTCGTACACAGAAAGATAAAAAGTTATAGGGGTCAGAAGATGCCAATTTTAAACACTCATTTTGGTGCATGTAGTTATATATTTTTTTAAGTATTAAAGTAAAATAAAACCTATATAAATTGGGTATCTTTGTAACCATATGGACCTACAGAATAAAGATAGGGTGTCATTTTAACCAAATATTGCACTGCGTAGAAACGGGAGCCCCCAAAAGTTACAAAATGGCGTGTTTTTTAAAATTTCACCCCACAAATAATTTTTTTTTGTTTTGCCGCAGGTTATATTAAAAAATAAGTGATGTTATTGCAAAGTACAATTGGTGATGCAAAAAACAAGCCCTTATAAGGGTCTGTAGGTGCAAAATTGAAAGAGTTATGATTTTTAGAAAAGAAAGAGGAAAAAGCGAAAATGCAAAAATGAAAATTTGCTGAGTGCTTTAGGTTAATATAGGCTGAGTCCCTAAGGGGGTTAAACCCCACCCCAATATCTGCAATTTGGCTCATCCCAGGTATGACCAAGTTCTTGTATCAAGATCCACAATGTGAATATTAAAACTTGAGCACAACATAGCGGCAAAACATAAAATATTCTTCGGCTCTGTTCTAGCTCTGGAGTCACATTGTAAAAAATTTAAAGTACAGTAATGCATTACACCACGTGTTACGCCCCCCAGAGCAAGCTAAAACAAAATTTTTTACTTCCATTAAGCTATCCTAGTTGTCATCTCAAGTTTGAGGCAATTTGCAAAAAGAGGGCATTATAGAATAGATCTGCAAACAAACCAGAAGCCTCCAGGGGCAAATTCATTCCAGCCTCGGAGTGCATAATGTAAGCGCCCGACGTAGGTTTTAACTGATGAACCAAAAGTATTAAAACGCGGAATGATTTGCCGAAGCCTTAAACAGAGATAAGTAGATGTAATACACTTTGCTCTGTGCGGCCGACGGTCTCCCTAGACCCGGGCTAGCTGTCTTGTAACTATGTTTATTTTAACAGTAAGTACTACCAAGTGGCTGGCTAAGAGCACAATGCTTGTGTAATAGCTGTCTTGCCAAAGTAAATGTAAAAAAATAAATAAAAAAACAGAGTGATGATAAGCGACATATCTCCAACAACGTAGCCCCGGCGTCGTGTCATTAGCACAATTATGTCAGCGCAGTCAATCAGCAGACTGTTCTGACTCTAAAAGCCCGAACGACTGCTCGGAAAGTTGGAGGACAATTCATTGCATTTTAATAGGACCGTGGACTTTGAGCTTTTTAGGACAAAATAAGTTAAACATCTGCCGGCTGCTCCGCTCTTCAGAGGCTGCGTGCAAATAGATACAACATTATTATGGCTTCTTTTCAATGAGTTCAAGGAATTGTTGGGTGCTTACCACACCTAGGTATTACTTTCTGTACCTCGAACCTGTGGCCAATGGGGAAGAATATATATGAAATTATTTTTATATATATTATAATAATATAAATATAAATAATAATATATTATATATTTATATTATCCCACACAGATTCCGCAGCGTTGTACACTCCAATTGGTCCCTGTTCCCATTGGAGCTCATAATCTAAGCCTATTAGTACGTTTTGAATTGTGGGAGGAAACCAGAAAACAATCCAGGAATTTAGGTGCACTACTGTGGTAGATGTATGCAAAGACATTGGCTAACCCTCAACACCGATGTTAAAATTGAGACATTCGCCAGTGTATCCTTAGATGAAGGACATACCAGAGCCCGCACACCAACGCCAAGGTTTCTCAAGTGGCACGGGACCCAACACTAACCTACCTGTGCGTGATAAGCAAAAACCAGGGGCCAGTGTGCAATTACAGCAGTATTAGGTCCGACTTACAGCCTGCTCCCAGTTACCTCCAGTGTGGCTGAGCACACATACAATGGGAGGAGGGAGGCAGACGATAAGCCCCACCCAAGTTGGCTAGTATGTTGCCGGCCTAGTCCACTGCAGGCATCCCCCACTGTATGCTTTTTATGCTGGGATCATCCTTAGCAACAGACTACAAGGGCAAGATCTGTCCCAACAGCATTTGGGGTTGAGCACCTCCAGCCATTTGAGACCACGTCTTTGTTGTTGTTTAAAGGGGTTCTCCAGTGCTTAGACATCTTATCCCCTATCCAAAGGATAGAGGATAAGATGCCTGATCGCGGGAGTCCCGCCACTGGGGACCCCCGTGATCTCGCACGCGGCACCCCGTTTGTAATCAGTCCACAGAGCGTATTCGCTCCGGGTCTGATTACCGACTACCACAGGGCCCATGAATTTTCTGGCTTTGCAGACAGAGGGGGGGGGGGGGGTCTCATCACCTAATGAGACCAACCTGATCACCTGGCTAGACTACAGCAACCAGAAGTCTAAACTGCCGAGATTCATTAAAGGGTAGATGTCATACATTATGTGCAGTTTTCATGCATTTTTTTTTATTCAAAATGCATTTTAGAGAAATATTGAAATGAGGAAAAAGTGATTTGACCTATCACCACAACTGTGGTTTTACTAAGATTTGAACTCTTCAGGCTGTGCTGACATTTTCCATTTTTTCTGCATTGTTGGGAAGTTTTTCCCACATTTTGACTGATAATTTTTTTTTTACTGCAATTTGAGCATTTACAGTGAATAGCAGCATCTTTGCCTGCTTGATTGACAGTCAGCTGGAAACCGAGCCCCGTTTTCAAATCTCACACCTGCACTGTGCATACAAAGGTGTGTGATAGCCTGGGGGATGTAGGGTATGGGGAGTGTAGTTGTGCTGTAATTAAAAGGGTGCTTGTTAACTCTTGCTATTCGTGACGCCAGGGTGAGGGCTCCTCAGTAATGCTTGTCCTATGGCCACCCTTCCCAAGAGCGATAGGGAGGTAGAGAATAATAGAATGTCCACAACCGGAGAGTTTTCTGAAACAGGTATAACTTACTGAAGATTTTCTGCAAGCTTCAATAACGGAAAAGTCTTTATGCCTACAAGTGTTTTCTTTGGAGATTGACAAAGGTTGGGACTTTAGCAATTTAGAGTCTTTAAAGTATTATGCGCTGTTCCACTGGATTTAGGGGATTAGTAGCAGTCCAGTAGTTACGCTAGCTTTAGCAGGGATAGATTAGAACTCACGGTTTTAGTTCTGCTGAGGCCGGTAAGTTTTTCAGGCCTAGAGTGTCTTTGAAAGTTGCGCAGATCCATCCTGCTAATCCGGCATCCATGAGAGCAGAAACCCAAGAGAGCGATAATTGGCTACAGCTCCCTTATATGGGCAGGGGCTGGACTAGTGCTAATTGGTCCATTACTGATGTCAATCACCATTACAAAGATTTGTGGGCAACACTTGACCCAAGCACCTCCTAAGGTCCTCCAACATACCATAGAGGAGATTAACATGTCACATGACCGAAGGTCCTGCGCCGCTAAACAAGGTAAGTACTATACATTATCCTAGATATATACTATTATGAAATATACATATATTAATATTACACAATTAGACTTGAGAAGAGGCGACTAGGGGCTGTCCCACCTGAGGGACCCTACCTGAGCATAGTTACTCTGACTTTGGGCACCTCTACACTAGGTACGGTATGTAATACGGTACCGAGACACCACAGGTGCAAGATTTGGAAAGGGGACTTGGCTTCCAGCTGACTGTCAATCAAGCAGGGACAGGGATGGGAGGGGGAGCAGAGGTAGCAGTTGCACTAGGTTCTTTGTGCCTAAGGGAGCCCCAGGGCACATGTTTCCCATTAGAGATCAGTATTATAGATGTCACATGGTAGACATGGGGCCCTGTTGCAGATTTTGCATTGTGGTCCGGAAGGTAAAAAAAAGTTACGCCTCTGGGAGGATGGGCCATTCCTAGCCTCAGCACCTCAGGGATTTAGGAACGCCTCTGACACTTGGCACCCAAAACTAAAAGTACATTTTCTACATTGTGGTAGCACAAACTAATATATGAAAGCGGACACGCGTCTCCTTGCCCTAAAAACTTTCTAACCGTGTCTGCAGTTTGCAGTGTAACTTGCAGCAGTGTCCCTTTTTAATACATAATGGTTTACAAAGAAAATCTGATTTATTCATACAATAGAACTGTGGCCCTCCAGCTGTTGCAAAATTACAATTTCCAGCATGCTACTGCTCTATAATGTCCTCCATGCTGCTGCTGCTCACTAAGAGGTGCTATAGAGAAGTGTTTCCAATCCTTTGCATGCTGGAAGTTGTAGCTTTGCAACAGCTGAAGGACCACAGTTTAGAGACCACCTGTCCTAGTAAATAAAAAAAAAAGGAACGGGCATGTTAAAATCCAACATGTCTCATTCTTTAAACCCCACCCAAAAGCTGCTGCAAAATTATAATTTCCAGCATGCAACTGCTCTATAATGTCCTCCATGCTTCTGCTGCTCACGATGAGGTGCTATAGAGAAAAAAGCGTTTCCAATCCCTTGCTCCTCCTGCTGTTGCAAAACTACAACTCCCAGCATGCCTGGACAGCCAACGGCTGTCCGGGCATGCTGGAAGTTGTAGCTTTGCAACAGCTGAAGGACCAGAGTTTAGAGACCACCTGTCCTAGTAAATAAAAAAGTAACAGGCATGTTAAAATCCAACATGTCTCTCGCTCTTTAAACCCCACCCAAAAGCTGCTGCAAAATTATAATTTCCAGCATGCTACTGCTCTATAATGTCCTCCATTCTGCTGCTGCTTATGAGGCTGTGCTATAGAGTAGTGTTTCCAAACCAGTGCGCCTCCAGCTGTTGAAAAACTACAACTTCCAGCATTTGTCCTTCACATTCCGGCTATTTACTACCAATTACTGGAACGTGCTAATGCATAATTCTCTCTCTCTCTGATTTACTTCCCGTAAGAAGCACCTGTCCTGTGCGTTCTGAGGCATTCCAGACTCCGACACGATGACAAGCCATTACTAATCTCAATGTACACCTCTCTGCTCCAGGGGGTTAACGTTTCATAATTTACAGCTCTGTAATCAAACACAAAACTAATAAGTAAAATATGCTTCTCTTAATAAATTTCCAGCACCTGGACGGTCCTGTGACAAAAGAAAGGGTGAATTCTCACAGAGAAATCGCGTTACACGGCTATTACAGGCGCGGTCGCTGCCAATGAATGTTCAGTCGACGGCAGAAAACAGAAGGAGGATTCTTTTGTTTTTCACAGACACTGTAATATTGTAACAGAGTTGAGTTATTTATTGCCAATGAAATGTTTAAAGACGTTCTCGTGAATCAAAGAAGTCTATTATATCCATTATATACAGCTATAGACCTCCAAGGTGTAACATGAAGCTCCGGGAACCAATTTTGTAGCAGGAATGCCACCTACTATAATGCATTCGGAAAAATCTTTAAACCCTTTAAATCACTTTTTTTTTCACATTTTGTTAAGTTGTGGCCTGGTGAGAATTAAAAAGAATAAAAAAATTAAATGAATAAAATAAATAAATTAAAAAAATTAAAAAAAACACAGGGAAATATCCATGTACACCACCTAATTATTCTGTCCTATTTTAGTAGTGCCTGCAAATTTATTAAGATAAGCATTAAGAAAAAAATAAATAAAAAAAATAAAAAAATTCAGACCCTTTGCTATGACAGGTGATATTTTGCTCTGGCTCTTCCGATTTCTCTGGATCATCTCCGATATTTCTCTGCCTTGGTTGGAGTGACCTGTGGTAAATTCAGATTGGACAGGATTTTGGAAGACAGTCCTTTCTATGTAAGGTCTCACAGATGACAATGTAGATCAGAGCAAAAAAAAAAACAAAAAAAAAAAAAACACCAAGTCGTGAGGGAGAAAGAGCTGTCTGTAGAGCTCAGAGAGAGGATTGTGTGTAGACATAGACCTGGATAAGGGGACGAAAACATTTCTGCTGCACTTAAGGTTCCCAAGAACTCAGTGGTCTCCCTAATTCTTATGTGGTGTCCCGGTACCAGATTACATCCGTTACTTTGTGGTGAAGTCCCCAAAGTCAGAGTCCCTAGGTACCTGTGGGGTCCTCATCAATAGTTAGCCCCTTGTCACCCCTTTAATAGTTAAAATTATTCAAATTCAATGTGTAAATATGTAAATAAAGTGTACTTACCTTGTTGTGGCGTCGCAGGACCTGCGGGTCACGTGATGCGTTCCAAAAACTAGGGTTTTCTGGTTCAAGGACCTTTGGAGGAAGTCAGGTGATCACCCACCATGCATTGTAACAGTGAGTGACAGCTGACATTGGACCAATCCAAAACGGCCCTGCCCATATAAGGGAGCGGCGGCCATTACTCGCTCTTTCCTCGTGGGCTACTGATGGAGGATCTGCGCAGCTGTCATCAGCAATGATTAGGCCCAAGCCTTGCGGCAACGGCCATCTTTACAAAACTGAGTTCTCAATCCCTGTTAACTCCGCAAGATCACCGGACCTAAATAGACCCCTAAATCCGGACAGATCTCTGCACCAATCCTAATTATAATAATCCTTTGGATAAGTCAATGGTCCTAAGCATCTGTCAATCACTGCCGTGCTGTATAGAGACTGTATTACTAAGACTGTTGCTGTTAATTGGATGTACCGCAAGTACCTCAGTAAAGTTTATGCAAGTTCAAGTTCATCTCTCTTGTGGACCTTCATTCATTTAAGCACGCACCTATCGTTCCTGGGAAGGGTGGCAATAGGCCGAAGATTTACCTCAGCGTATTAACCCTCACCCTGGCATCACGAGTGACAGGGGGTTAAATTAACCCCTCATATACCGAAGCAGCACACCAACTACACTACACCCCAAGGCAGTTATCACACTTACATGGAAGAAATTTGAAACATCCAGGACTCTTCCTATAGCTGCCGCACCACCAAACTAAGTAATAGAGGGGGATGGGCCTTGGTAAGAGAGGTGACCAAGAACCCAATGGCTGAGCTCTGAGGATTCCATGTGCAGATGGGAGTAACTTCCAGTAGGTCCACAACCATCACTGTAGCCTTCACAATCTGGAGTTTATGACAGTTGCCAGAAATAAGCATTTCTTCAGGAAAATACTTGAAAGCTGCCTGGAGTTTGCAAAAAATAGTTCATAAAAAACAGTTCATATCGTATTCTGACAATGAGGAACAAGATTTTTGGGTCTGCTGAAACCAACATTAAAGATTCTGGCCTCAGTTCTAAGCACCATGTCTGGAGGAAACCAGGCACTGCCCATCACCTGCCTAATACCATCCCTACAGTGATCATGGTGGGGGCAGCATCATGTGTGGAGGAAACCAGGCACTGCCCATCACCTGCCCAATACCATCCCTACAGTGATCATGGTGGGGGCAGCATCATGTCTGGAGGAAACCAGGCACTGCCCATTACCTGCCCAATACCATCCCTACAGTGATCATGGTGGGGGCATCATCATGTCTGGAGGAAACCAGGCACTGCCCATCACCTGCCCAATACCATCCCTACAGTGATCATGGTGGGGGCAGCATCATGTCTGGAGGAAACCAGGCACTGCCCATCACCTGCCCAATACCATCCCTACAGTGATCATGGTGGGGGGCAGCATCAGGTCTGGAGGAAACAAGGCACTGCCCATCACCTGCCAAATACCATCCCTATTGGGTTAACAGGCTGCTAATCTTTCTGTATAAGAAGCCAAGCAATCAGCTGTGTGGCTGATAAAACTAATGGTCCTCAGAATACAGTGCTGTGTAATAAGCTTTGCAAACAAATGGTAATTTAAGGCATGAGTCCGGCTGTATAACACAGCCCATTGGCAGACTGCTACACATACAATCCCTATATCCCATTTCCCTGCATAGACTAGTGATCTTAGATTGTGATCAGTAGATCACAAAGTCACAGCACTGGGCTGTTCTGCTGCAGTTATCTATACATAAATAAGAGACCTGACCGCTTATATGCACATGATTTAGTTACCTTTCATCTTTTCCTAGGAATATATAGTTATCGAGAAATCATATAGGTAGGGCCGCACGAGTCCTGACTGGCACAGCTGGCTGGTGTAATCACATACTTCCTTGACAAACCCAATACATACTCTGTTACCAAGCAAGGCAGAGTAGAGAAGTGTTGGCTGACATTTTGAGGGAATTGGGCCTACAAAACTACTGCAGCATTCTCAGTGTACCATGTGTAGAACCAATACCCCTAGAATGGTGTCAAGGACCTCTGAAGGCTGACCAGTGCCCTGCATTGAGAAAGAACCCTATTAAAGCCATCTGGGTGTTTTGTTTGGCTGAAGCCTCTTATGGGTCAGTCATTGACTTAGTGCCACCTACAGGTAGTTAGCCTGTAAGAACAAGCTCTCCTCCAGAAGAAAAAACTAATTTGCATACTTATTTCCCAAGAAGCATTGCCTTTCAGACTCCATACCCAAGGTGAATCTCATCAATATAAACCAGTACCCCATGTCCAAACAAATATTTGGCTATGTAATACATGGAGGAGATTGACCCGGATCTTTAAGCAATAAGGCTATATAGAGATCTCTCCAAAACTCAAATTTCAGGTTAAAAAATGATTTCAATCTAAATGCAATTTCACGAGAATTTGTGCTAGTCCTTAGTTTTCCCAAAGTAGAAGCTGTGCATAATTTTATCTGGGAACTCGAGCTGACGCGTCTATATTTTGGTCATGCATGGGATAATGGATTAAAAGGGTAATTCTGCTCTGGGGTGATGGATATGCTCAATTGGGATCTGCTTAAGCTTAGATGCATTAAGGAACAATGATGAAATTGACTGAACTGCTTTCTCCAGGTGGCTATGCACTGCGATACATAAAGAAGCTGCAAAAAGTAAGGGTCGGAAATACCTCCATGTAAATAAATAAAAAATTGCCCCTAAAGGTTTTCATGTTCATGGTCATATTATGGGTTTATGTATGAACCATAGTTTGTAATATTGAGCAGTGGCCTCAATGCTGTGGCCCTCTGGCTGTTGCAAAACTACAACTCAACATGCAGCTTGCAATAGCTGGAGGGCCACAGTTGTAATTTTCCAACAGCCGGAGGGCCACAGTTTGGAGACCAGATCCCATGGAAAACCACCCATTGGAGATCATTGGAGACCAGATCACATAGAAAATCCCCCACTGAAGACCATTGGAGACCACTAGCATAAAGACCAGATCCCATGGAAAATCCCCCATTGGAGACCACTAGCATAGAGTAAGACCAGATCCCATGACAAAAGCATTTACCAAAGTATTTCATAGATGGCTTTACTGATTTTCCTGGACTGATTTGGTCTTTGACATCAAATCCGAAGCTTGTGATATAGTGTTGAGCACAAATATTCGAAATGCTAATTTTTACCGTGAATATCGGCACTTCGCGATTTCACAAATATTTAGACTACAGCGATATATATTCGTAATGACAAATATTCATTTTTTTGCAAATATACAAATATTTGTGAATATGCAAATATTCGCAAATATCGGCCTTTCCCATCGGAGGGCAATGGTCCCTCTTTTAGGTGAAAGATACAATTGTGTATGCACACTATGCAAACGTCACTATGAATTTTCGCATAAAATATTTTAAAAAAAGCATAGCGAATATGCGAATTTCGCAAATATAGGACGAATATTCATCCATATATTCACAATATATCGCAAATTCGAATATGGCCATGCCGCTCATCCCTACTCATGAATGGACCCATATGTGTGAAATGTAAGTATTTCCTTTGTGTGACTGAATATATAATGTTCAGACGGACACTTACACCTCCCTTCCTGTGGTGCCTGAGCAGAGATTGGAGGAGGATCCATTAGAGATTACACACTGGCCCTATTTCTCTCAGCCAGTTCTCTTGCCCAGCCCCTAGAGGGCAGAGGGGAAACTGAAGAAATTACATTACACCTGGTCTCTCGCTGAAGATGGTTGCTACCATGCCAGAGCAGGATGCTCCTTCTAGAGTTTTATGTGGCAGGGAGAACTGGTGCTCAGTAGAGCTATTCTCAGTAGAGCTACCACTTTTAAATCAACCAGTGCCAGAAAATTATACAGATTTGTAAATTACTCAAAAAACTTTATCCTTCCAGTACCTATAAGCTGCTGTATGCTCCATAGGAATTTGTGTAGTTCTTTCCAGTCTGGCTGCCTTGCTCTCTGCTGACACCTCTGTCCATGTCAGAAACTGGTTTGCTATGGGGATTTTCTCCTACTCTGGACAGTTTCTAAAATGGACAAAGGTGTCAGCAGAGAGCACTGTGGTCAGACAGAAAAGAACAACACAACTTCCTCTAGTGTATACAGCAGCTGACAAGTACTGGATGGATTAAAGGGGTATTCTGGCCACACACATCTTATCCCCTATCTAAAGTATAGGGAATAAGATGTCTGATCGTGGGGGGCCAACTGCTGGGACCCCCTGCGATCTGCGTGTAGCAACCGCATTCTGTGCGGGCCTGCGTCTTCAGTCGAGGAAACCTCTTTGTTTCTGGGACTGGAGAAGTGACATCACGCCATGCCCCCTTCATGCATGTCTATGGGAGGGGGTGTGACTGCCATCATGCCCCCTCCCACAGACGAATGAAGGGGGCGTGACATCACGTCTCCAGTCTCTGAGACTGGAGAAGCTGCCCCACACAGAATTCGGGTGCTGCACGGAGATCGCAGGGGGGGTCCCAGCGGCACCTCCCCGTGATTAGATATCTTATCCCCTATCCTCTGGATAGGGGATAAGATTTATTTGTCAGACATACCCCTTAAAGTTTTTTTTGAATAGCAGCAATTAAATCTATTTAACTTTCTGGCTCCGGTTGATTTGAAAACTATGTTTGTGTTTCATCCGGAGTACCCCTTTAAAGATTGGTTTAAAAAAGGTTTAAAAAAAAAGTTCATATATGTTTTTTTTTATTAATCCTCGAAATGTATGGAAATTAGATGTTGGGTTCATAAGGCTGTAAAGAAAAATATAAGTAAAATAAACAAACACTATTTCAATATCTAAACTAAATGAAGTTCTCTGAAAGGTTTTAGCAGAAGAAAATAAAACACGAAGCTGTCGCTTTAGTCAGAAACAAAGGCAGAGCTGTCTATATATATTAAAATGTCTTGCCGTCTAAGCAATCCATTCTCTGAAGTAGATTAAAATCATAAAAGCTAATGAAGATTACTCCGTAATACACATCTCTTGGTTACCAGTTGGGACTTGAAGTGACAACATCACAGAAACACCCTGCAGGCCTTTATTTAAATAGCTGCGTATAAAACAATGTCCTCTTGTCAGTCATCACTAATTCAGAAGAAGACAAAATATAAATCTGTCCAAAGGCCGCCATAGCACTTAACTTGGCACATCGCTAGGAAAATTAGGAATGCAAGTTTATTACGAATCAGGCTTAACCCGTTTGGCGTTGAAGGAAGCTGCAAATATTTGCAAAGTAATGATTTGCGCTCCTTTCCGTGAACTGCAGTTTTTTTTCCCCCTCTCGACGTCTAGCGAAGATATTACGATTTTTGCTTATGGCAACCATGTCTAATGTGGATTGGTATTTTCATTATAACACACCCCACAGCATTTCCCGGTAACATCTCAGGTTTCTAAATTGGACAATAAATTTCTACACTTTGACACAATAGAAAAGTAGAACAGCTGACATTTTACTACTAAATCTTCGCATGCCTTAACATACGTCTGGTCAAGCAGGTATTGTAAAACAGCAAGATAGACGACTGTGGGAGAGAAGAAGCAGATTTCTGAGGGGTCCCTGGGTTCACAGGACCACCTTGACTTAGAATGACATAACGTGGAAAAAAAAAGTCTAAGGAACGTTGGAAGAAGTATTTGTGCTGCATTTATTAAAACCTTTGTAATTTGGACTGTAAAGTCTTGGTAAACAGAAGAAAACCAAATAGCATTTTAAAGTGGTACTCCGCCGCTAGACCTCTTATCCCCTAACCAAAGGCTATGGGATAAAATGTCTGACTGCAGGGGTCCTGCCACTGGGGACCCCCATGATCTCCCCTACTGCACCTGGCATTTGTTTAGCGCATCAGATGCAGTGCCAGAGCACCGGAGGCTCGTGACGTCACGGCTGCGACCCCTCAATGCAAGTCTATGGGAGGGGGCATGATGGTCATCACTCTCCCTCCCATAGACTTGCATTGAAGGGACATGGCCGTGATGTCACAAGCCTCCGCCAGTCATCTGGCTCGGAGCAAAGTTCACTTTGTGCACCATATGTCTGGGGTGCCACAGCCTAGACTTCTAAGATGTCTGATCGTGGGGGTCCTGCTGCTGGGGCCTCCCGCGATCAGACATCTTAGATGTCTAGGGGCGGAGTAATCCCTTTAAAAATACTAATAGAAGGGAAAGATCTGAGGCAAAATTGGGGCCTATTATATTCTTAAAGGGATTATCCAACATAAGGTGACTTAATTACCTGTCACCCAGTAATGGACATTCTTACCAAGGATCAGTTCTTGTGCTGGTGGTAAATGGCCATGTCCTGTGTCCCTCATCACGCTGTCGGCTTGTTTGTGTGAACTGGCTATTTCCTGTTTCTGTGCCCTTCCTACAACAACAATCCCCAGGATTCATTGTTTCTCGGTTGGAGGGGACTTCTCCCTCCCACACAGCCACCTTACCCATTGCAGCACAGCTAGGCTCCCTTTCATGCGTGCTGTTCTTGAAACTACAATTTCCTGCAGCCCTGTGGAGAATGATCTCCCTCCTATCCGGCAGTTGCTCCACCCATTGAAGCACAGACAAGCTTGTTTTAAACACTGACTCACTAGTAATTGTCTCGGGCTGCATTGGAACCTGGGAAAGTCCACTACACTCATTTTGTATGCTGCTAAAAATGAACATCGGGGCTAAAATTACATTGATTTGTGAGAAAACCATCACACACAGGTACAGACACTATACTATGAACTATACTAACTTTACAGCCCCTGTAGCACAGTCAAAAAAAATTATCATTACCCCTTTAAAAAAACTTCTTTGGCTTCTTTCACACTACCGTTAGTACATGGCAGTGTGACGGCCATCACAGGAGCCGGGAAAACAATAGAGCTTGTGCTGTTTTTTTCCTCTCCTGGTACTCGTGACAGAACAACGTCAGCCGTCGGCCCCCATAATAGTAAATGGGAGTCGTTGGGACCAGTTATTGCCCGTTGTGTCCAGTCACAAAAATGTCCGTAAAGTCACACACAAGGGAAAAAAAATAAAACTCTTTAATGGCCGTTCTTGACGGGGAGCAACGGCAGTGTGAAAGGGGCTTTAGAGGGGCTCCAGATGGCAACTAAGACTCATTGATATGTAATGAGTGAAGGCAGGAAAGATTGCTGAAAAATTTCCTGCTATAATAGAAAAAGTCAGATCACATAAACTTGCTCTGTATGGATCCCCAAAGACTGGTTAGAGTGTCCATGCTGAACCCTGTCCAGCACTGAAAGTGTCTACAATGGGCATTAGAACTGGAGCATTGAGCAATGGAAGGGATGACCTGGTCTGATGAATCATGTTTTACGTTACAACCAAGTAGGCGTGAGTCACATGAGGAAGGGATGGAACCTGGATGGGAAGAAGACAAGCCGGCAGGTGCAGTGTGATGGGCCATGTCCTGGTAGAGACCTTGTGTCCTGGCATCAAGTGGAGGTTACCGTGACACGTACCACCTACCTAACCAATGTACAGACCAAGTTCCCCCCTTCATGACAGCTGGACCCCTTAATGACAGTGGCCTCCATGAGCAGGATAATGCCCCTGGCCCCACTGCAAACATTGTTCAGGTGGTGACTTTGCCTCCAGATTCCCAAGATCTCATCCGATCGATTATCTATGGGATGTGCTGGAGAAACAAGTCCCATCCTTGAAGGACACACCGCACAACTTATAGGATGACCTACAGGATCGGCTGCTGATGTCTTGATGCAGGTACTACAAAACAGAGGTCTCTGGAGTCCAGGCCTTAATCAGTGGTTCTGGGAATAGACAATACACGAAGAGATGTCAAGGATTCAGTTGTGCCCAGGCTGTCACCTATCCAGTCATGCTGAGGTAGGTATGTTTAGCAGCCCAAGAGGTGCAATTAATACCCAGGCGCTTGGACTAGTTTGAAACGCTGCGCTGCCCAGGGACTGGTTGCTGCTCCATACAATGTCGGAGATTTTAAAAACAGATTTTCTACACTTTTCAAGCATTGAGCTAGAAATGAAAACATGGAAGGAAACATACGTCCCATTCTTCTCCCGTCAAAATTTAAAATGAACTTAAAAAAAAGAAAAAACAACAATAACGGATTCAAACAGATGTTATCCGTTTGTATCCGTTTCTGTTCAGTTAATAATCCCCAAAAATTATTTTTTGTTCTGAGCATGCTCAAAAGTAAAAACTGATCAAAAAACTGATTTAAAAAATGGATGCAAACGGATGACATTAAAGGCTCATCTGTTTTCCATAGACTTCAATGTTAAATTTACTGTATCCGATTTTTCTTCCTTTTTTGGACGGAAGAAAAAATACTGCATGTGCTGTTTTTTCTGCCGTAAAAAAAAAGTGGAAATGAGTGCAGACTGGTACAAACGGATTGTAAAAAAAATTCCATGGACATGAATGGGATTTTTTAAAAACCATTTGGAATCAGTTTACAGCCTGCAAAAAAGGAAACAAAACGGGGATAAAAAAAAATGGGGACATACAGCCGTGTGAAAGCACCTTTACCAAGAGGGAACCAGTTTAACACACGACCCGCAGCTTGACCAATGAACTTTGGTTCAGCCCCTCTATATAAGGGGGCGGCCATTACAACTTTCTTAGCTCTTGTGCTCTTCACAGAGACCAGCAACCACCAGAAATCTCAATTCTAGTGTCCAGCACCTGGAAGGCCTCAAATCTACAGTCATTCCAGTAAGTCAAGTCTATGTCTGCTGTCACTACTATCTATTGTCAAGTCCACTCTAAAGTCAAGATTCGAAAGTCTATTACAAGTCTAATGGGTCCCAGCAAGCTGCGAGGTCCTTCTGTGTTCCTGGCCTAGCTGTGAAGATATCCCCACCTATCTGACCTCAGTAAAGCCTCCGTTAAACCATAACTTGGTTGTGGACTCTTTCACTGATTAGCCTTTGGAATAGCGGAGATACTGTTCGTGTGGTTCCGGTACCCAAAAAACACTTTGGCGTCACGAACATTAGGGGTTAATAACACCTTGCCCCTGGGATAATACCATCTTGCCCCATCCACCTACACCAGTACACCTCGTGGTCCTACCATCTCCGTGGGTCACCACACAGTAGCAGCAGTATATAGATAGAGCTAAAAGAAGAGGGGTCTGTGAGCTTCCAGGAGAATCAAATGATTATGTCATGCGTTGATGTCATGTAGTTCACAGGAAGTCAGCTGACCCAGGACAGGACACTTCCTCTGACACTTTAAAAGGGTACTCCGGTGGAAAACTTTAAAATCAACTGGTGCCAAAAAGGGAAACATATTTGCAAATTACTTCTATTTAAAAATCTTAATCCTTTCAGTACTTATCAGATTCTGTATGCTCCACAGTAAGTTGCGTAGTTCTTTTCTGCATAACCACAGTGCTCTCTGCTGCCACCTTTGTCCATGTCAGGAACAAATCCCCATAGCAAACCTATCCTGCTCTGGAAAGTTCCTGACACGGACAGAGGTGTCAGCAGAGAGCACTGTGGTAAGACTGGAAGAACGTCCTGTGGAGCATGAAGCAGCTTATAAATATTGGAAGGATTAAGATTTTTTTTTAACAGAAGTAATTTTCAAATATCCAAAAAATTTTTTAATCAACTGGTTCCAAAAACTTAGTTTTCCACCAGGGTACGGCTTTAAACACTAATTTTGGGTGGGTCATACATGGGATCAAATGACCAAGTTACAATACAATGGTGACCTAGGACTAATAATGGTGTGTGAAAAAAATAATAATAATAAATAAATATAATGAAATGCTTCTTTAAAAGATTTGATACTATTGGATACTTCCAGCCAAATATCTGAACAATCCAAGATGGTCGGTAAATGATTGTGTTAAAAGGAACGTGCGCCATTCTACAACGCCGCTTACCACAGGGAGTTCTCTCTGAAATGTTACTTTATCAAAAGGTTTGTAAAATACTCGGCTATGATTGATTATTAGACAGATTAACAAGATGAATTTATACTTGTCAGATGATGTAAATAAAAAAGGCAACAGAAAAATGAAATCAAATAATTTTATAAGTTATGAAAAATGGAACCCCCCAGGTGCGAGGCTTGACGGCCGCACACTCGAGGTACTTTATCAGACAAACAGATTTGGCAAATTGTGACATAAATGGTTAGTTTTCTTATCAAAATGACAACAACTTAGGACCAATTTTTCTTCAAAGTCTTATGAAAACGGATAAAATGACCTCTAAACAGAATTATCTTTCTGGAGAAAGCTGGCCGGCAATACATTATTTTTAAAGTGTGATAAAAATGTATAAAACAACAGAATACAAAATTATTAAAACTGAAAAAAAATAAAAATAAAAATAAGCCACTGAAGAACGTGAGGATTAACATATTTCATTCTAAATAATAGATTCTAATTATTCAGAATACACTACAAGCTCATGTATTTGCCATAGACATATGTACACAGTCATGTGCAGTGTCTGGCAGAATGCGTCCTATGGCAGCTGTAATACCACAGGGACAAGCCTGGACTCTGATGCTTTATTATGCACAAGGTTTTATTGGTAAATGTGTTACTTTATTACAGGGCGGTAATACATAGTTTTATCTAGATGGGGGTAGGGGTTCTCTGTGAAGATCCTGTTATTTAACAGCCCAGCTAACCTAGAGTTTACACACAGAGGTGCACACCTTGGACATGCTGTCCTTAATGCCTTAAAGGGGTACTCCGCACCGTTCCAAACGCTGGAGCCAGCATCGGGAGCTTGTGATGTCATAGCCCCACCCCTCATGACATCACGCACCGCCCCCTCATGACATCACGCACCGCCCCCTCAATGCAAGTCTATGGGGGGGGGGGGGGGGAAGAGACAGGTCCCCTCCCCATCAGTGACCACAGGGGGAATGGCCCATTGGCAGAACAGCTCAAGTGCCGCCCAAACCAGACCCTGGGCCATGTCTCCCCCACAGACACGGCGCCACAGCAATGGATGCCGCACAGCGCAGCACCAAAGTGAAGGTGTCACAAAGCTCACTTACTACCGTATATACTCTAGTATAAGCCGACCCGAATATAAGCCGAGGTCCCTAATTTCACCCCAAAAACCCAGGAAAAGTTATTGACTCGACTATAAGCCTAGGGTGGGAAATACATCACCCCCCCCCCCCTTCATCATCACCGCCTGTCAATGCCTTCATCAGTGGTCTTCAACCTGCGGACCTCCAGATGTTGCAAAACTACAACTCCCAGCATGCCCGGACGACGACATCCCTGTGCGTCGTCGTCAAGGCAATGTCACTAGTCCAGGGCCGGGCCCGAAGTGCGGAGAAGAGGCCCCCCCCCCCCCCAGTGAAAATTGACAGCCCGCAACGACTAATCCTCCCCACAGGACAGCCCCTGCAGCATAGATGGCCCGGACCAGCTCACCCTAACTTCCCGCCGAGGGGAGGTGAGTACAAAACAAAAAAGGGGGGGGTGGCTGGATGATTACGAAGGCCGCAGTGGTCTTCAACCTGCGGACCTCCGGAGGTTTCAAAACTATAACACCCAGCATGTCTGGGCATGCTGGGAGTTGTGGTTTTGAAACCTCTGGAGGTCCGCAGGTTGAAGACCACTGATGGGGATTGACAGGCGGAGAGTTCACTCGAGTATAAGCCAAGGGGGGCATTTTCAGCACGAAAAATAGTGCTGAAAAACTCAGCTTATACTCGAGTATATACGGTACTAGCTCCAAGTCTAAGACTGGGAGACTGCCAGATGGAATAGGGCCCTATGCAGCTTCCTGCCAATTTATATAGGCCTGGGCTGAGGGGCAGAGTGCTGACCAAGTAAAAACAAAAAATGGAGGGGATAGAAAACACACATACAGTATTGGACACGCTTACCAAGGATCTGTGCTTGTGATGGTGGTAAATGGCTGTGTCCTATGTCCCACTTCATTCTACTTAGCTGTTTTTGGGAACTGGCTACTTCTTGTTTCTGTGGCCTCAGACTACAATCCCCAGGATCCTTTCATTTTAAGGCGGGAGGAGATCCATTATCCTCTCATACATTGGTCTCCCCACAGCACATAC
Organism: Hyla sarda; assembly: GCF_029499605.1. Classification (NCBI taxonomy): domain Eukaryota; kingdom Metazoa; phylum Chordata; class Amphibia; order Anura; family Hylidae; genus Hyla; species Hyla sarda. The sequence goes on along the minus strand of NC_079194.1, from coordinate 13,353,386 downwards.
TGACACACAAGCTCCTCCTCTGTGCGATTATAATGCATGCACATGTGCGCCGGTAATGCCATCAGGGGGCTGGCTTCACACACAGAGGAAGCAAGCAACAAAGCCCCCTTTCAGCACCTGACTTGTGATGTGATGTCTCGGGCCGCACAGCAAGCTGGGAAAGGTCCGAGACGACATTCATTTTGTAGGCTGCAGAAAATGAACTTCTGAGGAAAAGACAGAAATTTGATACCAGCCACCGAACACAGGAAAGTTTGTGTAGTCAATATACTTCAAAGAACCAAAAACCCTGGAATCCTAGTTTTGGAGGTACACAGCTGCTGGATCCAGAGGGGGAGAAGGACAGCTTTACACAGACTGAGATAGCTCTGTATCAGTAGGGAATAAGATGCTCAATAAGGCCCAGCCATTCCAGCAGGTATCAAGTCCAAACCAAAAGTTGAGGAACATCTACTGGTGAAAACCCACCAGCCAATGCTCTCTGATCTTAACATATCAAGTTGGTTCCCTTAAAGGGGTTCTCCACCATAAGGTGATTTTATTACATACCTGGCAGACAGTAATGGACATGCTTAGGAAGGATGTGCACTCGTCTTGGGGCTAAATGGCTATGTTGTGATATTACCATAACACTGTGGCTATGCTTTTTGTGAACTGGTATTTCCTGTTTGAGTTTTCTTTTTTGCCTACAAATCCCATAATTCCATTTTCCTCCCTATCACACATCAGCCACCCCACCCATTGAAACAAATGAGCTGCATCCATTCAAAATACCTGTGGTTTTTAATCAGGGTGCCTGCAGCTGTTGCATTAGTTGCAGATTGATCCCTCCACCCATTGAAGCAGACAGGCTCCCTGTCATAAGTTGACTAGTGATGTCAGGTCTCGGCCACATTGCAACCTGGGAAAAATCTGAGACAACAGTAATTTTGTATGCTGTTAAAAATAAGTATTGGGGTGAAAATCACTGAAGAATTGTGAGATCACAGTCACACACAGGTACACACACCATATTATGAACTACCCAACTTTACAGCCCATGTAGCATAGTCAAATAAAAACAATTCCTGGAATACCCCTTTAAGTCGGTGCCTGTTTATTAGTCAGACCACCTCTTTTCTGTCTACTATACATTTTGCATGGTGGCTTTTTTTCTTTAAAGGCGTGCTCTGCCAAATATTGCTGGAAAAAGGGAATGTATCATCATAAAAATACTGTCTATATTACAAGTTAACAACCCTTAAAGGGGTACTCCGGTGGAAAATATTTTTTAATCAAATGATGCCAGAAAATTAAACAGATTTGTAAATTACTGCTATTAAAAAATCTTAATCCTTCCAGTACTTATTAGCTGCTTTATACAACAGAGAATTTTTTTTTTCTTTTTGGATTTCTTTTCTGTCACGACCACAGTACTCTCTGCTGACACCTCTGTCCATGTCAGGAACTGACCAGAGCAGGAGAAAATCCCCATAGCAAACATTTACTGCTCTGGACATTTCCTAAAATGGACAGAGGTGTCAGCAGAGAGCACTGTGGTCATGGCAGAAAAATCCCAAAAGAAAAAAAATTTCCTCTGTAGTATACAGCCGCTAATAAGTACTGGAAGGATTAAGAATTTTTATTAGAAGTAATTTACAAATCTGTAACTTTCTGGCATCAGTTGATTTAAAAAAAAAAATTAAAAATAAAGTTTTTCACTGGAGTACCCCTTTAATACTCCATGACATCACTGTACATCGTAAAAGCGATGAGGCTGGATGGAGCAGGTCCTCTCCATACCCCTAAAAGCTGGTAAGGAGCAATCTCTTTTGCTGGCTATTAACTATTTAAATGTCACTATTAAAGTGGACAGCAGCAATTCAAACAGTAGCAGTGCAAATCATTGGTGGTTCAAAGGGGTATTCCAGGAAAAAAAACTTTATATATCAACTGGCTCCAGAAAGTTAAACAGATTTGCAAATTACTTCTATTAAAAAATCTTAATCCTTTCAGTACTTATGAGCTTCTGAAGTTAAGGTTGTTCTTTTCGGTCTCTGTCTTTTTTGTGCTCTCTGATGACATGTGTCTCGAGAAACGCCCAGTTTAGAAGAGGCTATGGGGATTTGCTTCTAAACTGGACGTTTCCCGAGACACGCGTCATCAGAGAGCACTTAGACAGAAAAGAACAACTCAACTTCAGAAGCTCATAAGTGCTGAAAGGATTAAGATTTTTTTAATAGAAGTAATTTACAAATCTGTTTATCTATCTATCAACTGGCTCCAGAAAGTTAATCTATCTCAGAGAGAGATATATATATATATATATATATATATATATATCTAAGTTTTTTCCTGGATAACCCCTTTAATGGTTGGATCGTCTTCCCTTAAAAGTCATTGGAAGCCATTGGTATAACAGCCCGAGGCCCCTACTAGGTCTCTAACTGTTATCTGGGTTCTTAATAGTCTGGTATAGGTGAAAAAGGTCTACAAAAGCATTTTACTGAACTGTATAAGTAATCGGGTGATTGCTTATACAAGCACCCTGGGAATCTTGAAACAGGAAGAACAGAGGTGATCGGGGACAGGATGGAGGCAAACGGGAGCTGAGGGCAGACAAGTATATATTTTTCTATTCTCCCCCCTGCCCCAGCACCATATTGTTTAAAAAACTCAGCTCCTGCACAAACTCTGCTTATCTGCACAAAAAGCAAGCATCTGCAACATTCTATATTTATTTATATTAATAGAAGCAGCGTAGCCAAAACAAGCAAGAGACCAAGTGAAAATGAACATTGGTCATGGGGAGAGAATAGTTTATTAATCTTACAGACAACGTGTTTCGAGAGGCATCTCCCCTCTTCAGAAAACTATATACCGTATTTTTCGCCGTATAAGACGCACTTTTTCTTCCCCAAAACTGGGGGGAAAAAGTCGGTGCGTCTTATACGGCGAATACACCCCTATCGCGGCGGTCCCTGCGGCCATCAACGGCCGGGACCCGCAGCTAATACAGGTCATCACCAATCGCGGTGATGCCGTGTATTAACCCTTCAGACGCGGCGATCAAAGCTGACCGCCGCCTCTGAAGGGAAAGTGACACTAACCCGGCTGTTCAGCGATTTCACCGCGGCGGTCCCGAACAGCCTGACTGAACAGCCGGGTTAGTGCTTACAGGACACCGGGAGGGACCTTACTTGCCTCCTCGGTGTCTTCTCCGTTCAGGGATCCCCTGTAAGGCCGGCGCTCTCCTTCCTCGTCATCACATCGTCGCGTACGTGCATCGGCGTGCATAACGACGTGATGGCGGCGACGGAGAGCGAGGATACCCGGCCGGCAGCAGAGACGTTCCGGAGCGACGGGGACACGGCGACAGTGATGGAGCGACATCCAGGGCAGCGGTGACGGGTCCGGAGCGGCGGGGACACGTGAGTATTACCTCCTATGCAGTGGTCTTCAATCTGCGGACCTCCAGATGTTGCAAAACTACAACTCCCAGCATGCCCGGACAGCCAACGGCTGTCCGGGCATGCTGGGAGTTGTAGTTTTGCAACATCTGGAGGTCCGCAGGTTGAAGAGCACTATTGGGTTCAAAATCTTTATTTTTTTTATTTTGCACCTATAAATTGGGTGCGTCTTATACGCCGGTGCGTCCTATAGGGCGAAAAATACGGTAATTATTTATAAATGTATTTGTTCTTTCTTTTTTTTTTCTATTTTTATTTATTTATTTTTTCTATTTAATAAAATTTATTTATTTAGTTTATTTTACTATGAAAACCAATTTACCACTACTAAAATACTGTGTAGAGGTCTGGAACAGAATTGTATGCAAAAAAGAAAGTGCAAAAAGTAGCTGTATAACAACAGCCTATGAGGTCACAGTGTTTGCCAAAAACAGTGGTCTCCAAACTGTGGCCCTCCAGCTGTGGCAAAACAAACTCCCAGCATGCTCAGACAACAGTTTACTGTCCAGGCATGCAGAGAGAGTCGTAGTTTTGCAATATCTAGAGGGACACAGTTTGGAGACAATATAACACCAAATAGAAGTACCGTAGTAACACCAAATAGAAGTACCGTAGTAACACCAAATAGAAGTACCGTAGTAACACCAAATAGAAGTACCGTAGTAACACCAAATAGAAGTACCGTAGTAACACCAAATAGAAGTACCGTAGTAACACCAAATAGAAGTACCGTAGTAACACCAAATAGAAGTACCGTAGTAACACCAAATAGAAGTACCGTAGTAACACCAAATAGAAGTACCGTAGTAACACCAAATAGAAGTACCGTAGTAACACCAAATAGAAGTACCGTAGTAACACCAGACTGTAGAGGTAACATTTGCAAACAACATTGTTTTAAATTTTACATCAAATCATCTTGGGTACAACATGGACACGTTTTATCTGTCATTTATCTCTCTTTAACTCCCCTTTATTACAGACCTTTAAATAACTAACCTTAAATTTACCTTTTGGATGTATCTACAAAAATGACTCATTTGGGGTCGTGCCCTAGTTTAACCCGCAGCAATAATTACTCGCTGCCTTTTAGACAGAGCGGCTATTAATCACACAGGCCTTTGGGAATTTTTTACTTAAAATATTCAGTAATTGCTTCATAACTGGAAAAAAAAAAAAAAAAAAAACACACAGAAACATTGATTACCTGCTACTGCCATCTTCAGAACAGCCAATATTGTGTAGAATAGAGAGCCTGATCCTCGTACGAGTATTTATCTGCATTAGAGGCCTCTGTGCACTTTTGTGCTCCTTCGTTCTTTTGATCGACCTTTTTGTTCTGCGTGAGATGATGTCTGCTTGTCAACACGCTGTAAAGTCCATGTCCGCTGGTAATTCTGGGTCATTTTATAGGTCTAGAATGATCTGCTTTTCCAGGATTTTTGTTTTTCAATTGATTGCCATCAATATCTGGTCAGTAGGGCGGGACTCCTGTCGATTGTTGACTGAAGGGGCCACTGCACTCATTCAAACAATGCATGCTCTATATCTTACCGAGCACACTATCGCCATAATAGGGCCCTGGCTCACTCTACATTGAGCGATGGGGTTGTCATGTACTCTCTCTGGTGCTCCTGTATACAGTGTACACACAGGTACAGCACTCATGTACCTCCATGGCTCCCATAGACAATGCATTGAGCATGTGACGACCTGGCCCTCCATGCACAGGGAGAGACAAGGCTACATACTGCATTTTACTGGAAGTCTTATCAGATAACCCCTAGCAATCAGATACCTGTCCCATGGAAAGAGTGCCCCTTTGACCCTTTACAGTGCTACCAAAGTGATTTTATTGCTCTCACTGCCATTATTGAGACCTCTCCATAGTGCGCAGCTGAACAGAAAGAAATCAAACAGCAGTAAAGAGGGCGACAGCAAGAAAGGGGATCACATCACAAAAGCAGCCCTAGTGTAAGCAGTAAACTGCTGATAATGATGACTAAAGGGAAAGAATTAAATTCAGGAGGTAGCTCTGTTCATACTAAAAACATAAGGGACAGTTGCCCAAATTAGTGTCGAGATATAAGATGCAAGCCTTGATTTAGCGTGGCACAGCTGTGGAGGCAGACAGACTCCGCATGCGCCAACACTGACCAGGTTTTCCCCACAGCTTGGCATTAATCCCTCACCCTTCCTCCACCCTTTTCCTCAGGAGGAATCTGCAAGTAAAGGCAGTGGAACGCTTTAAGTCTGCATGCCTTGGATGCCCTTCAAACATTGCAGACTTCTCTATCAGACCTGCAGTGAATGGAGACGGCTGGATAAGAGATTGCTGGTGCAGGAGCACATGAAGGCCAAAGAAGCCTACTATGTCTCCTCTTAACTTCTTGCGGACTGTAGGACTCATTGGGGGAATATTGAAGGTTTGATTCCTGTATTTTGGATGAATCATATATAAAGAAAAGATTTATTGCATCTAAATATTTCTTTAAGAAGACCAAAATCAGGAAGAGATTCTCTGCACTGAGCTTGATTGACAGCTGCACAGAGCCTCAATGAAAAATACATAGAGCTTGATGTCTTCTGTTTATCACAGCACTGCAACCATGTGAGGGCAGAAGTGGTCCCCCAGTAGGCTTCAGAGATGTCATGCCTGCTGAGAAACGCCCACTTTATCCTGCTGGGCAAGAATAAAAAAGATACGATACACAGCTTTTTAAAGCTTTGAACTTTTTAAGGGTGGGAGGAGGATTTGGTTACAGCGTCTTTTTAAAAATTACCTAAGCATATGATCACTGTGATATTTCCCCCTATACATGAATTCACAACTTTATACCAACTATTTATAAACTTAATTTTTTGGGGGGCATTGGATATCCCTTATCCAAGAAGACCAGACATTTTTAGTCATATGATCTTCTTATTCATGAATCCCAGGTAAGTATAATTAACAGACTGCGCGGCTCTATCCACCTTCGTATTATTCCCTGCAGGGCTATATCTATGCATATGCAAAAATGACAAGAAAATCAATTCTCACCAACAACCCTACATCCTGACACTACATGTGTTCATATTGACATCTGCACTGACTGCACCACTCCAAAGTCCTCTGCTCTTCTCATTAAGTCTCCATTGTCAAGTGATAAATACAGCAACACTTCGCATCGGGGGGAGCAGGATTATTCAGGCGCTACACAGGACATCCACAGGTGTAAGGCAAAAAGGTTTATTGGTCCGACATGCAAAGAGTTACACTGTACAAGGGCAGCTTCCCATGCCACAAGGTGTAGAGATATGCTGCAAGTGCTTTCACTCAGTGAGCCTATCCTCTCAGTGAGTTTTGGCAACTCGGGGTAACCACTCCCAGAGGCATGAAGTACCTCGGCTCTATACCCTCCCAGCCTCATGGCGAGACCCGGAGGAAACCGGTCAGGTCAGGGCAGCTGTTGAGCCGATTCCTCAGAACCATCTCCGGAACTCCCTGGTACACCGGTCCCCTCCATACAGCACCCATCCTACATCAGTCTCTCCCATTACATCAGTGGGAGAGACTAGACCACTGATAACAGATAATACACTTGCACTATATTTCTACATCTTGTGGCACCAACCTCTTGATTCGCGGCCTTCTGGCTAGGATCTGAGAAATTTTTATAGATCTGTCCAAACGTCCGGGCAGTAAACCTGCACACATTCACTTATTTTTGTTCACTCATTTTTGTGCGTTGCATGTCCACAGGATTTTTCAGGATGCGGTAGCCCTTCTGGGTGTCCCTCCTGTCTAAGGCAGGTGTGTGTGGCCATCAGGTTCCGCACCTCCCTGCAAAAATCCCGGGTACACCTACATGGGCAGGCTACTGACCATTAACTGCTCTGAAGGCAGATATCTTGGCTAATGCCAAGGGGGATGCCGGGAGCATTTGTGGTCCCTTGGTAGCTTTGGCAAAAAGTGACATCGAACCTGGAACCTCGCAGGTACCTTTGGTCTGGAGGCAAAGTGTGAGGTTTGTTGGGGGGCCTCTCCTGTTGGACAAGGGCTTGCGATAGACCGCATCCTTTGTGTTTTTTTTAGTGTAACATGTTTTGCACTTTTTCTTGGATTTTGGGTGATTCGAGAGCACGTTCTTCTGCCCTTAATTTTTTTTTTTTAAATGGGCAGCTGCCCATGCGCAGTAAGACGTGTTGCATGTCGGTCCAATAAAACTTTTTGCCTTACAGTGACTTGGGATTATATTTAAGTGTACAGAAGACATGGCCATTACCCCCTAGAGATTAAGAGAAATAAATCAGTACAGTTCCACAAAGTTTAGATGGGTTCTTCCTGAATAGGATGACAAAAAGTTTGCTTCTGGCCTATATGGTCTTTCTTGATGAATAAAGATTGAGCGGGTTCTTCAGCACCACAGCAGATATCTGGGTTTATGGAAGCAGCGCTTGAAACCAGAGGTACTGTCCAGTAGTAAGGAAGGGTATATTATCCCCCCGCCATTAGACTTCGCACACAAATTATATCTTCAATAATAACCCAAAAAATGGCTAAGTCAAAAAACACACCTAGCGTTTGACAGCCCATTCATTTTGCAGTTTGCGTTTACTTGTACTTTCATATTAAGGAAAATTAATATTTTTATATATTTAGTCTGCAATGGCAGAAAATTACTGAATTTCAAAAAGTTAACTGGTTGTGAACAGTCACTGTCATTTAGAAGAACTTTGACATGTTGCTCAGGCAAAATTGCACTGGGTCTCACTCCCAAGATTCATTGCGATCAAGAGTTATATTTTTGTGAAGTGCGCAGCAGTGCACTACGCTCCTGTGGCCATTTTTAATCCATAGATTTAAACAGTGAAAGGGTCAGATTGGAGTGACAGCCGGGGAGTCAGGCACATGCTGCTTGATCCAGCTTCAAAGTGTGATCTCAGCAGGGACTGGGATACATGTCAAAAGCTTAATTCTTCTAAGAGGACCTGCAATCTCCTTATAAAAACAAAAACACAAGATACGGGCATCTATAGGCAGGCGGGATTGGAGGGTGGAGAGGAGTGGCTGATCACACAACAGTCTATAGTATGGCAAGTGGCCCCCGATGGTCTAGCAACTCCGTCAGATGGGTAGGGATGGCATTTCATTCCTTGTGTATGATCTGTACTAGGATGCGGGGTAGACATAATGGCATGGACATGTGTTTCGCTCAATACACATCTCGTCTATTAATGTAGCTGGATTGTCAGATGAGCTAACAAGCTCTATACCATCATTGGGATAGGTGGGTAGGAGAGGCAATCAACATACTATAAACAGGTATGTGATTGCGCACCCCCCCCCCCCCCCCCCCACACACACACACACACTTGTCTATAGATGCCTGCACCTGTTTTTTATAAACAGTTCACTTTAAAAGCAAGGAATTGAGCAATACTTTGATATTTTTCACCCTTGACCTTTTTCCATTTATAGAGGGAGATGCTACAGCACCATTCTGGAACTTTTTGAGAGAGGTGGCCCAGAGCCCTGGTCGGTCCCACTGCTTTTGCTACTGGCAGGAAACAGCAGGACCCCTCCTCCGAGGGAACTGCATTGTCAGCAACTAAAAGGATGGGGTAATGACTAGAGTTGAGCAAATTTACAGTAAATTTGTTCGAACCGGAACCTGGCGATATGCCATTGATTACTTTTGTCTGCATTAATTAGTTCCGCTTTCAAAGTGCTTTGGTTGCCTGGAAAAATCCGGGATGACAGTCTTAGGTCTCCTAGGACTGTATACACCATTTCCAGGCAACCAGAGCGCTTTGATTACTTTAGTCTGCATAAATTAGTTCGGCTTTCAATGGCTGAGTCGCCAGGTTCTGGTGGGGGTTTTTTTCCGGCCCACAGCTCTAGGAAACTTGTTATTTAATTTTGTCTTTATTCTATGTTTTATGCTATTGTATGCAGTTTATCCATTTATAAAGTGTACTGTACCTTTAAAGGTAAAGGTTGTAGAGGTGTCATGTGATCACTGTGGCCAATCAGAGTCCAGCCTTAAGCCCCCTGGTCTGTCTATACAGGGAGGAGCTAGCTTGTGTAAGTTCAGTCATCACAATGTGAGCAACTCTGCTGTACCCTGCCCGAAAGCTCTAATGGGGACAGGAGAAGTGATTGTGAGAAGGTGATAAGTCAAGTCTAGTGTATGGAGGAGAGGAAGTCTGGTTCTATCCTACAATATGCAACCTGTGCAATAAAACACTGGGAAGAAGTAATCAATCCTGACACATCCCTCCAAAACAGATAAAGTGGAGCAATACAGGGTTCATCAGGGGATATAGAAAGTAGGAAGCAATAACCAAGTATGATACAGCTGGTCAGTATTCGCTGCCAGCTAAAGTTAGATATAAGGTCTAATAAGGAACACTCACTAAGACCCAATGGTACAGTCCTTAACCCGGAGTGGTTGTCAGGGTAGCCAATTTATGATGGCTGGTTCCCTCCTGGCATCTCAGTTATGGATTTTATAAGGAGGAAAAAAACGAAAATGCAAAAATAAAAATTGGCCTGGTCCTTAAGGTCAAAATGGGCTTGGTTTTATAACACTATATAAAGTTTTGGGCAGTGATCTGCAATCTACAGTTCTATCACTTCCAGCGTGGTCTGGCAGCCTTCGATTGAAGAGCCATAGGGGGGGGAGCTACTTAGAGGTACTTTGGGGAACTAAACCTATAGCCCTTCCTTCCCCTCTCATCGACCTAGTTAATTGCCTAAATATTCATTAGCTATATATAGAGCAGTTTTCCCTCTTTCAGTTGTCATTTACATGCAGGGAGTGTGGAAAAGAAGAAGTCATCAAGCCATTGTGTCTTGGTCCAAGTCCCTTTCTGAGAGCAGCCCCCACCCTCCTGAAAGACACACCATGTTGTGTCTGCCTTGCATTGATGAGTCATGCTCCCTTTAGTGCTACTAGCTAAGAGGTGTGTGCAGCCTCAGTCAATCACACACTGCATCTCTCTGATCACAGAACCGGAGGGTGAGGGCTGCTCTCAGAGAGGAAGCTGGACAGCAGGGAGCAGAGCTGCAATGGCTGCTGGGGCCACAGGAGCCACACACATACATAGATACACTTTCCTGGCGCACCCTTTCACAATTAGGGCAGAACTAAAACTACAGGCATTCTCTACCAGCTGGTTGTTGTAGTTTAAAAATTGACAGAAAGTCTTTCTACTGGCAATAAAACTTATCTGGATATGCAAAGAGAATAGTGGGTAAGATATTATGCTTAATGACAAAAGCAATAAAGAACCGGCACAGGATTTAGGAAGGAGAGCGGCACTTTCAGAAGAGAACCTGTAAAATGTTCATTAGCAGGAAATTAACTGGCAGCGAACACTTAGATTATGAACTTTCTTAAAGCCATAAATATAAAGGGCAATTTAATGCCGCTATGATAATTCGAAATCTTCCTCGTGCATGCAGTTTGTCTCCTGTGTTTGGTAATAAAGGAAAGTCTTCAGAATATGAAGGAAGAGAGTCACTTTATCCACAGAGGCGGCTGTGAATTAAAAGTCCACTTAGCAGCGTTGTATGAAAGGTTTGACAAGTAGTAATTCAGTAAAGCATTAAAATGGCCATACACATTATGTTATAGTCAGCCAAAGTGGGAAAATTCAGAGGGACCTGCTAACCATCTAAAGGAGTGGCTTCAAACTGTGGACCACCAGCTGGCAAAAGCACTCCCTAGAGGTACGCAAGCTAGACACCTGGGACACCGGCTGGACACCTAGGACACAGTTTAGATGCAGCTTGGGAACAGTTTGGACACAGGACAGTTTGGACAGCTAGGACCTAAAGTGCATGGTTGATTCCAAACTCTTCTCCCGACAGCAGATGTATGGGAAGAGAAAAATCACAGAGTTTGACTTCAATATGCCCAATCCTTTTGTTCTCTAGGATATAAGCAATTACAAGAGGAGTCTGGCCGCAGCTTTCTCCTTCCCATTCAAGACAAATGCATGCTCAGCCAAGCCAAGCATGGGGGTGTATGTGGGGTTTAGGCTGCATTCACACCTCGTTTTTTACATACGGGTGCCGGATCTGGCTGGGGCAAACCGGGCGCTCCCGTATCCCAGCCGGATCAGTCCATGACTCCATTTACTTTAATGAGCCGACCGGAGTCAAACTGTGACTCCGGTCGGCTCAGTTTTGACCCACACGCGGTTTCCTGACCGGACCTAAAACCCTAGTATACTACTGGTCAAAACTGGATAAGAGTCAAAACTGAGCCGACCGGAGTCACCGTTTGACTCTGGTAGGCTCATTAAAGTAAATGGAGTCACAGGCTGCTCCAGCTGGGGTGCGGGAGCACCTGATTTGCCCCTCCCCCAGCCGGATCCAGCACCCGTATGTAAAAAACGAGGTGTGAATGCAGCCTTAGGAAACAACTGTTGGTGGAAGGGAGTGTTCGATCTGTATGGCCGGTAGAGAGTATAAAAAAGGATTTTGAAAATTAACATTCACCCCCAAAAAATTTTGATTAGTTTGAACCTGTTTTTACCCCCAAAAATGACAAAAAATTCTATGCACCCAGCTCAGCAAATGTGTGCACTGGCCCAGGAGGTAAGTGCTGGTGCTTTAAGAATTACTGCTCTGCATCTGGACCAGCATATTGAACAGCCAGGAACACCGTGTAATCTCCTTCACTCAGTGCACAGAAGCAGGGACTCCTGTTTCTGATAGATACCCCTGCCTCCTTTAGAATCCAAATTGGTTATTGAATTTGCTGGCTGATTGAAAAGAATTGAGCTGGAGCAAAATTTTGAGGGGAAGTGGTGAATCCCTCATCATTCACGCTTTAATTATGTATTCTGTTTTGGCATTAAAGAGTTATGGTTAGAGATGAGCAAACGTTTGAAAAATTTGAACCGGCCAATTCGCCGAATTTTTCAATAAAATTCAGTTCGATCCAAATTTATTTGAATGGCACAGCCTGGCGGTGGCATCAGGAGCTGAAAGTGACCCTAATGCAAGGAATTTCAAACTGGGGACCAGCACCTTAATTATGTTTTGCAGTATCCATGGCAGCACAATTAGGTGGCAGCATCAGCAGAGGAGACCATATGGCGGCACAATGACAGAGCCTGAAGGTGGTAGCATTAGCATGAGGAGACCATAAAGCAGCACAATGACAGCCTGGAGGTGGCAACGGCACCATGAGGGCCATGCCAACTGAGGGTTGAGTCTGAGGAACCCATCGACTGTTGACTGGGGGTGTCGGATGTCACTTGGGAGGAAGTGGATGACCGAGTGAACCGATCAATCATGGCTGCTGGGTTGCTGGTCGCGACACGACTGCTAGCTGACACAGGGAGCTCAGACTCAGATTGCCACACACTCTGCTGCGACCTCTGCCTGCGGCTGATGAGTTTAGGCCTATGCCACTCCTCTGTGCATGTCCTGGCACTACTCTGCCTTACATACTTATTGCATATATGAGGGGAGTACAATACGCTTCACTACACTTAAAACAGTATTTGTTAGAACAGCAGAAGGTGTGTACTATTGACTGTCATTTCACAGTATCTAGGCCCTTGACAGATTAACAAGTACAAAACAGTACACTACTTATATGTAGGTATGTGGTATGCACTTATGAGAGCAGAAAAATGTGCTACAGTACACCACGAGCCGGTGAGTACTTTTGCCTGGACTTTCACAGTATATAGGCCCTTGACAGATTAACAGGTATAAAAGTAGTACACCACTTAGATGTGGGTATGTGGTATGCACTTATAAGGGCAGAAAAATGTGTCACTGTATGCTTTAAAAACATGTATTTTTGCACAACACCAGCAGAACACAACAGTGCTGCAGCACAAAAAAGCTGTGTACTAAACAAAGTTTCACTCTGTTAAAGTCTATTAGGAATGAATGGACTGCTGGGTATTATACCGTCTACAGACTACAGACTAGTATAACCAGCAGATGAGTTGTTGTGGAACAAAGACACAATTGCGCTGAAAAATTATTCCTGCCACCTTATGAAGTTGAGGCAACTTGTTGAAATGTATGAGGCTAAACAGCTATCTAACAGCTGAAGAAAGTGACTGGGAGGTTAATGGCTGCAGTAAAAAAAACGAGAAAAAAAAAACCAGCAACCTCATGGACGAAGAGCAGTGATGTGACTAGGATGTGAGACGCTGCTGGAATGAGCTTTTCTCTGCTGTAACACACACAGCGATGTCCGTCCTATCTATGCAGTGTAATGAATGATATGACGAGCCACAAAATGGCTGCCGATTATATAGGGCTGTGACATCACAGGGGTGACTGGCTGCATCCTGCATGTGATTCAGGGTCATCCCGCCTACTTCCCTTCCCAGAGTTCCTTGCCCCATGTACTGACATGTGGATCTGCCATTTTAGATGCCCTGGAGCCTGGACTGCAGGAAATTGAGTTTAATGAAGCAATTTGCGTGATAGAATTGCGGCAATATTCACATTCGTTGTGAATCAAATATTTAATGAAATTCGTAAAAAATTTGGGTTCGTCAGCTTCGATTAGCTCATCTCTAGTTATGGTCATTCAAAATAACTTTTGACATGTCAGACATGTCAAAAGTTCTTGATGGCACCACGTGTCACTCCTGAGATCAACTGCGATCATAAGTTATTAGCGAGTTACAGCCTTGATTAATTAGTATAAGTCATCTAACTTGAAAAAGTTTTTTTTTTCCACCTCATAATTATGTAGTATTCACATTTCAGCCTTCTGTTCTATACAATGATGCATAAACTCCTCGCTGACTCACACACAAGACAGATGGGATGGTGTGCATCACTGGAAGAATGTTTTTAATAAGGTTACTGAAAGATTTCACTACAAATTCGTATAATGGAGGCTTTCAGGATGGAGAGAATATGCCTGTTCGTTTTCTGTTTATAAGTACGGCAGACACTTAAAATTGTTGCCAGAAAATATGAAACTTCAACAAATACAAGATGTAAAAAGTTATACATCTCTAAATGCAACCGTGAAATGAGACAAGGTGCAAACCGACACGGGGAAAGTCCGGAGGACAGGAAACACTGAACATCTGTATTATGGATAGAATGTGCGCTCTCAGCTCTCCTGGAAACTGCGGCACCTGCCAGGGCATTTCCATATCCACATATTGGTTCATGTGCCAACCGGCCACCCAGGTCTTCATATAGAGAAGATGATAGAGGCAGCTATTGTAGATACTTAGAGGTATACTCTGCCCTTAGACATCTTATCCCCGCCACTGGGGCCCCCTGCAATCTCCCTGCTGCACCCGATGTTCGTTTTGAGTGACAGGTGGAGGGCTGAAGGCTTGTGAAGTCACGGTTACCCCCCGCTCATGACGTCACAGCCACGCCCCCTCAATGCAAGTCTACGGGAGGGGGCGTGGTGGCAGTCACGCCACTCCCATAGGCTTGCATTGAGGGGGCGTGACCGTGACATCACGAGCCTCCACAAAGTTTGCCCTGTGCACCGGATGACTGAGGTGCCGCAGCCAAGATCGCGGCAGTCCCCAACTGCAGGACCCCCATGATCAGACATCTGTCTGTGGTTGGGAGGGGAGGAATACCCTTTTAAAAAAAGACTTTCCAAACTCCTGCACTAAACTTGAGTAGAGTAGAACATTTTGGAAAGTCATAACCAATACCCCGTGAATTTCAAGGACTAGTGGGAGATCATCGGACACCATCGGAACCGCAATGCTTTCCAAGGCTCAGGCTACTCTCTTGGGGCAAACACATTCCTGGATGGTGCGGGAAGCTCAGAGGCGACAAACCTGTAGGTTTCGTGCAATAGCACTTCTTCCGGCCTTAAGAGGCCGGAAGAAGTGCTATTGCACGAAACCTACCGGTTTGTCGCCTCTTAGCTTCCCACACCATCCCGGACATCCATGGCGGCCACACCACGCTGAATACCTATGGTTTCGGTGAGTTGCCAGATTCATTTGCTTTGTTTATTTGCATATTAGTAACTAGTCTAAACGTTGCTGCCCCTGTCTCACATTCAAAGAGCCAAAAGTAAAACAAAAATACCCCTTTAAGCAAGTGACCTATTTTGGGATGGCTGGTAAAGAAAAAAGAAAAAAAAAGTCTTCCTTTAGAAATCTTATATAGTAACCTTTTGTTTGAAAATATATTTGACCTTTATAAAAATCAAAGTGTCTTACATGGGGCAGGCTATAAAAAAACAACCCCCCCCCCCCCTTAAGGAAAGTATCATCGTAGGCAGAGCTGCCAATAATTTGTTGGTTAGAAAAAGAAGAAATAAAACTTTAAAACTCATTAAAACAAAGAGAGTTTACAAACAAGAGAACGAGCCCTTCAGACCCATAAACTCCTTCTAGTTTTTAAGATCATGCGGTATCAAGTTTAGCATTTCCAGTCGAAAATTTATATACTGTAACTTAAAAGAGAGACAAGAGGATTGAAAAAACTAAATTGCTATTTTTATTATAATGCGCCCTTTTGGGGCTATGCAATAAACTTCACATCACTGACACTAATTATTTTGGCATCTTATTGGAAGTCAAGATTGAAAAAAATAAAAATAAATAAAAAATCCTAAATCCAAGAGCAAAGCAAGTTCTTGGCAGAGTCTTCTCTCTCTCTGCATCGTAGAGTTTATTTACAGCTAAATTAAAAGCTTGATGTCAGATCTGGGTCCTTCAGAACAAAATCTTAATAATTAACTGGCAGAGCTGAACATGATCGCTTGTGACACACCTACACTGGTAATGATTGCTTTCAGGCCATCCGCTAATGAAATTAATGTATTCATTGCCCTAACACATTAGCATGACTCTAGTGTCCCACATTTCAGGAAAAAAAAAAAAAAAAAAGCTTCTGGAAAAAAAATAAAAAATATTAAAATGGCAACAGCGTTGCTTCTGGACAGAAAAAAGCAACGTAGCAAACATTAACGAGAAAAGAATAATTTGCTAAAGGTGAGACTAAGTGGCTTAGTTCTCATACGATTGCGCGATATCGCTATGACACGTATTGTGTTAATTGGCTTTACTGTATCACTGCCGGCACATGGCACGCCTCATGTGACATTGATAGAAAAGAGGGGGGGGGGGGGGGGAAGTGAATGGAAAAACTAGAGGACAACTGCAAGGTGTACATACGGGAGGAATGAGCCACGTGTCTGAAGATTGAAAGGGAACCTGTCACCGACTCGCTAAGGCTCCGGTGTGTTCTTATGCAGTTGGGGGGAAGTTAGAGTCCCATTGCTGCCCGTTAGAGATAAGTGAATCAATTCTAATAGAACAACACTTTTGTTTGGATTCATTTTGAGCAAGTTGTTAAAATGTACAGGAGCATGGAGGCCTGTCAAAAAGACAGGAGTCCCTGTTCCTGTACACTGATCGTCAAGGCACATGCTGCTCTATTAAAGTGTATCTGTCACCTGGGAAACATGTTAAAGTGTTGACATGGTGAAATAGCCATAAGTACAAAAAAAAAAAAAAAAAAAGGTACTCCAGCCCTAAGACTTGCATAGCAGGGGCGGGGCGGGGCATCACGATACTCGGGCCTCATGGTCAGCACCCGGCAGTTTGTGAGCTGGCAGCACAGCGTGCAGCTCAAATAGGTGGGTGCCAAATGCAAGATTGCAGGGGTCCCCAGCGGCGGGACCCCCCCCTGGGTCAAACATCTCATCGCCTATTCTTTGGATAGGGGATAAGATGTCTTTGGGCTGGAGTACCCCTTTAAGTGTCAAGGAGGAGTGACCAATGCCTTGAGGTGCCCCACACTACCACCTCCCCCATTCAATCCTACTTTAGCTTCTGAATGCCTTGCAAAGTTGAGGCGCCAGCAAATGTGGTTAGGCCGCCGCTGACACCATTGTTTTAAAGAGGAACGTGGGACTGCATCAAGTTTGGTCCGGTTAAGTCCGTTCCTGCTGTGACCAGTTCCTGAGGTAGACTGTTCCATAAGTTCACAGTTCTCATGGTAAAGAAGGCGTGTCGCCCCTTGAGACTAAACTTTTTCTTCTCCAGACAGAGGGAGTGCCCCCTCGTCTTTTGGGGGAGGTTAACCTGGAACAGTTTTTCCCCATATTTTTGTATGGGCCATTTATATACGTTTATCATATCCCCCCTTAAACGTCTCTTCTCAAGACTAAACAATTGTTGCTCCTTTAATCGCTCCTTCTGTCTCTTACAGTACAGAAGTCGGGAGTGCATCACATTTAGTGTACACACCCTAACTAACCCTGTGCCTGTGTTCTAATGCTTCTTGGTTGTAGGAGACAGGCAGGCAGGCAGGCAGTGTGCCGATTGCTCAGCGAAGGAGGACATTGCTGGCTGTGGAGGGAAAATTATATGGCGCACCGGACATGATGCGGTCCCAGAAAATGTTACACCACCAGCAAGCTCACCGCATGTGCACAGGATTTCTACAGACCTGTCTGTCAATCATAGAAGGGGAAGATGAGCTAGGAAAGCGGGGAAAGGCATTATCGTATGGGGCACCTTAAAGGGGTACTCCACCCCTAGACCTCTTATCCTCTATGCAAAGGATAGGGGATAAGATGTCTGATCTCAGAGGTTCTGCTGTTGAGGCCCCCACGTGATATCCCACAGCACCCAGCATTCTAAACAAACACTGGGTTCCTGCGCCAGGGGAAGTGACATCAGGGCCACACCCCTTGTGACGTCACACCACGCCCACTTCATTCATGTCTATGGGAGGGGACGTATCAGCCGACACATCCCTTCCCATAGACAAATGGAGGGGGCACGGTGTAAAGTCGCGAGGGGTGTGGCCGTGAAGTCACGATGACTGCCTCCGGCTCTGAGCGATCTCCCTGCTGCACCCGGCATTCGTTTCGAGCGTTGAGTGCAGCGCAGGAGGCTCGTGACATCCCTGCCGCGCCCTGCTCGTGTTGTCACGGCCACGCCCCCTCAATGCAAGTCTATAGGAGGTGTTGTGATGTCCGTCACACCCCCTCCCATAGACTTGCATTGACGGGGTGTGGCTGTGACATCACAGTGGGGTGTGGCCGTGACATCACGATCCTTCGGCCCGCATCGCCAGCCGTCCGGCAAAGGGCGAAGTTTGCTCTTTGCACTGGATGTCTGGGGTGCCGCAGCCGAGATGACGGGTCCCCTGCGATCAGACATCTTATCCCCTATCCTTTTGATAGGGGATAAGATGTGTAGGGGCAGAGTACCCCCTAAGACATTGTTCATGCCTCCTTGACACTTCAATTAAAATATAGTTCTTTGTTTTTTTTTCTTCTTTCAGGGAAATCCATCCACTGACGTGAACAACAAGTAATGCTAGTCTAAGGGCTCGTTCACACTGCGCCAGCTGAAATTCGCTTGAGTCCCATTGTTCCCAATGTGATTCTGCTACTCTGTGCACACTGGATTTTCTGTGGCGTTCGCTCAAAGAATTAACATGTTCATTCTTCGGGCAAAAATTGTTGACGTTTAGGTTCGAGTCGTCCGACCAACCAGCATTTCAGTGGAGCATGCTGCAAGCGGACATTCAACTGATTGAACTTCGCTGGCTGCAGTGTGAACAAGCACTAAGGGTGGGTTTACGCGATGACTAATTGTTTGTTTTGGATTATGCAATTATGGAGAGGGAGAGAGAGAGATGCACGAACTACTGATCCCAGAAAGCCTTCACTAATCCAATAGAAAGAAAACTGAGCAAAATATTAAGCATTGGGCTGCGTCAGACAGTGACCTGTCACCTGTGTTACTGTGTCCAGTTGATGCACTACAAATCCCAGCAGTGTCACAGCAGAATGAGCCTATACACAACCCTTCTTCCAGGCTCGTTCTTCTGATCAGTGGAGGTCTCAGCAATCAGACCCCCAACTGATCAAAACATCTCTGTGACATGACTGTCCCACTAGTCACCCACATTGATCTGTTCAGGGCAGGGTTACATTGCCTTAAAGGGGAATTCCGACCAAAGACATCTTATCCCCTATCCAAAGAATACGGGATAGGATGTCTAATCGGGGGGGGGGTCGCACCACTGGAACCAACTCCACCCCCCCCTCCGCGATCTCGGTGCAGCACCCGCACCCGGGTTGAGTCTCCAGTCTCTGAAACCTCTGTTTCCGGAACTGGAGACGTGACATCATGCCACGCCCCTTGTGACATCACGCCACACCCCCTCCATTCATGTCTATGGGAGGGGACGTGACGCCGTCACGCCCCCTACCATAGACCTAAAATGAGGGGGCGTGGTGTGACGTCACGTCATGTCTACAGTCCCAGAAACAAAGAGGTTTCCGAGACTGGAGACTCAGACCCGCTTAGAATGTGGGTGCTGCGCGGAGATGGCGGGAGTCCCATCGGCGGATAGGGGATAAAATGTTATTTGCCGGAATACCCCCGTGATCAGACACACATCACACCACGCCCCCTCCATTCATGTCTATGGGAAGGGGCGTGATGGCCATCCCGCCCTCTCCCATAGAAATGAATTGAGGAGGCGTTGCGTGACATGAGGTGTCTTGACGTCACATTTCCAGTCCAGGAAACAAAGAGGTTTCCGGGACTGGAGCAGGAGCCCGGCATATCCCCTTTGGATAGGGGATAAGAAGTCTTTGGCTGGAATATCCCTTTTACCAAGTAAATTGTAACATAGGGAAAATAGCGGTAGAAACTCTACATTGTGTAGATTTACAGGTGCATTTGGTTACTTTATATTGCAGGGCATCACCCACCGCAGTCCACACTTTACTGTTACAAAGGATTCAGAGCGTTCAATACAGAGAATCAAACTGCAATGTGTCTAGACATAATATGGAGTTCATTATTGGTGCACAGAATGGTGTTCAGAGTCACATCTGGATACAATGAGGAAATGCACTTGTGTTTGCAATATGCGCCCACTGCAAAGTTGATTTCTCATAGATTGTCTTGTTGGAGCATGTAAAGTCTGAAGTATCACGCAATTCTGACAACTCACGAGGAGACAAGGAAAGAAACAGTTTTTTAGATCCACATCAGACTTCGGCCACGTTCACACTGGAATCATCGGACAATTTCTGCAAGAGAACCAGCAGGTGGCTCTAGGGCCACATGGTCTGCATTGCCGTCCCCATAGAAGGCAATGCATTTCTAAGCGGGTCCGCTGAAGGATCCACTTCAAAATGTATTGCTGTCTATGGGGACGGCAATGCAGTGTGCGTGGTCCAAGCACAGCCCATGTGATCTCCTGCGGAAATTCTGTCCGGAGATTCCACAGTCTTGGGGTCTATTCACACGGCAGAATTTCCGCTTGTGGAATTCTGCCTCAAATTAAAGCCCATAGACGTCTATGGGATTCCACACTCCCATTCACACTTCTGAATTTCTGCAATTCAGCAAGTGGAAATTCTGCCATGTGAATGGGAATGCGGAATCCCATAGAAGTCGATGGGCTTTATTTTTAGGCGGAATTCCGCAAGCGGTTATTCTGCCGAGTGAGTGGACCCTTATAGGCTAAGGACTGATTTGCCATTAGTATTTCTGTATGTCTTATAGGTCTCAACGCTCTTACTGCAAAGAACCCTCTTATGTGTATTATGGAATTTTATTTCTTCCACAAACATTACGTAATGAGGCTCATTACATTCAGCGGTGGAGAGGATATTTGGACACAGGGATAATTTAGACAACTGTGGCTCTTTCCGAAATGTAAAGTTAAAGGGGTACTCTTCTGGAAAACCTTTGTTTTTAAATTAACTGGTGCCAGAACGTTAAACAAATTTGTAAATTACATCTCTTAAAAATGTTAATCTTTCCAGTACTTAGATGCTGTATGCTCCAGAGGAAGTTGTGTAGTTCTTTCCAGTCTGACCACAGTGCTCTCTGCTGACACCTCTGTCCATGTCAGGAGTAGGAGCAAATCCCCATAGAAAACCTCTCCTGCTTCGGACAGTTCCTGACAGGGACAGAGGTGTTAGAGAGCAGTGTGGTGAGACAAAAGAACAGCTCAACTTCCTATGGGGCATACAGCAGCTGATAAGTAGTGAAAGGGTTAAAAAAATGTTATAGAAGTAATTTACAAATCTGTTTCACTTTCTGGCACAAATTGATTGAGAAAATGATATTTTTTTCCCATCAGAGTATCCCTTTAAGACATTCAACTGTAAGCTTTTTAGGCCATACCCATTGGTACAATACACAGTCGATGAGCTCAAATACCAGAAGCAGATAAGGGAAAATAAACAGAAAAAAGTTCATGTTTAAAAGGGGTACTCCAGCGCCAAGACATCTTATCCCCTATCCAAAGGATAGGGGATAAGATGCCTGATCGCGGGGGGGGGGGGGGTCCCGCCGCTGGGAACCCCCGTGATCTTTCACGCAGCACACCGTTACCTTTAGCCCCCGGAGCATGTTCGCTCCGGGTCTGATGACTGGAGATCACGGGGCTGGAGCATTATGACGTCATGGCTCCTCCCCCGTGTGACATCACGCTCCGCCCCCTCAATGCAAGCCTATGGGAGGGGGCGTGACAGCTGTCACGCCCCCTCCCATAGGCTTGCATTGAGGGGGTGGAGCTGCTATCAGAAAGTTCCAGTGCCAGGAGGCGATTGGATGAACACCAGGGGGTGGGCGCGGCCCGGTATTGGCCGAGCTGAGCTTGTGTGGGAGAAACTGTAGGAACAGGTAGAATTAATAATGGCAGGTTTGAGATTCTTCTATAATAAGAAAATAAACACAAGGACAGATCGGCTCAATCCAAGAATTTTTTTTGGTGTCTCAAATCAGGAGAAAAATCCGAAAAAAAAAAATTTAACTCCTATCTGGGAGGGAGTTTTGTAGTTCTATAGCTCATAAGCCCAAATTCCTTCCTGCTTCCAAAGACGGCAATCAGAATAAATTAAATCCCTGGATCAACGTCCAGGAACCTATATTAATCATAACTTGTAATTTTATATATTTTTCAAGACAAGCATCCAGGCCCTTTTCATCTTGTTTAATGAATCAACCATCCCAACATCATACGTAGAGTTCCATAGTCTCACTGCTCTTACAGTAAAGAATCCTGCATGTGAGGATGGTGAAACCTTCTTTCCTCTAGACGTAGAGAATGCCCCCTTGTCATGGTTACCGGCCTAGGTATAAAAAGATCCCAATAAAGATCTCTGTACTATCTATTCATATATTTGTACATTGTGATCAGATCCCCCTAAGACGTCTTTTCTCTAAACTAACTTGATAACCGGTCTTTGTTCGGCAGTCCAGCCATTTTGAATTTGAAGTTTTGCACCCCTTAGAATTTTAACACACAGGGCAGCCGTTTCAGTGGCCCCATCCATGATATGTCTTTACCATTCATATCAATATTAAAGGTTTTCCAGGAAAACATTTTACTGGCCTAAGTAAAAGGCTTTGGGGTTGAGGGGAGAATTCACGGTTCTGTTTAAGAATCCAGCATATAAAAGGATCAAATAAAAAGGTCAACTAAAGGGGTACTCTGCCCAGACATCTTACCCCTATCCAAAGGATAGAGGAGAAAATGTCTGATTGAGGGGGGTCCTGCCGCTGGGACCCGGCAGTACTCCGCATTCTAAACAGTAGGTATAGAACGCCGGGTTTCTGCAGCCTTGATGTCCCGCCCCCTCCATTCATGTCTATGGGAGGGGGGCGTGACAGCCGTCACGCCCCCTCCCATAGACATGAATGGAGTGGGCATGGCATGAGCGCACGAGGGGATGTGGCGTAACTGCGTAAACCCAGCGTTCTAAACCTACCGTTTAGAATACCTCCGCGATCAGACATCTTATCCCCTATCCTGTGTATAGGGGATAAGATGTCTGTGGGCGGAGTACCCCTTTAAGAACTTCATTTCATTCAGTCACTTTAAAGATTTCTCATGGAAAGGCCCGAGCATTATCTCAGCGCCACTCCTTAAAGACTCTCCTGCCAAATCTCGTATTTACGACCTTCATCAACCCATCAGAACGGCTCAGTTATACAATTAGAAGACGACTTTAGATCATCCTGTGAATACTCCTTACAACACAATGCACAAATAATTGGGTGCTTTATCCTTTATAGTTATTAGAACATATTTAACCCTCTTTGCTTATACTAAAAACCTGCAACAAAGCAATATTTGCAAAAAAAAAAAAAGTGACAGCATTGTAAAGTGGTAAATACACAAGAGTTAAAGGGCTACTCCACCCCATGACATCTTATCCCCCTTTCTGGGACCCCACAATCTCTATTTAGAATGCTGGGTGCGGGGGTAGTGATGTCAAGGCTGCCACAGCGTTCGCAACATTTTGTTCTGAACGCTTGGAGCGGGCATCATGATATCACGGCCACGCTCCCTTGGGATTTCATGCCACGCCCCCTCAATGCAAGTCTATGGAAGGAGGCATGGCAGCCGCCACACCTCCTTCCATAGACTTGCAGTGAGGTGGCGTGACATGACGTCACAAGGGAGCGTGGCCGTAACATCACGACCCCCGCTGCCCGCTCCAAGCTTTCAGAACAAAGTGTTGATGACCAATAAAGGGGTACTCTGCCCCTTGACATCTCTGCTGCACCCGGCGTTTGTTTAGAGCGTCGGGTGCAGTGCCGGAGGCTTGTGACTTCATGGCCACGCCCCCTCAATGCAATTCTATGTGAGGGGGCATGACAACCATCAAACTCCCTACCATGGATTTGCATTGAGGGGTCGTGGCAGTGATGGCACAAGCAGGGCGGGGCCGCGACGTCACAAGCCTCCGCCCTGCATCGCCAGTCATCCAGCACGGAGTGAAGTTCTCTGTGCACCGGATGTCTGGGGTGCCGCAACAGAGATCGTGGGGGTCCCGCACACATCTAGGGTAGGGGATAAGATGTCTAGGGGTAGAGTACCCCTTTAAAGGGGTATCACACGTGCAGCTTATAAAGCCATCGCCAGGAGTGGTAAAGGAAGGAATATAGAAAATAACCCACTTGGAGTTTTATAATGGCTGAAGAGTCACAAGTTGGGACTTATTAGTTTATTTAGTAATAAAATGGACAAGGCCCCAGCGCAGGCGGGAGAGCCGGCTCAGTGATCCCACAGAAAGCTTCCCAGGGTGAGGCCGAAGAGTAGCGGCTTCACATCGCCCTACCCTAAACCGTACCGGAGCCCAAAATGTTCCAGCACCCTAAACCTAGGCAGAAGCTCAGAAAACAGGAACTTTCCACTTACCTTGGCAGTGCACGCGCTACATTGTTGTCGATTTTCATTACCGGATCCCTGTTAAAGAAACATCTTGTTAAGACATAAAATTATTTTTCTAGGGAAAAGGAAGAATACAAAAAAATATTCGTCTTTTGCTCTCTGGCAGGGTAAGAGGAGCATCGCGCCAGAGAAATAATGAGAAATGAATGTTTTATTATTTCAGAATCTGGTTCACATTTGACAGTTGGCACCTTTATCACTTTTTTTTTTTTAGCATTTTCTAAAATTGGTTTAGAAACCCTTTCCTCAATACATATGGCCGGATGATCACTTCATAGCTGACCGGTATTAGAAAGGGGTCATCCAGGAGATTAATAGTTGCTACAGTATAATATAAAATTAATAAGTATATAAAAAGTCCACAACATGACAGTATTTTGCACAGAAATGAAAAAATTAATTAATTGCTGATTTTTCAGGCAATTTACAACATACGGATGTAGCCATCTTTAATTCATATCCTGATAGAGCCAGAAAAATAAAATAAATAAATCCTATACTTACCTAGCCATTTCCCTGTGCTCCCTCAATCATCTGTCTTTCCAAGACAAGCGATTTGTTGCAGGACCTGCCAGCTCAGTCAATGACAGACCACAGTGGTGACTTGTCTCGGCCAGTGATTGGCTGATCCAGCAGGTCCTGCTCCAAGTGCCCTTCATGGGAGAAGGTAGAAAATTAGGGGATCGGATGAAATGTGTTAAAATCAATTAAAGTGTACCTGTACACTTTTAAAAAGGGGTACTCCAGTGGAAAACCCTTTTTGTTTAAATCAACTGTTGCCAGAAAGTTGAACAGATTTGTAAATGTTAATCCTTCCAGTACTTAGCTGCTGTATACTCCAGAGGAAGTTGTGTAGTTCTTTCCTATCCGACCACAGTGCTCTCTGCCAACATGAGGAAATCCCCATGGCAAACCTCTTTTGCTGTGGACAGTTCCTGACGCAGACAGAGGGGTCAGCAGAGAGCACTGTGGTCAGACTGGAAAGAACTACACAACTTCCTCTGGAGCATTCAGCAGCTGATAAGGACTGGAAGGATTAAAGATTTTTTAATCTTTAAAGTATTATACAAATCTATGAAGAAAGCAGGTAGATGCTAGCGATTAAGAAACTTCACCTTTCTTAAATCCACGTTAAAAACATCGACATGGAGAGACTTCAATATGACAAGCGATTAAAATCCCAGGAATCAGCGCCAAGCATATGCTTGGCGCTGATTCCTGGGATTTTAATCGCTTGTCATATTGAAGTCTCTCCATGTCGATGTTTTTAACGTGGATTTAAAGGGTACCTCTCATTAAAAAAACTTTAGATATATTATAGATTAATGTATGCAGAATAACTTTACAATTGCATGTTATTAAAAAATATGTTTCTTTCTATTTAATTTTCCACTTTGAAGAAATGACCACTAGGGGTCTCCCTACCAGTCCTGGCAGCAAGCATTTCAGACTCATGCTGGAGTCCTAAACACTACGAGCTGCCAGTCTGCTTTGTTCACAAAGGAGAACACTCAGAGCTGCCAGCCTGCTTTGTTCACAGCCTGTTTGGCTGTGAACAAAGCAGGCTGGCAGCTCTGAGTGTTTAGGACTCCAGCATGAGTCAGAAATGCTTGCTGCCAGGACTGATCGGGAAAAATACAATAGAAAGAAGCATATTTTTCATTAACATGCTATTGGAAAGTTATTCAACATTCATTAATCTAAAATATATCAAAAGTTTATTTGATGAGAGGTCCCCTTTAAGAAAGGTGAAGTTTCTTAATCGCTGGCATCTACCTGCTTTCTTCATATCCTTGGAGGACTATTTTGCCGTGCGGTGGCCGGGTGAGCTGACTATCTTCCGTTTCGCTATTATACAAATCTGTTTAACTTTCTGGCAACAGTTGATTTAAAAAAAAATAAATAAATAAAGGTTTTCCACCGGAGCACCCCTTAATGTTTTGACATGTCTCTAAGCCATGTAAAAAAGTATTAATCATTTGGGGGGTATGAATGTTCAGACCCTGACTGATAATGAGCAGGGATTAAACCAACAGCGGTACGTCATTCTTCCAGTTCTGTGTCCAAACCAAAAGACCCAGACTGCCCCATAGACTTTTTCTGTAAGTCTGTCAAGGTCCTGTGACGCAGGGGCGGGAGAGAGAACACATAGGTCGGGTTTACAATAGTAAATCAGGGACATTTTTATTGGGTTTTGTGCCAGAATTTTGCACATTGCAACAAAAATTCTGGTGAATTTGCGCCAAAATATGTAAAAACCCAACCAACTCTGCATTTTACTTAGAAAACCTGAAAAAATGGGTGTGGCCACTGGGGGTAATGGGTTACCGAAAAGGGGACGCGTTTTCCCAATAAAGCTCAACAATTAAGCGCACACTGGCTCGTTCTTGTGATCGGTCGGTGTCCGAGAACTCAAATTTGACATTTCTCCAACATATTCAAAGTTTATTTTTCAAATGACCGGTACTTTGACCTTAACTTAAAGGGGTGGAACACTTTGTAAATCGACTAGTGCCAGAAAGTTAGAAAGATTTGTGAATTACATCTATTAAACAATCTTAATACTTCCAGTACTTCTTAGCTGCTGAATACTACAGAGGAAATTAGTTTCTTTTCGGAAAAACAGAGCTCTCTGACGACATTACGAGCACAGTGCTCTCTGCTGACATCTCTGTCCATTTTAGGAACTGTCCAGAGCAGCATATGTTTTCTGTGGGGATTTCTACTCTGGACAGTTCTTAAAATGGACAGAAATGTCAGCAGAGAGCTCTGTACTCATGAGGTCAGCAGACAGCTCTGTGTTCCAAAAAGAAAAGGATTTCCTCTGTAGCATTCAGCAGCTAATAAGTACTGGAAGGATTAAGATTTTTTTAATAGAAGTAATTTACAAATCTGTTTAACTTTCTGCCACCAATTGATAAAAAAAAAAATAAAAAAAAGTTTTTCCCCGGAGTACCCCTTTAACTTGTAACATGTCAGAAGTCAAAGTTTGCTTCATTTGTAAACGGACATACTCCGGGTCTGAAATCTGCACCGGCGGCTACTTTCTTTCTGTGCTGATTTTTCTGCAATTTTAAAGGAAAACTGTCAGCTTGGTACAAGATGTGTTCCCCTGGACTAGCCCTTTAAATCTTAAAATCCCATTGGTAACGCTGGTGCTCTAATATGATCAGGATTTTCTGCATTTTAAAGAGGTACTCTGCTGCCCCAGCGTTCTGAACATTTTGTTCCTAACACTTGGAGCGGGCGGTGGGGTAGTGATGTCACGGCCACGCCCCCCTCGTGATGTCACACCACGCTCCCTCAATGCAAGTCTATGGGAGGGGGCGTGGTGGCCACCACGCCCCCTCCCATAGACTTGCATTGAGGGAGCGTGTCATGACATCATGAAGGCGCACGGCCATGACATCGCGACCCGCTACACGCTCCCATTGTTCTAAATGAATGCTGGGTGCTGCACAGAGTTTGCGGGGGTCCCATCTTATCTAGGTGTCTAGGGGCGGAGCACCCCTTTAAATCCGTTCATGTGAAAACACTTAGGGGAAGATTTATCAAAGCAAGCAATATATAAAGAACGATGGATCAGCACAATGTCAGGTTCATGAGGACGTCAGCACAACCTCACCCGTGGGAGCTCGTGAAGAAACACTGGGGCTCAGCAAGTAGAAAGGTAGCCTCCTGGCTCCTGACAGGGTAAAATCCAAGTGTAACGTGGCAATAAAAAATAGAAGTACAAACGAAAGGCACCAACACATTTTGACTTGTTAACAAGTCTTAATCATGGCACTCTTGAAAGATACAACACAGCAATATATATATATACCTGCTCATACATGTGATGTCATAACCGCAGGTGGGGAAGAATGGGAAGGACAAGAAAGGAAGGGAGGAGAAAGGGAAGCAGGGGAAAGAGGAAAAAAAATTCCATGATTAAGACTTATTAACAAGTCGAAACGCGTTGGTGCGTTTGTACTTCTATTTTTTATTGCCACGTTACACTTGGATTTTACCTTCTGATAAAGTTTCGGATTTTACCTTGTCGGGAGCCGGAAGTCTACCTTTCTACTTGGAGATTCATCAAAAACTGTCCAGAAGAAAAGTTGCCCATAGCAACCAATAAGATCGCTTCTTTCATTTTGCAGAGGCTTTGTTAAAAAAAAAAAATGAAAGAAGAAATCTGATTGGTTTCTAAGGGCAACTGGGCAACTTTTCCTCTGCACATGTTTTGATAAATCTTCCCTTTAGAGATCGGAGGTATGAGACTGAATGTTCCCGGTGCTGAATTCCCATATTGTGGACAAAGGTTACAATCGGGAACAAAAGTTATGTAACCGGATCCTGAGGTGAACCTGGAGGTGTTCCATCCAGATTTACTGTATATCAAATACATTGATACTGCACATTAAATAGAGTAGTTACTATTTTTTTGGGCAAAACCCCCACAAAAAAAAAACATATCTAGATGAGAGAGTTCCCCAACTTTCGGGAGCCGTTTTTAAATCTTGAATGATCGGAACCATTATATCGGTCTGGAGTTTTCTAAATGGAAACGTCATGTTTTGTTGGTTCTTTAGGCTTTCTTGTATTTGCTGACAGTAGGAATTGTATCCTGCTTCATGTCAGATCTCACGCGCGACTATTCCCATCTACAATATGTCTTACGTCTAGGTTGTGTTTTTTCCGGTGGAGATAATCATCCTCATGGCTCCTGTGGAGAGTCTCACTGCTGCGGACTGCAAGCTACATTTGCTGCCAAGACACTAGATTAAAATATATATGTAAAAACAAAAGTTGCATATTCTTATTAGGAATATCTGTTCTGCTGAATTGGAAGAACAGTTTAACAAGAGCCTGGCTACCTTCATTGTAGCACAGGAGACTATATGAATAGGTATATAGGGTGGGCCATTTATATGGATACACCGTAATAAAATGGGAATGGTTGGTGATATTAACTTCCTGTTTGTGGCACATTAGTATATGTGAGGGGGAAACTTTTCAAGATGGGTGGTGACCATGGCGGACATTTTGAAGTCGGCCATTTTGAATCCAACTTTTGTTTTTTCAATAGGAAGAGGGTCATGTGACCTCAAACTTATTGGGAATTTCACAAGAAAAACAATGATGTGCTTGGTTTTAACATAACTTTATTCTTTCGTGAATTATTTACAAGTTTCTGACCACTTGTAAAATGTGTTCAATGTGCTGCCCATTGTGTTGGATTGTCAATGCAACCCTCTGCTCTATATACTACTATTTACACCGCAGGAGAAATGCTAGCACAGGCTTCCAGTATCCGTATACACTGCTATATACTACTATATACACCGCAGGAGAAATGCTAGCACAGGCTTCCAGTATCCGTATACACTGCTATATACTACTATATACACCGCAGGAGAAATGCTAGCACAGGCCTCCAGTATCCATATACACTGCTATATACTACTATATACACCGCAGGAGAAATGCTAGCACAGGCTTCCAGTATCCGTATACAGTGCTATATACTACTATATACACCGCAGGAGAAATGCTAGCACAGGCTTCCAGTATCCGTATACAGTGCTATATACTACTATATACACCACAGGAGAAATGCCAGCACAGGCTTCCAGTATCCGTATACACTGCTATATACTACTATATACACTGCAGGAGAAATGCTAGCACAGACTTCCAGTATCCATATACACTGCTATATACTACTATATACACCACAGGAGAAATGCTAGCACAGGCTTCCAGTATCCGTATACAGTGCTATATACTACTATATACACCGCAGGAGAAATGCTAGCACAGGCTTCCAGTATCCGTATACAGTGCTATATACTACTATATACACTGCAGGAGAAATGCTAGCACAGGCTTCCAGTATCCGTATACACTGCTATATACTACTATATACACCACAGGAGAAATGCTAGCACAGGCTTCCAGTATCCGTATACAGTTCTATATACTACTATATACACCGCAGGAGAAATGCTAGCACAGGCTTCCAGTATCCGTATACAGTGCTATATACTACTATATACACCGCAGGAGAAATGCTAGCACAGGCTTCCAGTATCCGTATACAGTGCTATATACTACTATATACACCACAGGAGAAATGCCAGCACAGGCTTCCAGTATCCGTATACACTGCTATATACTACTATATACACTGCAGGAGAAATGCTAGCACAGACTTCCAGTATCCATATACACTGCTATATACTACTATATACACCACAGGAGAAATGCTAGCACAGGCTTCCAGTATCCGTATACAGTGCTATATACTACTATATACACCGCAGGAGAAATGCTAGCACAGGCTTCCAGTATCCGTATACAGTGCTATATACTACTATATAGACCGCAGGAGAAATGCTAGCACAGGCTTCCAGTATCCGTATACACTGCTATATACTACTATATACACTGCAGGAGAAATGCTAGCACAGGCTTCCAGTATCCGTATACACTGCTATATACTACTATATACACCACAGGAGAAATGCTAGCACAGGCTTCCAGTATCCGTATACAGTTCTATATACTACTATATACACCGCAGGAGAAATGCTAGCACAGGCTTCCAGTATCCGTATACAGTGCTATATACTACTATATACACCGCAGGAGAAATGCTAGCACAGGCTTCCAGTATCCGTATACACTGCTATATACTACTATATACAACACAGGAGAAATGCTAGCACAGGCTTCCAGTATCCATATACACTGCTATATACTACTATATACACCGCAGGAGAAATGCTAGCACAGGCTTCCAGTATCCGTAGTTTCAGGTGCTGCACATCTCGTATCTTCACAGCATAGACAATTGCCTTCAGATGACTCCAAAGATAAAAGTCTAAGGGGGTCATTCAACTGGCCCACGACGACCAATCCACTTTCCAGGAAACTGTTCATATAGGAATGCTCGGACCTGACACCCATAATGTGGTGGTCACCATCTTGCTGGAAACACTCAGGGAACGTGCAGCTTCAGTGCATAAAGAGGGAAACACATCATCATGGAGCAATGTCACATATCCAGTGGCCTTGAGGTTTCCATTGATGAAGAATGGCCCCACTATCTTTGTACCCCATATACCACACAATACCATCAATTTTTGTGTTCCAACAGTCTTGGAGGGATCTATCCAATATGGGTTAGTGTCCGACCAATAGCGGTGATTTTGTTTGTTAACTTCACCATTTACATAAAAGTTTCCTCATCACTGAACAAAATCTTCTGCGTAAACCGAGTGTCCTGTTCCAATTTTTGTTTTGCCCATTCTGCAGCA
Source organism: Hyla sarda (assembly GCF_029499605.1). Lineage (NCBI taxonomy): Eukaryota > Metazoa > Chordata > Amphibia > Anura > Hylidae > Hyla > Hyla sarda. The sequence continues at coordinate 13,321,437 of NC_079194.1, read as the reverse complement.
CCTGAAACTACGGATACTGGAAGCCTGTGCTAGCATTTCTCCTGCGGTGTATATCTTAGTATATAGCAGTGTATACGGATACTGGAAGCCTGTGCTAGCATTTCTCCTGCGGTGTATATAGTAGTATATAGCAGTGTATATGGATACCGGAAGCCTGTGTTAGCATTTCTCCTGCGGTGTATATAGTAGTATATAGCAGTGTATACGGATACTGGAAGCCTGTGCTAGCATTTCTCCTGCGGTGTATATCTTAGTATATAGCAGTGTATACGGATACTGGAGGCCTGTGCTAGCATTTCTCCTGCGGTGTATATAGTAGTATATAGCAGTGTATATGGATACCGGAAGCCTGTGTTAGCATTTCTCCTGCGGTGTATATAGTAGTATATAGCAGTGTATACGGATACTGGAAGCCTGTGCTAGCATTTCTCCTGCGGTGTATATAGTAGTATATAGCAGTGTATATGGATCCTGAAAGCCTGTGCTAGCATTTCTCCTGCGGTGTATATAGTAGTATATAGCAGTGTATACGGATACTGGAATCTTGTGCTAGCATTTCTCCTGTGGTGTATATAGTAGTATATAGCAGTGTATACAGATACTGGAAGCCTGTGCTAGCATTTCTCCTGCAGTGTATATAGTAGTATATAGCAGTATATAGAGAAGAGGGTTGCATTGACAATCCAACACAATGGGCAGCACATTGAACACATTTTATAAGTGGTCAGAAACTTGTAAATAACTCATGAAAGAATAAAGTTACGTTAAAACCAAGCACATCATTGTTTTTCTTGTGAAATTCCCAATAAGTTTGGTGTGTCACATGACCCTCTTCCTATTGAAAAAACAAAAGTTGGATATAAAATGGCCGACTTCAAAATGGCCGCCATGGTCACCACCCATCTTGAAAAGTTTCCCCCCTCACATATACTAATGTGCCACAAACAGGAAGTTATCACCAACCATTCCCATTTCATTAAGGTGTATCCATATAAATGGCCCACCCTGTATAATGTAAATGTGTAAAAAAAAAATAATAATTATATATTATTATATTTACACACTATAGATATAGATATAGAGAAAAAAAAAAAAGAAGTGAAGCAGCACTCAAGCAAAACCAAATCTGTGGGTGCAGGCAAAATGCACTTATGGAAAAAAGTAAGCAGCTGCAGCGCACCGGAGTATCCAAAAAAAAAAAAAAAATGTTTTCATATTCCGGTGCGCTGCAGATTATTATATTATTATTATTATTATTAAATTATTTTATATTATATTCTATATTATTTTATATTATATTATTTTATATTTTATTATTATTTTATATTATTTTATTATTATATTATATTATTTTATTTTACATTAGATTTTATATATACACACACACAAATATGTATACACACATACAGTACACATACATAGATTATGTAGCATACAAAAGATTATATACAGTATTCCAAAATTTCATGAAAAATTAAAAAAATTAGCATTTTTCCATCTTAGAAGCTCTCTGCTTGTAAGGAAAAATAGACATTTCAAAAAAAAATTATATATTGATTCACATATACAATATGTCTACTTTATGTTTGCATCATAAAGTTGATATGTTTTTATTTTTGGAAGACACCAGAGGGCTTCAAAGTTCAGCAGGAATTTTCCAATTTTTCACAACATTTTTTTAAATTGGAATTTTTCAGGGACCAGTTCAGTTTTATAGTGGATTTGAGGGGTCTTCATATTAGAAATACCCCACAAATGACCCCATTATAAAAACTGCACCCCTAAAAGTATTCAAAATGACATTCAGTAAGTGTGTTAACCCTTTAAGTGTTTCACAGGAATAACAGCAAAGCGAAGGAGAAAATTCTAAATCTTCATTTTTTACACTCATGTTCTTGTAGACCCAGTTTTTGAATTTTACAAGGGGTAAAAGGAAAGTGTGTAACCCAATTTCTCTCAAGCAAGGAAATACCTCATATGTGGATGTAAAGTGCTCTGTGGGTGCACTAGAGGGCTCAGAAGGGAAGGAGCGACAATGGAATTTTAGAGAGAGTTTTGCTGAAATTTTGTTTTGAGGGGGCATGTCGCATTTAGGAAGCCCTATGGTGCCAGAACAGAAAAAAAAAAAAAAAAAAAAACACAACATGGCATACTATTTTTGAAACTACACCCCTCAAAGAATGTAACAAGGGGTCCAGTGAGCCTTAACACCCCACAGGTGTTTGATAAATGTTCATTAAAGTGGGATGTGAAAAGAAATTTTTTTTTTCTACGCTAACCCCAAATTTTTCACTTTCACAAGTGGTAACAGGAGAAAATGTCCCCCACAATTTGTAAATACATTTCTTTGGAGTAAGGACATGCCTCATATTTGACGTAAATTGCTCTGAGGGTGCACACCAGGTCTCAAGAGCAGGAGCGCCATTCAGCTTTTCGAGAATTTTGCTGGAATTGGTCAGGGGCCTTGAGTGTTTAAAGAGCTACCATTGTGCCAGAACAGTGCCGCCCCCCCCCCCCCTCCACCTCAAGTGCCATAATTTTGGAAACTGCACCTCTCAAGGAATGTAACAAGGAGTACAATGAGTATTTACATCTCACACGTCTTTTGAACAGTGGGCTGTGAAATGACAAAATAGTTTTCCCACAAAAATGCCAGTGTTACCCCAAATTTTTCATTTGCACAAAGAGTAATAGGAGAAGATGCCCCCAAAATGTTGTAACCCCATTGCTTCTGAGTATGGAAATACCCCATATGTGCACGTAACATGCTGTGTGGGTGCACTACAGGGCTCAAGAGTCAGAGAGCCATGTTCGCATTTGAGACCTATGGCATACAACAAAAAAACAAAAAAGAAACACCTACATGTGCCCCCATTACACACAGTACCCCCCTGGGGAAGGTGTAGGGGGGGGGGGCGTGGACTTGACATTTGGAATGGACGGGTGTTCCCAATATTTATTTTCCAGGATGAAGTGTACTATGTGGAAAATGAAATATTACAATTTCACTACTGATATGCCAATTATGTTCCCAGAATGATGACCAAGAGTATAGCCAAAAGTAGAAAATATGTCTGCCCCAAACCCGATGCTCTGAATCATCATTCTGGGAATGTGACGTGTGTGGCCGTCCCTAACCTGTTGCCTCAAATACACACCCCACTCAGGTGGAGAGAGAGCGCTGCACATTTGAGGCAACATAAAAAAAAAAGTCCCTGATGATAGTGACTCAGTGACCCATTTTTGGAAAAAATACCCCCAGAGGTCCCAAGGTTTTTTTCCTTATTTTCTTAAAGAGTTTTTTTTTTTGGCAATTTAGTGGTTTTATGTGGTTAAAATTTGGAATGTACTCTGGACTTTGTACATTGGGGTCAAATTATGGGAAATTAAAAAGAAGAGGTAAAATTTGGTACTCGATGGAAGTGTGATGCTCCCTGAAGCAATCCTTACAGCAGAGGCCCAGATGATCAGGGCAAGTGTCACATTGATAGGTTGTGTCCTTCCGTATCCCCCTCTTATAACACACTTTGCAGTTTTTCTGGGATCGTCCCTTCTTTCCAGTGTGGGGGACTTCACCTGGAAAGTGTCAGCCCGGAACGATCCTAGCACCTATAACTCCAGTTCCTTGGAAAGTCCGGCCTGCTCTTTCAAGGTCAGCAAAGGTCAGGGCCTTTAGGACTTCTTGGAACTGGAGGAATGTTTGTGTTGCCAGCGTACTGGGACAGTACAAAAGAGTTGTACATGGCAACCTGTATCAAGTAGACCACAACTTTTTTTGTACCATACCTGTGTTTTCCGCATGGTGTTATAGGCCTTGAGGACTTGATCAGAAAGATCAACTCCCCCATATACTGAATGTAGTACAGAATGAAATCAGGCTTGAGGACCGTTGTGGCACCTCACACAGGGACAGGTGAGCTGCAGTTACCATGAATAGTGGTCAGCATAAGGACATCCCTCTTATATCTGACCAGCAACAGGTTTTCATGGGTAAGGGCACGGGACTCACCCTTGGGCATAGGTGTCTGAACAAAATTTAGAGGGAGGCCTCTCTGGTTCTTCCACACGGTCCCACAAGCAGACGTGGATCTGGCGGCAAGGTATGTGAACAGAGGGATGCGGGTATAAAAGTTGTCCACGTAAAAGTTGGTAACCCTTATCCAGCAGTGGGTGCACAAGGTCCCAAACGAGTTGCTTGCTAACACACAGAGTGGGGGATATTCTAGGGGGGGTTCAACATGGGATTCCCATTCTTCATATACTCAAAAAACTTTATGAGCGTACCTACAGGTACACTTACAAGTTTAGAGTTTCATGTCTTACCGCGCCCGCATCAAGGGAATATACTGACGGAAGAGGAGTCTCCCCTTAAAACGGGAAAAAGACTCATCTACAGAGAGCTCCCTCACTTTGTAAAGGCGGTCATAGGCAGGATCACTTCAGGGGGACATGCAGAGTAATGCATTATCAGTAAAGTATTATCAGAGTAATGCAGGCATTTCTGTATGGCCTCAAACCATCCTCGTGTCATGACTATACCATAGAGTGGGGTCTGGTAGAGGACGTTCCCACTCCAGTACTGCCTGACACTGTTTTTTGACTAGGCCCATGTGCAACACGAGGCCCCAAAATGTCCTCATTTTGGCTGCATCGACGGCGGACCATCCAATGGGCCTCAGACAGGGCATGGACCGGACTGGGAAGCCTGCTGAAATCCTTCAGCAGGCTTCCCGGTCTGGTCCATGCCCTGCGAGTGGCAAGGACCAGAATTCCTACGAGTGTACAGGAACGCCCTGGGTCCTGAAGTCCCAGGGAGCCAGGGTGTGTCCTAGACTGGTTAACGCATACCCGCACTTTCAGATAACTATTCAAGATAAGTTATTTTGTGTACTTATTAATATTTAATTGTAAATGACAATTTTAACCATTCCCCCCCCCCCCATTATATAACCTGTCAATGTAATTTTTACAATTTTTTTATTTTTATTTTTTAATCTGCAGACTCCATCACCAATTTTCAGTTACCCCTTAGAAGAGCAGGAGAATGACATTTCTTCCATGTGCGCAGTATACATCTATCTCTATAGTGCACCCTCAGAAGAGAGGATCCTGCTCCTCTATATCCCTATAGTACACCCTCAGAAGAGAGGATCCTGCTCCCCTATATCTCTATAGTACACCCTCAGAAGAGAGGATCCTGCTCCCCTATATCTCTATAGTACACCCTCAGAAGAGAGAGGATCCTGCTCCTCTATATCTCTATAGTACACCCTCAGAAGAGAGAGGATCCTGCTCCTCTATATCTCTATAGTACACCCTCAGAAGAGAGGATCCTGCTCCTCTATATCTCTATAGTACACCCTCAGAAGAGAGGATCCTGATCCCCTATATCTCTATAGTACACCCTCAAAAGAGAGGATCCTGCTCCCCTATATCTCTATAGTACACCCTCAGAAGAGAGGATCCTGCTCCCCTATATCTCTATAGTACACCCTCAGAAGAGAGGATCCTGCTCCCATATATCTCTATAGTACACCCTCAGAAGAGAGGATACTGCTCCTCTATCTCTCTATAGTACACCCTCAGAAGAAGAACAGAATTAAAAGGGCAGTACTGAGCAGTGTAAGCTGTAATCCAGCACTGGGATGAAATACAACACTTACTCTAAGATGCAACCCTTTCTGAGTCTCTCCCTAAGCACTCCCCATCTATATTAACTTAATCCCTCTGAGTTGATCAAAGGGAATAATGAGTTGAGAAGGGGGGAGGTTACAGCTAGAAAAGTGGGGAGCTATATTTAAAAAAAAAAAATTGCAGAGTTTTTGAAATTTTATTGACGTTTTAAAGCCCACCGCTGCAGAGGTAAGCAGGATACCAATACTGTATTTTTATCAAAGGTTTTATGCATCTTTGTGAACAAAAGCGTAAGAAACCTGTAAGCGAAGCAGCAGTAGTATTCTGAAATTTCTCTTCCACATTTCTTTGGTTAAAAGAATCCAAAACCTACTATTTTCCAGTTCATAAATACAAAATGTGTCTTTCATTTCAGTTAATTTAAAAAGAGCTGCATTGTTACTGTTCCCTGGTGGCATCTGAAGAGCACTTGCCCAGAAACATTATTGAATTTCAGTGCTAGTTATGTACACAAAATGTGGTGAAAGAGGGAAAAACCTGCAAAATATAGAAATATTGTATTGCTTCAAATCTTTAAGTGTTTTATAAAGTATCAATAACACTACAGAAATACAACAGGTCAATAGGTTCTATGGGCAGACACTGGGCGTCTTGGTGCCAACAGGCACATATAGTACCGGGTAAGATTTTCCAGTAGACCGCTGTATTAATAGAAATATCCACTTTTTTCTTCCCAAAGAAATTCCTTAGGTCATAGAAATCTAGAGCACAAAAAGATTTGAATGTAGAAATATTTAGAGAGAGTAAAACAGAGGTAAAAAAATAATTAAAAATAAATATAAAACTTTCCGCTTTCAGGTCAAGTGTTTGCCAGGAGCAGAGATATAAATGTAAGTTATGGGTAAATTGTTGGGGAGAAGGTTTAATTTCTGAGAACACTTGGTCTATTTAATGTATTAATAAAGTTCAGCTTTTTGTATTAAAGGGGTACTCCGCTGGACAAATTTTTTCTTAATCAACTGGTGCCAGAAAGTTAACAGATTTGTAAATTACTTCTATTTAAAAATCTTAATCCTTCCAGTACTTAGCTGCTTTATGTTCCAGAGGAAGTTCTTTTCTTTTTGAATTTCTTTTGTCTCACCACAGTGCTCTGCCGACACCTCTGTCCATTTCAGGAACTGTCCGGAGCAGGAAAGGTTTGCTATGGAATTTGCTCCTGCTTCAAACAGTTCCTAAAATGGACAGTGGTGTCAGAGAGCACTGTGGTTACAAAGAAAATAAATTAAAAAAGAAAAGAACTTCCTCTGGAGCATACAGCAGCTGATAAGTACTGAAAGGATTAAGATTTTTTACCTCAAAGACGCAGGGGGTACCTGTACGGCCTGTGCCTGGTCTATAATGCGGGGGTCACGGCGTGACCCCGCATCATACCGGGTCGGTCCCAGCGGCTAATGAAAGCCGAGACCCTGGGCAAATAGCATACCGACCGTTTTGCCACGTGCTATTAACCCTTTTGACGCAGTGTTCAAAGTTGAATACCCCAAAAACGTGAAACCCTGCGTCCTGAAAGGGCGTACCTGGCAGGCAGTAATGGACATGCTTAGGAAGGAATCTGCGCTTGTCTTGGGGCTAAATGGCTATGTTGTGAGATTACCATAATACTGTGGCTAGCTTTTTGTGTACTGTTATTTCCTGTTCCTCAAAAGACCTGTGGTTTTCAATCAGGGTGCCTACAGCTGTTGCATTAGTTGCAGATTGATCTCCCTCCCACCAAGTGATCCCTCCACCCATTGAAGCAGACAGGCTCCATGTCATCAGCTGACTAGTGAAGTAATGTCTTGGCCGCATTGAAAGCTGGGAAAAATCTGAGACAACAAATCACTTTGTATGCCGTTAATAAATATTGGAGTGAAAATCACAGAAGAATTGTGAGAAAACCATCACACACAGGTACAGACACTATATTATGAACTACACTAACTTTACAGCCCCTGTAGCTTAGTCAAAGAAAAATCCTGAAATACCCCTATAAGGGGTTAAATAGAAGTAATTTACAGATCTGTTTAACTTTCTGGCACCAGTTGATTTAAAAAAATTAAATAGAAAAAAATTGTCCAGCGTAGTACCCCTTTAAAAAGTTGAACTTTGGCTGTCCGAGCATGCTTTGAGTTGTAGTTTTGCAACAGCTGGAGGTCCACAGTTTGGAGCCCTAGGACCTAGTGGAATCTACCTGTACTCCCTGTGTCCTAGACGGGAAACTTCCTTGTTTGTAAGTGTAGGGTCGCTTTTCTCCCTCCCACACATCAGACACCCTCATTGAAACAAACGTGCTCCCTTCCATGCAATAGACCAATGTTTTCTGGCAAATGTGCCTCCAGCTGTTGCAAAACTCAAATTCTTGCAGAATAATCTCCCTCCCAGCCAGCGTTCACTCTACCCACTAGAGCACAGATAGGCTCCCTGTGAACACCTGACTAGTGATGTAATGTCTCGGGCCACACTGCAACCTGGGAAAACCTGAGAAGACACTCATTTTGTTTTCTGTTAAAACAAAAAATTGGGGGAAAAAAAAAAAAAAAAATCACACAATTGCTAGAACACCATGAAACACATGTACAGACTATATTATAAACTACACTAACTTTACAGCCCCTGTAGCACAGTCAAACAAAAAATCCCAGAATACACCTTTAAGTACATGCAAGCATTCAAAAGTATTTGTAGTTCTAGTTAGTACGATTGAAAGACACATGTCCATCAAATTCAGTCAGTGACGTGAAAGGAAGGGGTATATGTGGATCAAGGGGAGGGGATGAGATTCTGTATTTCTACATGTAAATTAATGCTATTTTGTTCTAGGAGAAGTTCCTAAGTAGACTGTTCCATAAATTCACAGTTCTCATGGTAAGTTCACAAATTTTGTATGGAGCAGGTAACTTAAATCCCAGCCCTTTAATCACCTATATAGGAAAATTGTCACCCATTCACCCGCACTATAACCCAATTCACTGGGTTATAGTGCGGGTGAACAGGAGGTCGATGCAGCGTCTCGGACTGCTATACCTACCTGTAGTCCGGAGCCCCGATCCTCCGAAGGTACCCCTCTTTCAGTGCTGACCTGAGCTCTAGAGGCGGGCTCGCCGGCTGTATTTAAATTTTCCTGTGTTGGTCACGTGACCAACGCTTATGAATATTTAAACCTAGCCGGCGAGCCCGCCTCCAGGGCGCAAGTCAGCACTGAAAGAGGGGGACCTTCGGAGGATCGGGGCTCCAGACTACAGGTAGGTATAGCCGTCTGAGACCCTGCATCGGTCTCCTGTTCACCTGCACTATAACCCGGTGTATCGGGTTATAGTGCGGATGAACAGGTGACAGTTTTCCTTTAAAGGAGTATTTAGTTGCTAGACATTTTATCCTCTATCCAAAGGATAGGGGATAAGATGTCTGATCGCAGAGGTCATGCTGCTGAGCCCCCCCCCCCCCCCACCACCACCACCACGGTGATCTCCTGCAGCACCCGGCGTTCTAAACAAACGCTGAGTTCCTGCGCCAGTGGTTGTGACATCACGGCCACACCCCTCATGACATCACACCACACCCCCTCCATTCATGTCTATGGAAGGGGACGTGTCAGCCAACACTCCCCCTCCCATAGACATGAATGGAGGGGGCATGGCATGAAGTCACGAGGGGCGTGGCGGTGATGTCACGATCACAGCCTCAGGCTCCGAGCATTCTGAACAAAGTGTTCGGAATGCTGGAGCACCAGAGTACCCCTTTAAGTTGTGACTGGAGCATTTAGGTGGTTAAATTCTTGCTGGCAACCCCACCAGGCACTAATTGGCCCCCGCATGACACAGCCAAGCATTTGAGATGGCGAGACCAAATTCATCAACAACAAGGATCATGTAGTCATGGATTGGCTCCAGGAACATGGCAATGAACTTTGTTTCCTAAAGCTTCACAGTCCCCAGGTGATAAACCTATAGGGCAGTGGCCCCTAAACCAGTCCTCAAGGCCCACCAACATACCGTGTGTTTTCAGTTATTCTATTGGAATAAAAAGGTAAAAATTCAAATTCTGCATTGTAGGTGGTCCTAGAGGACTGATTTGGGGGATAGGACATCCTTGTGACGCGGCAGAATGGGCTGTTCAGAGCATGTCATGACCTCCACCTATTATGCGGTAAGTACAGCGGTCTCCAAGCCGTGGACCTCCAAATGAAGCAGAACTACCCAGGCTGTCTGGGCATGCTCGGAGTTGTTTTGCAACAGCTCAAGCCCACAGTTTTAGGTCCAGGTGGAATAAAGGCCACATCAAATTGCTGTAGTTACGAATACCAAAAGAGATACAACATCCTACTGCGTGTGTTTCCATTAGTGGCCTATGTGTGTGCAATATAGTAACAAACGTCAGGGGCCTAGCTATGGGGGGGGGGGGTAGCAGTTGCACTGGGGTCCTGGTGCCTAAAGGGGCGTCAAAGAACATCTGCACCATAAGAGGCCAGTATTCTAGTTGGTACATAGTGGCTTGTTGCCAGAAGCATAGCTTCTGGACCAGAATGCAAAATGTGCAACAGGGCCCCATGTGCCAATCATAACACTGGTCTCTTATGGGGCAGATGTTCTTTGGGGCCCTCTTAGGCACCAGGGTCCTGATGCAACTTCTACCTCTGCACCCCCTATAGCTACGCCCCTGCCTGTTGCAGATTTGGCATCGGGGTCCAGATGCTACACGTTACGCCTCTGTGTAACTTATTATTGCACTGTTATTTGTGGAATTGCATGTTCTAGCTATTTGAATACTTTATGATCTGAACACTGTAAGGAATAGCAATAGGATTCCAAGTTCAGGCAGGTTGCACATGGTCCGTTCAGGAAAAACATTGGCACCCCCGATGACTCCCACCGATCAGTTTTTTATGTTTCATAATAAAACACCTTTTCGACAAAACCCCCCTTTATGATCTCGGGATCAATGAACTCCATGTGTTTATAGTTTAACCATTGTGAGGTTTATGGTGTTTGAAGGTACAAATTGTAAAAAAAAATGACTAAAAGAAAGATACATTAAAATAGTTTCGGAGAGTTGATCTACTGTACATAGACGGCACGAACGACTAGCTCACCTTCTGTATCCATGCCAGCAAACACCGGTGGTGCACACTTAAATCTGTGCAATCGCAGAAGTGTTGTAGCTTCTCGTGGCTTTTCTTCTCAGTTTCCCGACATATAAAACATTCTTTTTCTATAAAAAAAAAAAAAAAAAGAAAGTAGTGAGAGAAAGTTCAGGTTCATCTGGTTTTTATTAAGATGAACCATTTGTTTCTTATTAAAAGTAATTAAAACATTATCTTCCCAACTTGAGAAATGCCGCAACCTGGAATTAAAAACAGATGGAGTCAAGTTCCTGATCTTGCGCATTAAATGGATACATCTGAGCTTCTAGTACACACAATGGCAAAAACTTGAGCGATTTGCCCATAGCAACCAATCACGGCTCATCTTTCATTTTACCACAGCTCCTTAAGATATAAAACATGAGTTGCTTGGGAAAATCACTCCAGTTTCTGTTTTAGATTGATAAATCAGGGCCATTGTGTTAGGAGAAGAGATGAGCAAACGTGTAGAACAAGGGTTAAGTCAGAACTTTGCTAGGTTTTCAGTTCAGCTAAACTAAAACTTTGCATGGTTCAGTTCAACAGAACCTGCTAAAATAACTTTAAAAGATTCATAAAGGATACGGAGTAAGAATCACATGCCCTCAGGGAATCCCATGATGCCTTTTCAACAGCTCTACCAGCCAGCCATTCACGAGGCAACTTATAGGTGATGTCAGAGCCACCATAAAATCCTATGCACATAGCTTAAACAGCCACTGTAGATAGACTGTGTTAGGTGAAGATCTCTGTGAGGGACACTGAGCAGTGACCAACACAGATAGGAGTAAGAGCCACATATACAATTGCAGTAAAGCAGCAGAGAGTGTTCTGCATCTGTTCTGTCAGCTAAAAATCTGTTTTCATTGAAAGTCAAGTCAGACAGTCTTGTTTTTTTGTGTTACACTAATTGTGAAGTAACCCAAAGAGACCACCATGTGGGCGTTGCCTTTCATATTGCCCTACTGATTTCCAGCTAACATCTAGCCATAGGAATTTTTCATTATATATATATATTTTTATTTATGCATTTATTTTTATATTATTAAAATGCCCTGTTCTAAGTCTTGGTGTGGCTTCACAGTTTTTTTTTTAAACACTGGGAAAAAATGCCATGCCTAGATGTTAATAGGTGAATAGGGGAATATAAAGCTCATATAGACCTGTGATGTTTTTTCTTTATGGAGATTTTTTTTAACCCCCACTTCAGTAGCAGTTCTTTTTAAAGGCAGCATAATGAAAAAAAAAAAAAAAAAAAAAAAAAAACAGGCATTCATAAAAAAAAGCCTGTGTAAATGCAAAAAGGCAAAAAAGAAATATACTTTATATATCATCAATGCTATTTTGGGAAGGTAGATTCTGTGTCGCATTTTGAGAGACAAGGAAGCAGTGCAAAAAGTATGTATGAAGAAAACCTAAAAAAGGTAAAATCTAAAATGGCCGCTTATGTAATCCTATATAGAAAAGTGAATAAAAACGAAGAAAAAGAACAGAATCAGTCTGATTTTAATAAGTTAAATAACAGTGCAAGACTTTTTGGGGAGTTTTAAACTGAATTAACAAAGCGACATTATTATCTGGAAGATAAAAGGAGGAATATTCCGGGTGCGTTCTGCACAGCGACAAAAACATTGAACCACTTGGAGCATAAAATGGAAAATTACAGCATAAATGTCTGAACTCCAATAACAGCAAATACAATCTCAAGCATTGTTAGCTCTTGTATGTTACGGCGGCCTTTCTATGAACGTGTCACACACACTAAGCCTGTATAAATTTTGAATAAAAATATATTAAAAAAGGGAGAAGGCTTATGCAAATGTGGATGGATAAGACAGTAGAAACCATTGGTGGAGCCGGACATGGTGACCGGTAAGATTCCAGATCTCATTTGTCAGGGGTCCCTTAGGAAAAGATTAAAATAAAATAAAAAAAAAAAAAAAAAAACAGCCCTTAAAGGGTTATCCAACATTTAAACACATACTCCCTGAGTGACTGAATGTGGTGGTCCGACATCTACGACCCAGTGCCGGTTCTGCCTATAGGCAAAATAGGCAGCCACCTTGTGCGTCCTCTTGATGGGGGAACCACTCTGCCCGCTGACTGCTGATGGGGGTTTGTGTGCAGATTCTTCCATAATCGTGCACTTACACATGCTGTATGTGTGTTGCAGTGTATCACCCCAGTAGTAAGGTGGGGAGTGTCAAAGGCCGGGGCCAATGGGTGGGGTCAAGAGGCGGCAAAATTAGCTTTCATCTTGGGATGCAAAAATCCTTGCACCAGCCCTGCTAGGACAACCTGACCATCATGGAGAGCAGGGTCGACATACATTCTCTATGGGAGTGCAGGAGATACCCGAGTACTGTGATCCTGTATCTCTGGGCGTTTCCATAGACTGTAGCACATCCTAGAGGTCGGACCCATCGCGTTCAGTCACATGCACTTTTTTTTGGATAGGGGATACATTTCTAAATGCTGGAGTACTAATTTAAAGTGTACCAGTCAGGGGTGTACACAGCTTAAACATGTGTCCATGTGGATAGCCCCATTTAAATTAATTTAAATGAAAAAAACGTGTGTTGGGTTGCTGTTTGCAGTACCACGGCTCAGGAGGAAGCTCGGTAGGAAAGAGGTACCGGAATTTCCACATCACAAAGCTTTGGTGATATTCTATGAGCAGGGACATCTCTGCAGCTCCCAAAAGGTAACTGTATCCACCTGTGAGGGATGACCTACAAAATTATCCATCACCCATAGCCTAATGTGGCATCTGTTTATTTATGGAATGGGACAGTGTGGCCTCCAAATTGTGGCCCTCCACATGTTGCAAAGCTACAACTCCCAGCATGCCCGGACAGCCAACGGATGTCCGGCCATGCTGGGGGTTGTAGCTTTGCAATATGTTGAGGGCCACAATTTGGAGACCACTGTACTAGGCTATTCCATAAATCCATTTTAGTGGCATAGGAGCTTTCTTCACATACACGCTAAATGTAGGGGCAAAACTTGACATGAACAGGGCCTTAAAGGGATACTTCGGTTGAACACTCTTTTCTAAATCAACTGGTACCATAAAATTTAACAGATTTGTAAATTACTTCTATTTAAAACTCTTAAAAGGGTTGTCCAGGAGAAATTTTTTCTTTTTTTAAAAATATATATCTAAACTGTCTCCAGAAAGTTAAACAGATTTGTAAATTACTTCTCTTAAAAAAAATGTTAATCCTTTCAGTACATATGAGCTGTTGAAGTTGAGTTCTTTTCTGTCTAAGTGCTCTCTGATGACTCCTGTCTCAGGAACTGTCCAGAGTAGAAGCAAATCCCCATAGCAAACCTCTTCTACTGTGCAATTCCTGAGACAAGCAGAGATGTCAGCAGAGAGCACTGTTGCCAGACCGAAAAGAACAGCTCAACTTCAGCAGCTGACAATTATTGGAAGGATTAAAAAAAAATGTAATACAAGTAACAAATCTGTTTAACTTTCTGGAGCCATTTTATATAAGAAAAAAAAAAAAAAGTCCCCCCCCCCCCCCCTGAAATACTCCTTTAATCCTTCCAGTACTTAGCTGCTGTATGCTCCACAGGAAGTTCTTCTATTTTTGAATTTCTTTTCTTTCTGACCACAGTGCTCTCTGCTGACTCCTCTGTCCATGTCAGGAACTGTCCAGAGCAGGAGCAAATCCCGATAGCAAACCTCTCCTGCTCTGGACAGATCCTGACAAGGACAGAGGTGTCAGCAGAGAGCACTGTGGTCAGACTGGAAAGACTACACAACTTCCTCTGGAGCATACAGCAGCTGATAAGTCCTGGAAGGATTAAGATTTTAAATAGAAGTCATTTACAAATCTGTTTAACTTTCTGGCACCAGTTTATTTTCAAAATATTTTCCACCGGAGTACTCCTTTTCACTTAAAGAACTTTTTATGCCACCACTGTGTCAATAAGCAAAAGGTTAAGCACACCAGTAGGATTCTCAGTGGCACTTCTCAGACTTATCCACCTGATGAGCAGCTTTATCTAAAAGATCCTTTTTTTTTTGTATTTTGTATATTTTTACTGGTCTGGTTGCCCGGGTTTCAGGACTGTAGTAGGAAGCATGACCTGCAACAAGAGAGCATACAGGTCCATACAGTGTTGCACTCACCAAGGGGTGTTACTCTGAGAGTACAACACATACATTGATATTATCATTCTATTTTGTAGGAGGATCCTTTTTGTGGTATTTTGTATACTAATCCTGATGTGGTTGTTTGGGTTTTGGGATGGATCAGGAGGAATCGGACCTGCAACAAGTGAGCTTACAGGTCCATATGGGTGTTGCACCCTCAGCTTTACACCCCTTGGTGCGCGCAACACTTGCATTTTGATTCTATTTTGTCTTTAAAGGGGTACTCCTCCCCCTTAGATATTTATCCCCTACCCAAAGGATAGGGGATAAGATGTCTGATCGCAGGGGTCCCACTGCTGAGAACCTCCGTGATCTCCCTGCTGCACCCTGCATCCGTTTAGAGCGTTGGGTGCAGTGCCTGAGGCTTGTGACATCACGGCTATGCCCCCTCAATCCAAGTCTATGGGAGGGGGAGTGACGGCCATCACACCCCATCCCATAGACTTGCATTGAGGGGGCATGGCTGTGACCTAACAAGCATAGCGTGGACGTGAAGTCACGAACCTCCACCCCGCATGGCCAGTCATCCAGCACAGATCGAAGTTTGCTCCATGCACCGGATGTCTGGGGTGCCGGAGCAGAGATCGTGGGGGTCCCATACTATGAAACATCTTATCCCATATTCTTTGGATAGGAGATAAGATGTCTAGGGGCGGAGTACCCCTTTAAAAATGTTGGCCTTTTATCCTCTGTTTCAATAAAATAAGTTTTGATGGCATTCAAAGAGCATTCTACTTTATATATATTTATTATACATAATGTTTTGACAGGTTGTAAATCCCAAAAATTATAAAAAAAAAAAAAAAATAGTTAGGAGTCTGCATTACGCTTTGGGTTTAGGGCTCATTATATATTTAAATGTAACCTATACTCAAAATCCCAAATGTCTACATTGTCCAAAACAAGGCGAGAAACTGCCCAAAATGAAACACCTGTATAAAAGCTCCACAAAACCCCAGCCTGAGCTTTCTAAAACAAGCAGCCATTGGAATGGCAGAAAACACTCGGTTGTAATCCAAAAACACATTTAGGAATGGCGCGCTCTTAAATCAGCTCCGCAAATTGTATTCCTGGAGGTAAAAAACATAAACATAAAGAGCCATTCATTTATATTGTGCACATTACATGTAAAAATATCTAAATGTATCAAAACCCAGACTCTGAGTGTAAACGTCGTCTGATTTATTCGGCTTGTCAGTAAGGAAATCGACTATGTGCTATTATAGAGAGCATTTTACTTTCTTTATGCATAAAGAGACGTTTTATAATGTAAATGTAGCCGACAGCCAGTGCTGAAATCTCCATGCAGATCTGAATTTGTCTTCAAGGTCACAAAATTGGATCATTGTTGTACATGTCAAGAACAATTTAATCTGGACATTTTTCCTTTTAATACATATTGTCTTTTCCATTAGCTTTCACCATTTTTATTTTTAGGTCAGGATTTTTTCCTTCTTCATGATGAGGGAATTCATAATCTCCTGTATTGGTTGAGCAACAACATATCTTTACATAAGTAAGACTTTAAACCTTTTAAAATAATTAAAGGGGTACTCCCGTGGAAAACTTATTTTTTTTTATATCAACTGGTGCCAGAAAGTTAAACAGATTTGTAAATGACTTCTATTAAAAAAATCTTTATCCTTCCAGTACTTTTTAGGGGCTGCATACTACAGAGGAAATGCTTTTCTTGTTGGATTTCTCTTCAGTCACGACCACAGTGCTCTCTGCTGACCTCTGCTGTCCATTTTAGGAACTGTCCAGAGCAGGAGAAAATCCCCATAGCAAATATATACTGCTCTGGACAGTTCCTAAAATGGGCAGAGGTGTCAGCAGAGAGCACTGTGCTTGTGACGGAAGAGGAATCCAAAAGTAAAAAGCATTTCCTCTGTAGCATACAGGCCCTAAAAAGTACTGGAAGAATTAAGATTTTTTAATAAAAGTAATTTACAAATCTTTTTTTTTTTTATCATCTGGTGCCAGAAAGTTAAAGTTTTCCACGGGAGTACCCCTTTAAATAAATCACTCAATCATCCCATGCTGTTTGAGTGGGGTGGGTTGAAAGAAATAACATATATAAGGTGTGTTTACATCTTGTTTTGTGCATCCGTTCAAATTTCAAATATTATCTTCTGTCGTATCCCATTCATTTCAATGAGCTGACCGGAGTCACCTAGTAGGCTCATTGACACACCATATCTGGTTCTTGGACCGGAGCAGACCACTAGCCGACTCCGATCAGCTCGTTTCAATAAATAGGATACAGCGCAGGTCCAGCAAGGATTCAGCATTAGGCGGTTTTCAAATTCTTCCACTGGATCCAGCTGCCAGATACACCCTTAGCTAGCCCCGGTCCCCCACAGCTACAGTTAGCCCAAGTGCGGTCCCCAGATCTTCTGTCTTCTCCCTACTGCCAATACAGCATTCTTTGCAGGACCTGCTGCCGGTTCAGCCAATCACTGGTTGAGACTGGGCACTGCTGTGGCCAGTGATTGGCTGATCCGGCAGGCCCAGCTCTGAACACTCATTTCAAACAGAAGAAGAAAAGATCGAGGGACTGGATAGATGGAAAATGGGAGATGTGGGGGCTAGAGCCAGGTAAAGGCGCATTCACATCTTGTTTTATGAATCCGTAAGGCTGGAAATATTCCATAAGTAAAACTTACTGATATCTAATAAAAATATATAATTATGATTATAAATCATATATTCTATAAATAAAAATAAATATATTTTAAATTAATGCATATATTATATTAAAAAAAAATTAATGTATAAATAATATCTATATATACACACACCTTTACTCTTTAGCAGCCAGCCTACTTTAGCCTTTAACCTGTTAAGGATGCAGGGTGTACCTATACGCCCTGTGCCTGATCCCCTGCTATGTCGTGGGTTACGAGCTGACCCTGCGTCATAGCGGGTTGATCCCGGCGACCATCAACGGCCGGGACCAGTGTAATTCCAGACATCACGTATTGCAGTAATGCCCAGCATTAACCCTTTAGACGTGGCGATCAAAAAAAATAAATAAGCATTCCCGGGAGCTCAGTAGGGTGAACCTGCAGCATCCCGATTAGCTTAGAGGATGGCGGGAGGGCCCTTACCTGCCCCCTCGCCGTCCGATCTCTTCTGCTATACTCCAGGCAGCCTTAGAGCAATCAAGCACAAATAACGCTGATGAATGTTATGCTATAGCATAGAACAATGTGTGCAATCAAAAAATTGCAGTATGGCCACGTGCATAAATGTATGAACTATAAAATTAACAAAATAAAACCGCTAGGTCAATGGAGCATACGTAAAAAAAATTCCCAAGTCCAAAATTGCATATTTTTGGTCACTGTGTACCCTAAAAAAAAAATGAATAAAAAAATGGTATAAAAAGTGATCAAAATAAAACCTATGTAAATTAAGTATCTTTGTAACCGTATGGACCTACAGAATAAATATAAGGTGCCATTTGTACTGAAAAGTGCACTGTGTAGAAACAAAAGTTGCTAAAAATTACAAAGTGGTGTCTTTTTCGCAATTTTGTCGCAGAAATACATTTTTTTTTCATAGGTGTTGTGGTGAAATGACTGATGTCATTACAAAGTAAAATTGGTGGCGCATAAAACAAGCCCTAATATAGGTCTACTGAAAGCATTATGATTTTTAGACGGTGAGGAGGAAAAAATAAAAGTGCAAAAAATGGAAAAAGTCCATAAAGGGTTAAATTTATTATTTAATTTACTGATTATTCAATTTACTTTAATTTTGATAAATACATTCCAAGAGCCTTTCCCATTTTTTCCGTACAGACTGTTTTTTGTGATAGGATTTTTTTTTAGCTATAATTTTAGAGTATAGATAATGTATTTTCTTTAGCTTCCCATTCCACCCCCTCAAACGAAAATAAAAATAAGGAATTTTTTTTTTTTTTTTTTACAGTTTTCTGTGTAACAAATTGTAAATATATTCTCTGGGTTAAAATAATTATGTTAATTCCATATTTATACACTTTTTAAACGCGTTAAAAGAAAAATAAATCCCAGTGTTGCAAGACCCATAACTTTTTGCTGTATAATTTTTTTTTTTGTGGGAAGAGAGAGTTGTATTTTATTAAAATCTGTTTTTTTTTTTTTTATTTCTTCGTGGCTCTTTTTACAAATGTGGCCAAGAATGTGTTTAATTTTATTCTTTATTTTGAAGAAGGATGTAGATTTTTGTTTTTCATAGGACTTTATTGAAGTTTCATTTTCAACATTTATACAGCCCACAAGGCAACTTGGATACGTGATCTTATGTAGCTGTAACATTTTTACCCTTTCATGCACCATATAAATTGGTTCTGTGATCGCCCCACTTTTCCCTACACACCAACCTCTACTCTGCCCCCCAAATATTTAGTAAAGCATGACATTTATTCTATAAAATGTCTTTTCTCAGAATTTTATAGTTGGATTGCATTAGTGTTGTAGAGCATGTAGACATAATAAATGTGCAATAGAGTCTGGAAATATTGTTGATGTTGGCACATAACCTTCCATCAAGCAGTCAGTAGGGGTCCCAGCTCATAGATGCCAAAATAGTAAACCGTTTGTTAGGGTAAGTTCACATAGGCAAGAGATGCTGTTTTTTGACATGGAGAATGTGCCAATTTCTGCATAACAACAAGAATTTTTCACCTTATAAATCCCCTCTACCATTGACTTCAACATGCAAAAAAAAAAGTAGCGATAAGTGGCTTATGTTCTGCGCAGTCCAACACTTAAAATAACAGGAGCTTCAGGGTGGCACTCCCCACAGCTCTTGACACAGATTCTCATAATTTGTTTAAGCAATTTCTAAAACTGTGCTATCAGAAAAAAGTCACATGCAGGTAAATTGAGCTATTTTTTTCGTTGCTTCAAATCTGCAACTTGAGAATGCATCCATATGCAGACAATACCTGTTTTCATTCCCTGTCTGCTCCTCTGCCTGTGAAACTGTTCAACATGACAGCATGACAAACAACATTATTTTCTAAATTGTCCCAATAAAGTTTATTTTTCCTTTTCACGAGTATATATATATGTGGTGTCCCAGTACAGGACCTAGTCCTGTCCCTGTCTAAAGTCCCCTCAGCCAGAGTCCCTCCATTTCCAAAGGGCTCTCCTGCAGGGCTTACCCCTGGTCGCCTCATAAATTATGTTGATATATTATTTAATGTATAGGAAATATAAATGTATAGGACCTTTACCGGGTCATGTGATGTACAGCTGTAATGTATTATTGTTTAAGGACCTTACTGGGCCATGTGATGTACCCAGAGTTCACTGGGTCCAGGACTTCCAGGTTTGCTGACCAATGAGCTTAGTCCAGCCCCCTATTATATAAAGGGCTGTAGCCACTAAATTTGCTCTCTTGTTCCTGCTCTTTTCCTGCCTGGACACTAAAGAAGCACAAACAGCATAACTTCATTCAATTCATCTAGGCCAAAGCCTGAAAGAACCAGCAGCCACTAAAACCGTGAGTTATCAAACTCAACCTACCAAATCCTGTGTGACTACTACCAGCTAAACTTTTATAATTAGTAGCACAGTGGCCTGCATAAAAAAAGCTCATTATTTCAAGTCCCAGCAAAACCTGTGAGGAACCTGCATCCCGGTTTTCTCCAAAAGACTGCTTAATTGTAAAGACTGTTGCATACCAGTTAAAGTTTTCCAGTTACTTCATAAAATCTGCTGTGGACATTCAGTTTATTATCCCTGCCGTTTGTGGGGCGGTTGGCAGCAGGAACATTACTATTAAGCAAACCTCCCCCTGGCGTCACGACAACTAAGGGTTAATACCACCCGACCCTTCATTCACCATTGCCAAACCCCAGACACCACATATATAGTATAGGGCATTGAGAGGATTATGTAGTCTGTGGGAGTTGGTCAGGAGTGATGACATCACTCAGAGGGAGGGGCTAGAGATCAGAGTGATCCTGAGAGAGAGTAGAGGATAGTCACCTTAGGAGAGAGGGAGGAGCCAGGTAGCTGCTGTGACAACACCACACTGACAATGAGAGGACTATACAACTTTCTGTGCAGCTGAAAAAGCATGCTGAAGCAAGTGCAATTTATGACACAACTTGCTAATCTAGTGTTATGTCTTGGGGTGATACATTTATTCAATTAACTTTGTGGTACCAAAATAGCTCTAAGATTTTAAAAGGGTTATCTCAAGATTAAAAAGGTCTTAATCCACAACAAGGGGGATAACAAGTTGATCGGTGAAGGTCTAGCCACTGGGACACTCCCTGATGACAAGAAAGCCGGTCAATTGTACCGCAAGTGAATAAAGCAGCACTGTACATGCTTGGCCACTGCTCCATTCTCTCTCTCTATGTGGCTTTTGAACATTGCCTAGTGCTGAACTCTAACATTTGGAAACCCCATACAGAATGAATGGTGCGGTGGTCAAGTATGAACACTGCAACTCATAGGCGTGCGCACGGGGTGTGCCGGGTGTGCCCAGGCACACCCTAATCCAGTGGCGTTGCGACCCGGGTGCGGCCCGCACCGGGTGACACCAAGACGGTCCGCAGCACCCCCCATCTGTGCCCGACCGTCCTTGTCCAGCCCAGACCCCCGCCCCCCCCGCTGTGCGGTGCGGTGCGCCTGTCCGTCAGGCGCACCGCACAGCGCTGCCTCCTGCTCCTGTTTGTGCTCCTGTTTGTGCCCCGCCCCGCTCCGCGTTACTGCCGTCACATGACCATCAGGACGTCACGCTGTATTCAAGGACACCGGCCCCAGAGCGTGACGTGACGGTACGCGGCTCGCGGGGGGGGGGGGGTTGGGGGGGGGGGGGATAGGGTTAATCTGGGGGGTACTGCATTCCTACAGGGGGGGGGGAGAGGGGGTTAAACTGGGGGGTGCTACCATCTACTGGGGGGGGGGGTCATCAAGGGGGTACTACCTTCTAACAGGGTGGGGGGATAGGGTTAATCTGGGGGGTACTGCATTCCTACAGGGGGAGAGGGGTTAAACTGGGGGGTACTACCATCCTACTGGGGGGGGGTCATCAGGGGGGTACTACCTTCTAACAGGGTGGGGGGATAGGGTTAATCTGGGGGTACTGCATTCCTACAGGGGGGGAGAGGGGGTTAATCTGGAGGGTACTGCATTCCTACAGGGGGGAGAGGGGGTTAAACTGGGGGTGCTACCATCCTACTGGGGGGGAGGGGGTCATCAGGGGGGTACTACCTTCTAACAGGGTGGGGGGATAGGGTTAATCTGGGGGGTACTGCATTCCTACAGGGGGGAGAGGGGGTTAAACTGGGGGGTACTACCATCTTACTGGGGGGAGGGGGTACTTCCTTCCAACAGGGTGGGGGATAGGGTTAATCGGGGGGGTACTGCATTCCTACAGGGGGGAGAGGGGGTTAAACTGGGGGGTACTGCCATCCTACTGGGGGGGAGGGGGTCATCAGGGGGGTACTACCTTCTAACAGGGTGGGGGGATAGGGTTAATCTGGGGGGTACTGCATTCCTACAGGGGGAGAGGGGGTTAAACTGGGGGGTACTACCATCCTACTGGGGGGGGGGTTAATCTGGGGGTACTAATTGCCTGCTGGAGGGAGGGGGTTAATCTGGGGGTTACTACCTGCCTGCTGAGGGGAGAGGGTTAATCTGGGGCTACTACCTGCCTGCTGGGGGGAGGGGGTTAATCTTCGGTACTACCGGGGGGGGGGGGGAGGGGGTTAATCTGGGGCCCCGAGTAGGCAGGTAGTACCCCCAAATTAACCCCCTCCCCCCAGTAGGATGGTAGTACCCCCAGATTAACCCCCCCCCCCCCCAGTAAGAAGGTAGTACCCTCAAATTAACCCCCTCTTCCTGCCAGTAGGATAGGAAGGTAGCACCCCCAGATGCTGGTGGCCTCCATGTCTATTTTGCTTTTGTAGGGAACTGTACTGCCAACCTAATGTGGGGGGGGGGGGGAACTATGCTGCACACCTAATGTGGGGAACTATGCTGCACACCTAATGTGGGGAACTATGCTGCACACCTAATGTGGGGAACTATGCTGCACACCTAATGTGGGGAACTATGCTGCACACCTAATGTGGGGAACTATGCTGCACACCTAATGTGGGGAACTATGCTGCACACCTAATGTGGGGAACTATGCTGCACACCTAATGTGGGGAACTATGCTGCACACCTAATGTGGGGAACTATGCTGCACACCTAATGTGGGGAACTATGCTGCACACCTAATGTGGGGAACTATGCTGCACACCTAATGTGGGGAACTATGCTGCACACCTAATGTGGGGAACTATGCTGCACACCTAATGTGGGGAACTATGCTGCACACCTAATGTGGGGAACTATGCTGCACACCTAATGTGGGGAACTATGCTGCACACCTAATGTGGGGAACTATGCTGCACACCTAATGTGGGGAACTATGCTGCACACCTAATGTGGGGAACTATGCTGCACACCTAATGTGGGGAACTATGCTGCACACCTAATGTGGGGAACTATGCTGCACACCTAATGTGGGGAACTATGCTGCACACCTAATGTGGGGAACTATGCTGCACACCTAATGTGGGGAACTATGCTGCACACCTAATGTGGGGAACTATGCTGCACACCTAATGTGGGGAACTATGCTGCACACCTAATGTGGGGAACTATGCTGCACACCTAATGTGGGGAACTATGCTGCACACCTAATGTGGGGAACTATGCTGCACACCTAATGTGGGGAACTATGCTGCACACCTAATGTGGGGAACTATGCTGCACACCTAATGTGGGGAACTATGCTGCACACCTAATGTGGGGAACTATGCTGCACACCTAATGTGGGGAACTATGCTGCACACCTAATGTGGGGAACTATGCTGCACACCTAATGTGGGGAACTATGCTGCACACCTAATGTGGGGAACTATGCTGCACACCTAATGTGGGGAACTATGCTGCACACCTAATGTGGGGAACTATGCTGCACACCTAATGTGGGGAACTATGCTGCACACCTAATGTGGGGAACTATGCTGCACACCTAATGTGGGGAACTATGCTGCACACCTAATGTGGGGAACTATGCTGCACACCTAATGTGGGGAACTATGCTGCACACCTAATGTGGGGAACTATGCTGCACACCTAATGTGGGGAACTATGCTGCACACCTAATGTGGGGAACTATGCTGCACACCTAATGTGGGGAACTATGCTGCACACCTAATGTGGGGAACTATGCTGCACACCTAATGTGGGGAACTATGCTGCACACCTAATGTGGGGAACTATGCTGCACACCTAATGTGGGGAACTATGCTGCACACCTAATGTGGGGAACTATGCTGCACACCTAATGTGGGGAACTATGCTGCACACCTAATGTGGGGAACTATGCTGCACACCTAATGTGGGGAACTATGCTGCACACCTAATGTGGGGAACTATGCTGCACACCTAATGTGGGGAACTATGCTGCACACCTAATGTGGGGAACTATGCTGCACACCTAATGTGGGGAACTATGCTGCACACCTAATGTGGGGAACTATGCTGCACACCTAATGTGGGGAACTATGCTGCACACCTAATGTGGGGAACTATGCTGCACACCTAATGTGGGGAACTATGCTGCACACCTAATGTGGGGAACTATGCTGCACACCTAATGTGGGGAACTATGCTGCACACCTAATGTGGGGAACTATGCTGCACACCTAATGTGGGGAACTATGCTGCACACCTAATGTGGGGAACTATGCTGCACACCTAATGTGGGGAACTATGCTGCACACCTAATGTGGGGAACTATGCTGCACACCTAATGTGGGGAACTATGCTGCACACCTAATGTGGGGAACTATGCTGCACACCTAATGTGGGGAACTATGCTGCACACCTAATGTGGGGAACTATGCTGCACACCTAATGTGGGGAACTATGCTGCACACCTAATGTGGGGAACTATGCTGCACACCTAATGTGGGGAACTATGCTGCACACCTAATGTGGGGAACTATGCTGCACACCTAATGTGGGGAACTATGCTGCACACCTAATGTGGGGAACTATGCTGCACACCTAATGTGGGGAACTATGCTGCACACCTAATGTGGGGAACTATGCTGCACACCTAATGTGGGGAACTATGCTGCACACCTAATGTGGGGAACTATGCTGCACACCTAATGTGGGGAACTATGCTGCACACCTAATGTGGGGAACTATGCTGCACACCTAATGTGGGGAACTATGCTGCACACCTAATGTGGGGAACTATGCTGCACACCTAATGTGGGGAACTATGCTGCACACCTAATGTGGGGAACTATGCTGCACACCTAATGTGGGGAACTATGCTGCACACCTAATGTGGGGAACTATGCTGCACACCTAATGTGGGGAACTATGCTGCACACCTAATGTGGGGAACTATGCTGCACACCTAATGTGGGGAACTATGCTGCACACCTAATGTGGGGAACTATGCTGCACACCTAATGTGGGGAACTATGCTGCACACCTAATGTGGGGAACTATGCTGCACACCTAATGTGGGGAACTATGCTGCACACCTAATGTGGGGAACTATGCTGCACACCTAATGTGGGGAACTATGCTGCACACCTAATGTGGGGAACTATGCTGCACACCTAATGTGGGGAACTATGCTGCACACCTAATGTGGGGAACTATGCTGCACACCTAATGTGGGGAACTATGCTGCACACCTAATGTGGGGAACTATGCTGCACACCTAATGTGGGGAACTATGCTGCACACCTAATGTGGGGAACTATGCTGCACACCTAATGTGGGGAACTATGCTGCACACCTAATGTGGGGAACTATGCTGCACACCTAATGTGGGGAACTATGCTGCACACCTAATGTGGGGAACTATGCTGCACACCTAATGTGGGGAACTATGCTGCACACCTAATGTGGGGAACTATGCTGCACACCTAATGTGGGGAACTATGCTGCACACCTAATGTGGGGAACTATGCTGCACACCTAATGTGGGGAACTATGCTGCACACCTAATGTGGGGAACTATGCTGCACACCTAATGTGGGGAACTATGCTGCACACCTAATGTGGGGAACTATGCTGCACACCTAATGTGGGGAACTATGCTGCACACCTAATGTGGGGAACTATGCTGCACACCTAATGTGGGGAACTATGCTGCACACCTAATGTGGGGAACTATGCTGCACACCTAATGTGGGGAACTATGCTGCACACCTAATGTGGGGAACTATGCTGCACACCTAATGTGGGGAACTATGCTGCACACCTAATGTGGGGAACTATGCTGCACACCTAATGTGGGGAACTATGCTGCACACCTAATGTGGGGAACTATGCTGCACACCTAATGTGGGGAACTATGCTGCACACCTAATGTGGGGAACTATGCTGCACACCTAATGTGGGGAACTATGCTGCACACCTAATGTGGGGAACTATGCTGCACACCTAATGTGGGGAACTATGCTGCACACCTAATGTGGGGAACTATGCTGCACACCTAATGTGGGGAACTATGCTGCACACCTAATGTGGGGAACTATGCTGCACACCTAATGTGGGGAACTATGCTGCACACCTAATGTGGGGAACTATGCTGCACACCTAATGTGGGGAACTATGCTGCACACCTAATGTGGGGAACTATGCTGCACACCTAATGTGGGGAACTATGCTGCACACCTAATGTGGGGAACTATGCTGCACACCTAATGTGGGGAACTATGCTGCACACCTAATGTGGGGAACTATGCTGCACACCTAATGTGGGGAACTATGCTGCACACCTAATGTGGGGAACTATGCTGCACACCTAATGTGGGGAACTATGCTGCACACCTAATGTGGGGAACTATGCTGCACACCTAATGTGGGGAACTATGCTGCACACCTAATGTGGGGAACTATGCTGCACACCTAATGTGGGGAACTATGCTGCACACCTAATGTGGGGAACTATGCTGCACACCTAATGTGGGGAACTATGCTGCACACCTAATGTGGGGAACTATGCTGCACACCTAATGTGGGGAACTATGCTGCACACCTAATGTGGGGAACTATGCTGCACACCTAATGTGGGGAACTATGCTGCACACCTAATGTGGGGAACTATGCTGCACACCTAATGTGGGGAACTATGCTGCACACCTAATGTGGGGAACTATGCTGCACACCTAATGTGGGGAACTATGCTGCACACCTAATGTGGGGAACTATGCTGCACACCTAATGTGGGGAACTATGCTGCACCTAATGTTGGGGAACTGTACTGGTGCAGTACAGTTCCCCCTCATTAGGTGCAGTACAGTTCCCCCTCATTAGGTGCAGTACAGTTCCCCCTCATTAGGTGCAGTACAGTTCCCCCTCATTAGGTGCAGTACAGTTCCCCCTCATTAGGTGCAGTACAGTTCCCCCTCATTAGGTGCAGTACAGTTCCCCCTCATTAGGTGCAGTACAGTTCCCCCTCATTAGGTGCAGTACAGTTCCCCCTCATTAGGTGCAGTACAGTTCCCCCTCATTAGGTGCAGTACAGTTCCCCCTCATTAGGTGCAGTACAGTTCCCCCTCATTAGGTGCAGTACAGTTCCCCCTCATTAGGTGGCACCTAATGTGGGGGAACTGAACTGCACCTAATGTGGGGCAACTGTACTGCCAACCTAATGTGCGGGAACTGTACTGCCAACCTAATGTAAGGGGACTTATACTGCCAACCCAATGTGCGGGGACTTATACTGCCAACCCAATGTGGTGGGACTTATACTGCACCTAATGTGGGGGAACTATACTGCACCTAATGTGGCGGGAACTATACTGCACCTAATGTGGGGGAACTATACTGCACCTAATGTGGGGGAACTATACTGCACCTAATGTGGCGGGACTTATACTGCACCTAATGTGGGGGAACTATACTGCACCTAATGTGGGGGAACTATACTGCACCTAATGTGGGGGAACTATACTGCACCTAATGTGGGGGAACTATACTAAATGTGTGCGTATACATATACATATATACACATATATACACACACATATATATATATATATATGCACGCGCGCAGCGTGAGTTTGTGCTTTAGGGTGCACACCCTACTGCAATAGGCTGCGCACGCCTATGCTGCCACTCCATTCCATTTGTAATACCACCACACATACTTTCCTTGTAAGGATTACAGAAAGGAGTACTCCACTGCCCCAGCGTTCAGAACATTTTGTTCCGAACGATGGGTGCGGGCTGTGTTACGTCACCGCCACGCCCATCCTAACGTCCCACAACTCGCCTTCAATGCAAGTCTATGGGAGGGGGTGTGGCAGCAGCCACGCCCCCTCCCATAGACTTGCACTGAGTTGGCATGTCGTGACATCAGGAGGGGCGTAGCCGCGATGACAACCCCTACATCCAGCGTACAGATCAAAATGTTCCGAACGCTGGGGCGGTGGAGTACCCCTTGAAAGAGTAACTCATTATAGAGTACAAAAAGGGAAAAACTCAAAACAGCTCACCAATCTGAACGGTCTGTAACGTCCAAAGCTCTAGATAGAAATGAAAGCATGGGTTATCAATGGGCTGTATCCTACATAGACATAGCAGCAAAAAAAAAAAAAAGGTGAAAATCCAGCTCCAAAAGAAAAAGGCGACATGCTGCTCTTGTTTTGTTTTTAACCTGGATTATTAAAGTTTGAAGATTTTATCCTTTTTCTTTTGGGAGCTGGATTTTCACCTTTTTTGCTGCTCATTTTAGAGTAGTTTTTGGAAATGTCAAAAACATTTTGGCAGTAGGGTTTGGGTGCTGAGACCAGTGCCTGGCTGAGCAATGTTTCTCCCCACTGTCTCACACTCCCTGAAGACTGGCTGCATAAAAAGTTTATAGGAAAGAGTCTAAAGTGACAGTTACAGGTTAATTTTGGGAATAACTCTTTTAAAAGGCAATATCCAAGTTAGAGGATTTTGTTTCTCTTTAACCGTTTTTATAGAAGTTAGAGAGGTACTTTAGTACTTTAAAGCCTATCCCCAAATGTCTGATTACGGTAAGTGAAACCTCTGGGACCCATGCAAATCTTCAGAATGGCGCCTGAATCTCCCTGTTCATGGGGCGGTGGGGTTGGCACATACTCCAGTGAGAACCTTGAGGATAGGCTAGTACAGCTACAATATAGGCTAGTTCTTTGGCATATATATTGTAATAAATAGATATGGGGATTGGATATGCCCCTTTTACACTATACCACACCTATTTTTAGTAAAACTGGAGCGGTGCAAAAGGGGCAAATTGACGCACTTTTTGCACAAAGAAGACTTGCAGAAAAGTGATGCCCCTGCCCAGCTTCTTTGCGTTTCAAAGGTTTTTATTAAGATTTTCACAGAACAACAAAATGACATGCAAAGTCAAAAAACACAAAGCAGAGTCTGCCTGGCTTGACTCAAACAATGAAGTGCAGTGTGGCATTAGACTGACATAGCAGGAGTAGCGGGGAAGCAAGGAGGATAAGTAAGGATAATATTTTTAAAGGGTTACTCCGCCCCTAGACATCTTATATAGATGTTCTTTGGCGGAGTACCCCTTTAAACGATTAGCCACCATAAGGTGATTTAAGTACATACCTGCCAGACTGTAAAGGGCATGCTAAGAAGGATCCTTGCTCGTCTCGGAGCCAAATGGCTATGTTGTGAGATTACCAAAATGCCAAGGCTACCTTTTAGGAACTGGCTATTTCCTGTTGGAGTTTGTTCTCTCAAAACTACAAGTCCCATGATTCCTTGTTTGTAAGTGTGTGGTCCCTTTTCTCCCTCTCCCACATCAGCCATCCCACCCTTTGAGATACATTGGGATCCTTTTCATACAAGAGACCAGTGTTTTCTAAGCAAGGCGCCTCCAGCCGTTACAAAATTACTTTTTTCAGAAGGATCTCCTTCTCAGAAGGATGCCCAATCTACAGTCAAGCATGGTGGTGGAGTGTCATGCTTTGGGGCTATGCAAGAGCTGCTGGCACTGGGGGGCTACAGTCCATTGAGTAAACCATGAATGCCGACATGTACTGAGAAATACTGAAGCAGAGGTATGATTCCCTCCCTTAAGAGACTGGGCCTCAGGGCAGTATTCACACATGATAATGACCCCAAACACCTCCAAGACCACCACTGCCTTGTAAAGAAGCTGAGGGTAAAGGTGATGGAGCGGCCAATCATGTCTCATGATCATCTGTGGGGTGTCCTCAATTGGTTAATGTAAGACCTTTTTCTCACCACCTTCCAACTCCATTAGGTCATCATGGAGGAGGGGAGAGGACTTGAGTGACAACCTGTGAAGCTCTGGTGATCTCAATGCCCAAGAAGCTTAATGCTGGAAAAAACGGTGGCCACACTAAATATTTATAGTAGAAGTATAAATATAAATAAAATAAAAAATGACTCGCTTATGGGAGATACTGTATATATAATGTGAGGGGTGGACTCACTTATGGAAGATACTGTATATATAATGTGAGGGGTGGGCTCACTTATGGGATATACTGTATATATAATGTGAGGGGTGGACTCACTTATGGGAGATACTGTATATATAATGTGAGGGGTGGACTCCCTTATGGGAGATACTGTATATATAATGTGAGGGGTGGAGTCACTTATGGGATATACTGTATATATAATGTGAGGGGTGGAGTCACTTATGGGATATACTGTATATATAATGTGAGGGGTGGAGTCACTTATGGGATATACTGTATATATAATGTGAGGGGTGGACTCACTTATGAGATATACTGTATATATAATGTGAGGGGTGGACTCACTTATGGGATATACTGTATATATAATGTGAGGGGTGGACTCACTTATCGGAGATACTGTATATAATGTGAGGGATGGACTCACTTATGGGATATACTGTATATATAATGTGAGGGGGTGGACTCACTTATGGAAGATACTGTATATATAATGTGAGGGGTGAACTCACTTATGGGATGTACTGTATATATAATGTGAGGGGGTGGACTCACTTATGGAAGATACTGTATATATAATGTGAGGGGTGAACTCACTTATGGGAGATACTGTATATATAATGTGAGGGGTGGACTCACTTATGGGAGATACTGTATATATAATGTGAGGGGTGGACTCACTTATGGGAGATACTGTATATAATGTGAGGGGTGGACTCACTTATGGGATATACTGTATATATAATGTGAGGGGTGGAGTCACTTATGGTATATACTGTATATAATGTGAGGGGTGGACTCACTTATGGGATATACTGTATATATAATGTGAGGGGGTGGACTCACTTATGGAAGATACTGTATATATAATGTGAGGGTGGAGTCACTTATGGGAGATACTGTATATATAATGTGAGGGGTGGACTCACTTATGGGATATACTGTATATATAATGTGAGGAGTGGACTCTCTTATGGGATATACTGTATATATAATGTGAGGGGTGGACTCACTTATGGGATATACTGTATATAATGTGAGGGGTGGAGTCACTTATGGGATATACTGTATATATAATGTGAGGGGTGGAGTCACTTATGGGATATACTGTATATATAATGTGAGGGGTGGACTCACTTATGGGATATACTGTATATATAATGTGAGGGGTGGAGACACTTATGGGATATAATGCATATATAATGTGAGGGTGGACTCACTTATGGGATATACTGTATATATAATGTGAGGGGTGGACTCACTTATGGGAGATACTGTATATATAATGTGAGGGGTGGACTCACTTATGGGAGATACTGTATATATAATGTGAGGGGTGGACTCACTTATGGGATATACTGTATATATAATGTGAGGGGTGGACTCACTTATGGGAGATACTGTATATATAATGTGAGGGGTGGACTCACTTATGGGAGATACTGTATATAATGTGAGGGGTGGAGTCACTTATGGGATATACTGTATATATAATGTGAGGGGTGGACTCACTTATGGGATATACTGTATATATAATGTGAGGGGTGGACTCACTTATGGGAGATACTGTATATATAATGTGAGGGGTGGACTCACTTATGGGAGATACTGTATATATAATGTGAGGGGTGGACTCACTTATGGGAGATACTGTATATAATGTGAGGGGTGGAGTCACTTATGGGATATACTGTATATAATGTGAGGGGTGGACTCACTTATGGGATATACTGTATATATAATGTGAGGGTGGACTCACTTATAGGAGATACTGTATATATAATGTGAGGGGTGGAGTCACTTATAGGAGATACTGTATATATAATGTGAGGGGTGGACTCACTTATGGGAGATACTGTATATATAATGTGAGGGGTGGAGTCACTTATGTATATGCTGTATATAATGTGAGGGGGGGGGGGGAGTCACTTATAGGAGATTTATCATTCACAATTAATAGAATTCTAAAAAATTTGCCTTGACTATATCGGTAAGGGATTCCTAGGAGCTGCACTGACTATATGGTGGACGTGGGCACCGTCACGAATAGGCACTCTGCATTTTCCTTAAGATCTACTGTTTTCAGTCCCTACTTTCCTCTTGGATAAAGTGAATATCCTTGGAATAAAGCCAGCGTAAGCTCTTTAGAACTCAGACTGCCAGGATCCTAAAGTTACACAAGTGTTAAAAGCAAATATTGGAGTCAGAGGAGTCCTCTATCTCAGCTTTGCATTTGTAGCTTTTACATTTATGAAAAATAAAGAGGCTTTTAAATGAACTGTATCTGATGTGCTTAAAACAAGGGTGACGGAGATAAAAGCAATAAGAGAAGGTAAAAACCCTCCGTATAGAGCGAAGATTTATGTCAATTAATTCACTGCTTACAAATTCAGGTAATCTTAACATCTGGAAAGGACTTACTGTAAGCACTAACGGACTCACCCATTAGAACATTTCGCAGATAGATTTGTCTTAAATTACTTTATTGGATTTTGCATTAGTATTTTTGTTACATGTTGGCTGCATTTGAATAAGTGTTAAATACTAAGTGCTTATATTAAAAGAACAAACTTTTTGCCAAAAAAGAAAATTGGTCGGGAGTTTGACAGAAATATTGTGCGGCGATTGATTTAGAAATGACAACGAGGTTTGCCAAGCATTAAAAACTGAGGAAACCCGTGAGCGGAGAGCAAGAATCAGCAATTTAATGGAGATTTTTTATTTATTTAATTTTTTTTAAATACTGTAGACTTTGTATCGTGACATCACTGGAAGGACGCCACAGTCAACATTTTAGTTCGTTTCAAAACCAAAAGTAATTTTCTCGCTCTTCAGTTTGAAAGTTCCTGAAACCCAACGTAGTTTACAATCTGCTGTATTTAGTCCCTGGTGGATTTTCCATTGATTTTTAAGTGCAGGTAGTCCACCAAAAATCTTCAAATTTTAGAGTAGTATACATGTGGATCATTTTTACCAGTGGACTTTATCCCAGATGTCACCACAGTGCAAAATTTGTATTAAAAAAAACAAACTCAAAATCGGAAAACTTTGCCACATCTGAACCAACCTTAAAAGGAGGTAGAATTTTTAATTTATTTTTTTTATTTATTTATTTTTTTAATCAACTGGTGCCAGAAAGTTAAACAGATTTGTAAAATACTTTATTAAAAATTCTTAACTTTTCCAGTACTTAGGTGCTGTATGCTGCAGAGGAAGTTGTGTAGTTCTTTCCAGTCTGACCACAGTGCTCACATATGACACCTCTGTCCATGCCAGGAACTGTCCAGAGCAGGATAGGTTTGCTATGGGGATTTGCTCCTATTCTGGACAGTTCCTGACCTGGACAGAGGTGTCAGCAGAGAACTCAACTTCTGTAGTATATAGCAGCTGTTAAGTATTGGAATGATTAAGATTTTTAATAGAAGTAATTTACAAATATGTTTACTTTCTGGAGCCAATTGATATGAAAAAAATTGTTTCCCACCAGAGTACCCCTTTAACATAAGGTGATTGTCATACAGTAATGGACATGCTTACCAAGGATCTGTGCTTGTGTTGGTAGTAAACAGGGGCGGCCTTAGGTGTTCAGGTGCCCTGTGCGAGCTAACCTTGTGGCACACCCCCCCCTTGCAGTATAGCTCCCCCACATTAGGTTGGCAGTATAGCTCCCCCACAGACATACAGCCTCCAGACATATACAGTGTATGGCTGAAGGCTGTATGTCTGTGTGTGGTGTCCCGGCACCGGATTGCATCCGTTGCCTTATGGTGGGGTCCCCAAAGTCAGAGTCCCTAGGTTTAGGTGGGGTCCTCATCCCTATCTAGCCCCTTGTCACCCCTTTTGTAATTAAAATAATTTAAATCTACTGTATATATTTATATAGTAAGTGTACTTCCCTAGTTAGCATCGCAGGACCTGCGGGTCACGTGATGCGTTCCAAAGACTATGGTTTGTAGTTCAAGGACCTTTGGAGGAAGTCAGGTGTTTACCCATCAGTGAGTGACAGCTGACTTGGACCAATCCAAAACGGCCCTGCCCATATAAGGGAGCAGCGGCCTCTCTCTTGTTCCTGGGCTGCCAAGCAATCAGCATCTCTTTCCTCATGGGCTGTTGACAGGGAAGGATCTGCGCTGCTGTCATCAGCGAGTTTAGGCCCGAGCCTTGCGGCAATGGCTGATCTCTACAAAACTGAGTGTAATCAATCCCTAAGCACTCTGCAAGATCACCGGACCTTATCTAACCCCTAAATCCCGACGGATCTTCGCAAATTACCCTAAATTCAGAGACTTATGTCAAAAGTCAAGGTCCGCAACAACTGTCAGTCACTGAAGTGTATGAAGACTGTATTAATGAGACTGTTACTGTTCATTGGATGTACCGCAAGTCTTTAAGTAAAGTTTATCCAAGTTCAACTTCAAGTTCAACTACCTTGTGGACCTTCAGTCATTTTATGCATGCACCTATCATTACTGGGAAGGGCGGCGATAGGCCGGATAATTACCTCAGCATACTAGCCCTCAGCCTGGCGTCACGAACAATAGGGTTAACCTTAACCCGATATACTGAAGCAAAACCCTGACTACACTACCCCTACCCCAGAGGCCTACCACATGTGTACTGCCCCACTTCAGTGTTCTGACCACTGCTCCGGGGTCACAATCTACAGCTATGGCCTATAGACCATAGCAGTAGGTCCTGGGACCGGAGGAGTGGTGGTCGGATCACTGAAGATGACGTACAACATACAGGTAACTTACCATGCGCGTGTGTCCCCTTCCTCGCTGCTCCGCTGTTGCTATGGGCGCACACACGGGATGTCAGTGACGTCCCCGCATGCCCTATCTCCCGGCGGCCCCTGCGTTTTTAAAGTTAATGTGGGGGGCCACCGCAGAGAGGTAATGAGACATCCTTGTGTCCCGAAAAGATCTTTCGGGACACAGGGATGTCCAGAATGAGATGGGGGCCCGTGGGCTGCTTAGGGTGTGCCCAGGCACATCTGGCACACCCTGTGCGCATGCCTATGGCTTCTCCCCATCTTTGGCCTGTTACACTGCGAGCTGTGTCGGCTGTCCGGTGCCCCTGTTGCTATGATGCCCTGTGCGGCGGCACAGCTTGCACACCCCTAAGGCCGGCCCTGGTGGTAAATAGCCGTGTCCTGTGTCCCCCATCACGCTGCTGGCTTGTTTTTGAGAAATGGCTACTTCCGGTTTCTGTGGCCTCATTCAGACTACAATCACCAGGATCCTTTGTTTTAGGTGAGTGGTGACTTACTTCCCTGCCACATGTCTGTTGCCCCACATATTGCAGCACAGCCACGCTGCTTTTGATCACAAACAAGCGGTGAATCTTTGTGACGATGAATGCACGCACATGTGCGCCGGTAACGTCATCAGAAGGCTGACTTCACACACAGACAAAGCAGCCATACCCCTTTCAGCACATGACTTGTAATGTGTTGTCTCGGGCCGCACAGGAAGCTGGGAAAGGTCCGAGACAACATTCATTTTGTAGGCTGGAGAAAATGAATTTTCAGGTGAAGAAATTCAAAGAACCAAAAATCCCGGACTACCCCTCTAATAGAACCTCAACGCTCTGCATTTAGGAGTCTCTTGGGATAGGCCAGTGTTTACTAACCAGGCTGCCTCCAGCTGTTGCAAAACTACAACACCCAGAAGGCTCACAGAGCCAACGACTGTACTGGCATGCTGGGAGTTGTAGTTTCAACAGCTGGAGACACCCTGGTTGGTAAAAACACAGATAGGCAACTACATCCCCAGATATCTCCTCATACTGATACTTTTGCTTTTGTGTGAAAGCCATTTATCTTGGCACACTCAGCACCTTGTGTGTGACATCTGTTTATCTTGCCTCACACAGTACAATAAATTTTGCCAAAAATACAGACTTAGGTGCTCAGAGAGAGCGAGAGAGAGAGATTAAAAAAAAAAATAATAATTTTCCCTGGAAAACCCCTTTAAGCATTAATAACTCTGGAATGCTTTTACTTTTCATTCTGATTCTGAGTGTTTTTTCAGGACATTTTCTACTTTAGGCCAGTGGAAAATTTTTGTCAATACCTGCATCATTTCTTGGTGAAAAATTCAAAAATTTGATGAAAAATTTGAAAATTTAGCATTTTTTTATTTGAAACTCTCTGCTTGTAAGGAAAATAGACAAATTATATTTTGATTCACATATACAATATGTCTACTTTATGTTTGCATCATAACTAGTGATGAGCGGCATAGGCCATATTCGAATTTACGATATTTTGCGAATATATGGACGAATATTCGTCATATATTCCCTAAATTCGCATATTCTTAATATTCGCGGTAAAATTCTAATATGCGAAAATTTCCATATGCGAAAATTCGTACGCCAGTCTCACACAGTAGTATCAGCGCCTTCTTTACACCACACAAGCTGGAAGCAGAGAGGGATGATCACTGATGTGTACTGTGAAAAAAAAAAACGAATATTCGTAATTGCGAATATATAGTGCTATATAGTGCGATATTCGCGAATAAAATTTGAATTGCGAATATTCGTGAGCATCACTAATCATAACGTTGACATGTTTTTACTTTTGGAAGACATCAGAGGGCTTCAAAGTTAAGCAGCAATTTTACAATTTTTCACAACATTTTTCTAAATCGGAATTTTTCAGGGACCAGTTTAAATTTAAAGTGGATTTGATGGACATTCATATTAGAAATACCCCATAAATGACTCCATCATAGAAACTGCACCCTCAAAGTATTCAAAACTAAATTCAGAAAGTGTGTTAACCCTTTAGATGTTTCACAGGAATAGCAGCAAAGTGAAGGAGAAAATTCAAAATCTTCGTTTTTTACACTTGCATGTTCTTGTAGACCTAGTTTTTGAAATTTTACAAGAAGTAGAAAAAGACCCCCAAAATTTGTAACTCAATTTCTTTCAAGTAAGGAAATACCTCATATGTGTATGTAAAGTGCTCTGCGGGCGCAGTAGAGGGCTCAGAAGGGAAGGGGCGACAATGGGATTTCGGAGAGTGAGTTTTTTTTTAAATGGTTTTTGGGGGGCATGTCACATTTAGGAATTCCCCATGGTGCCAGAAAAGAAAAAGAAAAAGAAAAACACATGGCATACTAATTTGTAAACTACATCTCTCAAGGAATGTAACAAAGGGTACAGTGAGCCTTAGTACCCCACAGGTGTGATGACTTTTTGTTAAAGTCGAATGTGTAAATGAATTTTTTTTTTCACTAAAATGCAGGTTTTCCCCAAAATTTAACATTTTTTACAAGGGGTAATAGGAGAAAATGCACAACCCCAAATTTGTAACCCCATCTCTTCTGAGTATGGAAATACCCCATATGTGGACATCAAGTGCTCTGTGGGCACACTACAATGCTCTGAAGAGAAGAAGTCACATTTGGCTTTTGGAAAGCAAATTTTGCTGAAATTGTTTTTGGGGGGCATGTTGCATTTAAGAAGCCCCTATGGTGCAAGAACAGCAAAAAACAAAAAAAAAAAAAACATTGCATACTATTTTGGAATGTACACCCCTCAAGGAACGTAACAAGGGGTACAGTGAGCCTTAACACCCCACAGGTGTTTGACAAATTTCTGCTAAAGTTGGACGTGAAAATGAATAAAAAAAAAAAAAAAACGATTTTTTTCACTAAAATGCTGGTGTTACCCCATATGTGGGTGTAAAGTGCTCTGCGGGTGCACTACAATGCTCAGAAGAGGAGGAGCGCCATTGAGCTCTTGGAGAGAGAATTTGGTTGGAATAGAAGTCGGGGGCCATGTGCATTTACAAAGCCCCCCCATGGTGCCAGAACAGTAGACCCCCCCCCCCCCACATGTGACCCCGTTTTAGAAACTATACCCCTCACAGAATATAAGGGGTGCAGTGAGTATTTACACCCCACTGGCGTTTGACAGATCTTTGGAACAGTGGGCTGTGCAAATTAAAAATGTAATTTTTCATTTTTGCGGACCACTTTTCCAAAAATCTGTCAGATACCTGTGGGGTGTCAATGCTCACTGCACCCCTTATTAAATTCTGTGAGGGGTGTAGTTTCTAAAACGGGGTCACATGTGGGGAGGGGGAGGGTCCACTGTTCTGGCACTATGGGGGCTTCATAAACACACATGAACTTCAATTTCAGACACATTCTCTCGAAAAAGCCCAGAGGCGCTCCTTCTCTTCTGAGCATTGTAGTTCGCTCGCAGAGCACTGCACATCCACATATGGGGTATGTTCTTACTCAGAGGACATCGGTCTACAAGTTTTTGGGGGTCTTTGTTCCTATTCCCCCTTGTGAAAATGAAAAAGGTAGGGTAACACTAGAATTTTAGTGAAACAAAAATTTCATTTTCACATCCAACTTTAACGAAAATTTGTCAAACACCTGTGGGGTGTTAAGGCTCACTATACCCCTTGTTACGTTCTGTGAGGGGTGTAGTTTCCAAAATAGGGTCACATGTGGGTATTTATTGTTTTGCGTTTATGTCAGAACCGCTGAAAGATAAGCCACCCCTGTGCAAATGACCAATTTAGACCTCAAATGTACATGGCGCTCTCACTCCTGAGCCTTGTTGTGCACCCGCAGAGCACTTTATGCCCACATATGGGGTAGTTCCATACTAAGGAGAAATTGCGTCAAGTTTTGGGGGTCTTTTTTCCTTTAACCGCTTGTGAAAATTATAAGTATGGGGCAACAACAGCATCTTGGTGTAAAAAAACTTTTTTTTTACACTAACATGCTGGTGTAGACCCCAACTTTATCTTTTCATAAGGAGTAAAATGAGAAAAAGCCCCCCAAAATTTTTAACGCAATTTCTCCAGAGTACGGAAATACCCCATATGTGGAACTAAGCTGTTTCCTTGAAATACGACAGGGCTCCGAAACGAGAGAGTGCCATGCACATTTGAGGCCTACTTTGGGGATTTGCATCTGCCACCAAAATACCCTACGGCAGCGTTTCTCAGACAGAGTGTCTCCAGCTGTTGTAAAACTCCCAGCATGCCTTGACAGTCCGTCAACAGCTGGGGGCTCTGTTTTTGAAACCATGCCGTACAAGATTTTTTCTTTTTATTGGGGGGGGGGGGGGGGGGGGCGGGCGTCTGTGTAAGGGTGTGTGTATATGTAGTGTTTTACTTTTTATTTTGTTTTAGTGTAGTGTTTTAGGGTACATTCACCTCCAGCTGTTACAAAACTACAACTCCCCGCATGCACTGAGACCATACATTTTGGGAGTTGTAGTTATGCAACAGCTGGAGGCACACTGGTTGCGCAACACAGAGTTTGTTACTTAGTGTTTTGCAACCAGTGTGCCTCCAGCTGTTGCAAAACTAGAACTCCCAGCATGTACAGTCTCAGCGCATTCTGAGAGTTTTATTTTTGCAACAGCTGGAGGCACACTGGTTGCGAAACAGTGAGTTAGGACACCAACTCCGTTTCACAACCAATGTGTCTCCAGCTGTTGCAAAACTGTAACACTCGGCATGCATTGACAGTCGAAGGGCATGCTGAGAGTTGTAGTTTTGCAACAGCTGGAGGCACACTGCTACAA
Source organism: Hyla sarda (assembly GCF_029499605.1). NCBI lineage: Eukaryota > Metazoa > Chordata > Amphibia > Anura > Hylidae > Hyla > Hyla sarda. The sequence goes on along the minus strand of NC_079194.1, from coordinate 13,281,426 downwards.
CTCCCAGCATGCCCTTTGGTAGTCTGTGCATGCTGGGAGTTTTAGTTACGCAACAGCTGGATGCACACTTTTTCATAGAAAAATGTGCCTCCAACTGTTGCATAACTACAACCCCCAGCATGCACAGACTACCAAAGGGCATGCTGGGAGTTGCAGTTGGAACTCCAGCTGTTGAAAAACTACAACTCACAGCATGCCCTTTGGCTGGGTCATTCACCCTTTTTTCCTGGGTCACCAGAGACTTGATTGACCCAGAATCGCCACAAATCGCCGGTCTGAATTGACATGGGGGGGGGGGGGGGGGGTTCAGAACCCCCCCCCCCCGGGGTTTGAACGGGGTGACAAATTCCCAAGGGCGTACAGGTACGCCCTGGGTCCTTAAATACCAAGGAGCCAGGGCATACCCATACAGCCCCTGGGTCCTTAAGGGGTACTCTGGTGGAAAACTTTTTTTTTTTTTTATTAACTGGTGCCAGAAAGTTAAACAGATTTGTAAATTATTTCTGTTTAAAAATCTTAATCCTTCCAGTACTTAGCTGATGTATGCTCCATAGGAAGTTGTGTAGTTCTTTCCAGTCTAACCACAGGGCTCTCTGTCAGGAATTGTCATGAGTGATCAGGGTGACAGTTTTCCTATAAGGACTATAACATCTGTCTATGATCAAGGCATTATAACATAACCCTGCACCGGGAGTATTCTCTGCAGCAGTGCTCGGCCCAGGAGGACTGCTTCACCTCGGGGTGTGGAGAGTCACTACCCTGGCGTCGCAAACTGTATTTGTTACCCAAAACCACCACTAGCACACTTCACACCAGTGGTCACTACAAAAGGATAGACCTCCATTCCAGCCTCCATTGACTTGCTTTTCACCAAAACCTTATGGCTTGTCCTTCTTGGTGTTGCAACTCCAATGTGTAGGAGGGAATAGTAAGGGTATGTTCACACTGTGGAATTGGAAAGGAATTCTCGCTAAAAAATTCTGTCGTGGAATTTCCGTGGTTTTTTTTTTATGCTCGGAATTTGTGCGGAATTCCGCACGGAAATAAAGGTGGAAACTTTTTTTTTTTGCTGGATGACAACCACCAATTATACTTTCCCTTTTTTGCTTTGCACGGAATTTCTGCACAAAACTGCGTCGGGATTAAAAATAATAATTTAATTAATTGCTCTGGGACAAAGACTGATTCCGCACGAAAAACAAACATGTACATTCTTCATGCGGAACGGAATTCAGTGCCGGAATTCCGCTTGCGGAAATTCCTCAGTGTGAACTGAGGAGTGGAAACACAGTTAAACTCTATTGGGTTTTCCACTGTTGACCGAATTGGAGAGAAATAAGCGAGCGGAATTACTCGAGTAAATTCCTCAGTGTGAACATACCCTAAGGGAGTATGGTGTGTGGTGGCATAACGTATGGTAGCTGGACCCCTGTAGTGTTCTTTCCAGGTACATTAACCTGGCGGTACGTTGATTGGCCGTGGAACCAGTGGTATGGCCATTTCTCCAAAATCTCCCAGGAGCAGCTTTTCAAACATAACAGCGCCAGGATTCACGTGCTACCATGGCCTGCAGAATCGCTCATCTGCCAGCAGTGGATCTCGATATATTGCAGCCCAAGTGCGTTCAGTGTGGCAGAGCATTCCCAGAAAACTATTAAAGGGGTACTCCACTGCCCCAGCATTTGGAACATTTTGTTCCGAATTTTGGTGCAGACAGCAGGGGTTGTGACATCACGGACACGCCCCTTGACACGTCAAACCACAGCCCCTCAATGCAAGTCTATGGGGCGTTGGCTACGTTCACAGACACCGGGCATTTGCAGAACATGCCGATGCTAGGACCGTTTGGAAATGCTCAGTCTCTATAGACGGCAATGCATTTTAAAGCGGATTCTGCAGTAATAATCGCATGCCAATTGGAATCAATTTCCACCACGGAAAGTCTACCAAGTACACGTTACCGTAGAATACCATTGAAAACAAGGATACCCTGCTGCAATGAATATTTAAAGCCTAAATTATGCGCCGTGCGAACAGAGCCACATTAAAAGTGTATAGCCATGTTTTGTTTTGTTTTAATCGCATTGACCCACAGAATAAAGATAAGATGTCGATTTTACAATAAAGTGCACTGCATAAAAATAAAACCCTCCCCCAAAAAATTGTAAAATTATAATTTATGGTAAAATGAAAGGAGTCATCACAAAGGCCAATTAGTTCCGCAAAATTTTTTATAATTGGGCCTGCTGATAGAGGGATACATTTTTCGGCTTGACATATCTCCTTTAAGGCAGTGTTTCCTAACCAGGGTGATGCCAGCTGTTGCAAAACTACAACTCCCAGCATGCCCATGTTTTGCTGCAACTTGAGGCACCCAGGTTGGGAAACCCTGCCTTAAAGGGGTACTCCGCTGCTCAGCGTTCCCAACACTGTAGCCAGGAGCTTGTGAAGTCATAGCCCCCCCCCCTTTCATGGCATCACGTCCCACCCCCTCAATGCAAGTCTATGGGAGGGGGCGTGACAGCGGTCACACCCCCTCCCATAGACTTGCATTGAGGGGGCGGAGCGTGATGTCACGAGGGTGGGGGGGGGGGCAATGATGTCAAGAGCTCCCGACACGAGCTCCAGCGTTCAGAACAGTTTGTTCCAAACGCAGAGCAGCGGAGTACCCCTTTAAGGGATTAAAACTGCACATAGGACTCAATATGGTCCGCTTCACCTGTTGACAGTATACATCGGCAACCTGTTTTCCACGAGATGCCAATGGGAGCACGAACGAGACATGAACCTAAACAACAAAAGCAGATTCCTCTTACGAATAAAATATCCCAAAAATATCCCAAAAATCTTTACCTGCCGGTGAGTCCGGAGCGGATTCGGAGTCGACCATCATCATAATAGAAACAAAATCGCCATCCATTCCCCTCGGTGAGCAACAGATTTTTTTTTTTTTTTAGAAACTTCCTCAAAATGTGAATGAATTTAGTTTCTTTTTCCTTTGTCGGGAGCTGGGAACGTTGTGTTTTGGGCAGAGACCCTCCCGAATCTGTGTATTGGGTTCCTATATTATTGCCCTCAGCTCATACATTTACTATCAGCTGACGTTGGTTTATCCTGGAAGTTAAATAGTTTTTGTCTTGTTAGAGGGCGGAGCTATGACCAGCTGAGGAAAGTGAAAGTGAAAGAAAACCTCTCCTCAATGGAAAACACAGGCTGTAATCATGCCGTGCGTCTGACTCTTGTGAAACATTCCTGAAGACATGGGGGGAGATTTATCAAAACCTGTCCAGAGGAAACGTGGCCCAGTTGCCCATAGCAACCAATCAGCTCGCTTCTTTCATTTCCCAGAGTTCTTGTTAAAAGTGAAAGTAGTGATCTGATTGGTTGCTATGGGCAACTTTTCCTCTGGACGGGTTTTGATAAATCTCCCCCATGGGGTTTCTTGTGTACACCGACCTGGAAACTCGTGCTTAGGCCTTTGGTTGCTGGGAAACGTATCAAAAGTTGCCCAGTTGCCCATAGCAACCAAACACATCCCTTCTTTCATTTTGCAGAGGCCTTGTTAAAAATGAAAGAAGCGATTTGATTGGTTGCCATGGGCAACTGGACAACTTTTCCTTTGCACAGGTTTTGATAAATGTCCCCCATGGGGTTTCTTGTGTACACCGCCCTGGAAACTCGTGCTTAGGCCTTTGGTTGCTGGGAAACGTATCAAAAGTTGCCCAGTTGCCCATAGCAACCAAACACATCCCTTCTTTCATTTTGCAGAGGCCTTGTTAAAAATTAAAGAAGCGATTTGATTGGTTGCCATGGGCAACTGGACAACTTTTCCTTTGCACAGGTTTTGATAAATTTCCCCCATGGGGTTTCTTGTGTACACCGCCCTGGAAACTCGTGCTTAGGCCTTTGGTTGCTGGGAAATTTATCAAAAGTTGACCAGTTGCCCATAGCAACCAATCAGATTGCTACTTTCATTTTTCAGAGGCCTTTTTAAAAAAAAATAAAAAATGAAAGCAATCAGATTGGTTGCCATGGGCAACGACACCACTTTTCCTTCGCACAGGTTTTGATAAATCTTCCCCTTTTGAGTCTACTAAATATTTTGCACAATTTGCGCAACATACTTAGCTTTGCTAGAACGGGATATGAGAAGAGAAATCGGGAAGAGAACACTAACTATAGGAACTAGCTAGTACCGGGAGAAGAGGACTCCAACATATTTCGGAAACAGAAGTCCCGGGTCCAAGTAGTCAGCGATACGTGCGGGGTAAATGTACTAGATCAGTGGTCTTCAACCTGCGGACCTCCAGATGTTGCAAAACTACAACTCCCAGCATGCCCAGACAGCCAACGGCTGTCTGGGCATGCTGGGAGTTGTAGTTTTGCAGCATCTGGAGGTCCGCAGGTTGAAGACCACTAAACTAGATAAAAGTATCATAAAGGTAACCACATTAAAGAGCATACGTCCACTCAACGTTAAGAAGGTATCTGCACGTCCGGGATCACGGGATCTTGCTAGGAGACGCTGTGGAGCGCTCAGAGGCTACGTCGGCCGTTTTGTTCGACACTGCGTATACGTCTTCCGGCCTCAAAGAAGTGCGCAGTGTCGTAAGAAACAGCCGGCGTAGCCTCGGAGTGCTCCACAGTGTCTCCTAGCAAGATCCCGGACTCCTGGACGTGCAGATACCTTCTTAGGGTGCGTTCCCACCTGACGTATACGCAGCGTATTTAATGCTGCGCAAAATTTACGGCAGCAGCGGGTAATACGCTGCGTATTCCTTGCTCACTATACACACGGGGCTTTCCGGCGGCAGCCCTATGTGTGCAGTGAGTTTTGGAGGCGGAGCCGCACGTCACAGTCACGCCGGCACACGGCCCCGCCTCCAAAACTCACTGCACACATAGGGCTGCCGCCGGAAAGCCCCGTGTGTATAGTGAGCAAGGAATGCGCAGCGTATTTCCCGCTGCTGCCGTAAATTTTGCTTAGCGTGAAATACGCTGCGTAAACGCTAGGTGGGAACGCACCCTAAGGGGGGGGGTGCACGTATGCTCTTTAGTGTGTATCCTTAGCTTTGCGATTAAGGTCGGGTTCACGCTGAGTTTTTGTCTCTTTTTTACAGTTTCCATATATGCAAATATAGTGGTTAACTACGATATTGCGCACACAAAAATAAAAACGGATTTGTTAAAACCCATAGATTCTGCTTTATGGCGTACAACTGCATCCATTTTACCATTCAATCATGTATATGTTTTTTACCCTTTTCTAAAGGGGTTATCATGCAAAAAAAATAGGGCAGTGGTCTCCAAAGTTTGGCCTTACAGATGTTGTAAAGCTACAACTCCCAGCATGCCCTTGCTGAGAGTTGTAGTTTTGTAACATCTGGAGGGCCACACTTGGATAATACTAGGATAGGGATTAAAGGGGTACTCCGGTGGAAAACATTTATTTATTTTTTTTAATCAACTGGTGCCAGAAAGTTAAACAGATTTGTAAATTACTTCTATTAAAAAATCTAAATCCTTCCAGTACTTATCAACTGCTGCATGCTCCACAGAAAGTTGTGTAGTTCTTTCCAGTTTGACCACAGTGCTCTCTGCTGACACCTCTGTCCATGTCAGGAACTGTCCAGAGCAGGAGAGGTTTGCTATTTGGATTTGCTCCTACTCTGGACAGTTCCTGACATGGACAGAGGTGTCAGCAGAGAGCACTGTGGTCAAAAATTTTAAAAGAAAAGAAATTCCTGTGGAGCATACAGCCGCTGATAAGTACTGGAAGGGTTAAGATTTTTTAAATAGAAGTAATTTGCTAATCTGTTTAACGTTCTGGCACCAGTTGATTTAAAAAAAAAAAAAAAAAATTTCACCGGAGTTCCCAAGTTTTGGTATATCTGACAATAAGGCTATTTTCACAGGTTTGAGCCTAAAAAGTGTGGCTTTAGTCAGAAAAAAAAAAAAAAAAATAAGAAAAAAAGTCTGAAAATTTAGAAACTTTTATGCTGAGCAGCATTTTTTTTTTTTATAATAGCATGCTCTGGGTATGGTGTTTTTTTATTGTGCCATTTTTTCCACTTATAGACTTCTATAGGTGGAAAAAACACATACCATACATATGTGATCCGGCATTCCCCCCAACCCCAAATTCTTTAATAGAAATATTTGAGTAACATGATGAAAGAATCATATGACTTGTAATGAGAAAAAACAAAGGGGATAAAACGCCAAATAAAAAACATTATATTAAAGGAGTACTCCGGCGCACACTTTTCTCATTTTATCCCATCCGGGCTGCAAAATAAAAGAAAACAAACTTTCTCTTACCTGCCAACGAGCCCCCGGAGCTCCGGTACAGGTGTTTGGTCCCCGGGCTGTATTCTTACTTCCTGTTAGCCCGGCACGTCACACGGAGCTTCAGCCTATCACCAGCCGAGGCGGGACATCACTGCGGCCGGTGATAGGCTGAAGCTCCGTGTCACGTGCCCGGCTAACACCTGTACCGGAGCTCCGGGGGCTCGTTGGCAGGTAAGAGAAAGTTTGTTTTCTTTTATTTTGTAGCCCGGACGGAATAAAATGAGAAAAGTGCGCGCCAGAGTACTCCTTTAAAAAGGCCACAGAAACTACAGGGCCCTTTTTTGTGTCATGTTTTTGTGTCATGCCTGAAAATAACATCACCAAAAACGATGCAGCTTTTGTGAATAAATAAGGAAGTATCAGTATTCCTTTTATACTTTTACTTCTCTCCATGTGTGATTCCAGCTCAACCCTTAAAGGGGTACTCCCCTGCCCCAGCGTTCTGAACATTTTGTTATGAACACTTGGAGCAGGCGGCGGGGGTTGTGATGTTACGGCCCTGGCCCTTGTGACATCTCACGACGCACCTCAATGCAAGTCTATGGGAGGGGGCGTGGCTTTCACCACGCCTCCTCCCATAGAATTGCATTGAGGGGGCGTGGCGTGATGTCATGAGGGGCAAGACCGTGACATCAAGACCCCCGCTGTCCGCACCCAGCGTTCTAAACAAATGCCAGGTGCTGCATAGAGATTGCGGGGGTCCCAGCTGCAGGACCCGCATGATTAGACAGATAAGATGTCTAGGGTCAAAATACCCCTTTAATTAAAATATCCTAAAAATCAAATGTTACCGAATGTTGTTTTAGTGTCCCAGTACTACCATTCGGCTGGAATTCCACTGAGGATTTTCAAGCAAAAACGCCGTAAAAAACACCCATTTTGCCACACGGCGTTTTTTCGGCCAAAAAATGTTGCGTCCAGATGTTAGTCAATAGTAAAGTGCAAAAATGTCAGATCCACTTGGTGTTTTTCAGTTTGGCGTTTTTTTATTTTTTATTTTTTTATCCTTTTGGCGTTTTTCAGCTATTTTGGGATTTGAGGCTGGTTTTCCAAAACGCCCTGCAAAACCTAGTTTGGTATTTTTTTCCCTTGGCGTTTTTCTCCCATAGAAATCTATGGGAGAGCAAAAATGGCAAGAAAAACGCCATGCTGGGTTTCTTTTGCTGGCGGATTTTATTCTTTTTTGGCCTTTAGTGATCCAAAAAAGTGATGGAGATACCTTTTTTAATAAAATTTTGTAGGGTATCATTAAAAAATATAATAATAAAAAAAATACAGTAGTGATGGAAAAAAATTGTATTCAACGAAATTTCGCTTTTTTATAACAATTTTTTTTTATAATTTTTAAACAGAGATCGATTTATGTGTACAGGCAGGGCATTAAAAATGTAACCGACTGTTAGAGATGAGCGAACTTACAGTAAATTCGATTCGTCACAAACTTCTCGGCTCAGCAGTTGATGACTTATCCTGCATAAATTAGTTCAGCTTTCAGGTGCTCCGGTGGCTGGAGACTCTCTCCTAGGACTGTATCCACCTTTTCCAGCCCACCGGAGCACCTGAAAGCTGAACTGATTTATGCAGGAAAAGTCATCAACTGCCGAGCCGAGACGTTCGTGACGAATCGAATTTACTGTAAGTCCGCTCATCTCTACCGACAATAATAAAAATGTAGTGTGTGTGTTTTTCACTTTCATTTTTTAATTTTTTTTTTTAGGTAGTACTACTACTACTCCCAGCATGGGATACACTGTTCCATGATGGGAGTAGTAGTGCCTGCACTAATTGACAGATCGCCCTTTGCGATCCTCCTGTATAATGTATAGATGCGGCGGCAGCTCTTCTATGGTCCCTGCACTGACGTATATAGTAGTCCCTCAAGTTATAATATTAATTGGTTCCAGGACGACCATTGTATGTTGAGACCATTGTATGTTGAGACCAGAACTCTATGGAAACCTGGTAATTGGTTCTGATGCCACCAAAATGTCATCCAAAAATAGGAAAAATGAGGATTAAAGAAAAATAAGTAATAAAGTTATAAAAAAGTAATAAAGATCTGCTGGGAGCTGTAAATCATTGTCTATTTCAGTGTTTCCCAACCAGAGTGCCTCCAGCTGTTGCAAAACTACAACTCCCAGCATGCCCCGACAGCCTTCGGCTGTCTGGGCATGCTGGGAGTTGTAGTTTTGCAACAGCTGGAGGCACCCTCTTTGGGAAACACTGGTCTATGTAGAGGACAGGAGCTTCTTCAGGGTCCTGTACAGAACACACAGTGTCCTAAAAAAAGGAAAATGGAGCCGCCCTCACCTGGTGTCCAAAGGAGAAGCTAACCTGGCAGAGGTAAAGAGTACAGAACATGTTATACCACCCTGTACTGTAGGTGGCGCTACCAGACACCAGTCAGTGCATACACTTCAGTAATACAGGTAAAGAGTATAGAACATGTAATACCTCCCTGTACTGTAGGTGGCGCTACCAGACACCAGTCAGTGCATGCACTTTAGGAATACAGGTAAAGAGTACAGAACATGTAATACCTCCCTGTACTGTAGGGGGCGCTACCAGACACCAGTCAGTGCATACACTTCAGTAATACAGGTAAAGAGTACAGAACATGTAATACCTCCCTGTACTGTAGGTGGCGCTACCAGACACCAGTCAGTGCATGCACTTTAGGAATACAGGGGTTTTACCAGTGAAATGTCCATTCTGATTGGTCGGTTCTTCCAGTCTTGACGCATTTTGCAGATTCCATAGCATTGTATGTTGAGTCTGGTTTCAACTTACAATGGTCCAGAAAAGACCATTGTATGTTGAAACTATTGTATCTTGAGGCCATTGTAAGTTGAGGGATCACTGTATACATCTATTCATATTTCCCGCAGAGAGCTGTGATTGGTCAGATGGTTCCAGCCAATCATAACTCTCTGTGGGAAATATGAATAGGTGTATATATACGTCAGTGCAGGGGACCATAGAAGAGCGCCGGCCGCATCTATACATTATACGGGAAGATATAATTGGTGCGTAAAAACATACACATGTGATTGACAAAAGGGGGCCACTGTGTTTTTAAAGGGAACCTTACAGACAGAGCATGCTGCTGTTGCTGAGGGCAGCACATTATAGCCAGGCATGCCGTTTCCAGCGGTCTTTCATATGCAGATACATAGTACATGTTGAAGTCTGTAGTATACGCCCAGTGCGGCAAGTGATGAATCTGACGTATTCATCCGGATTCTCCCATTCACTGTACATAGAGTGAAGCCTGTAAGTCATCGGCAGATGGGCAGGGGAGCGGTGCCTAATAAATATGCTGGACTCCTCTCTCACAGTGTCATATGTAAGTTTGACTAAACTACTGTAAATACTCGCAGAAGCGACATACCGCTGGAAACGGCATGCCTGTCTATATTGTGCTGCCCTCAGCAACAGCAGCGTGTTCTGTCTGCAAGGTTCCCTTTAAACACACAGCGACCCCTGTTTTGTCATTATACAGGAGGATCATGGGTGTCAGGAGTGACACTCGCTGCAATCTGTCTATTAATGCAGGTACTACAGCTCCAAGCATGGAGCAGAGTGTTCTCCATTATGGGAGTAGTAGTACCTGCAATTAAGGACAGATCACAGCAGGTGTCACTCCTTACACCCGATGCGATCGTCCTATCTATTGCAGAGATGCGGAGCTGCTTTCTCCTGCGCTCGCATCTCTGCTATGTACTCCGGCCAGTGATATGAATAGAACATTGCTCTGTGATTGGCTGCAACCATCCGGCCAATCACAGCTCTGGGTGGAAAATATGAATGAGTGATGTTCTATTCACATCACTGCCCGGAGTACAGAGCAGAGATGCGAGCGCTGTATAGAGCCACTCTGCATCTCTGCTCTATTATGGACGATCGCATCGGGTGTCAGGAGTAACACCCGGGACGATCTGTCTATTAGTACAAGTACTACTACTCCCATCATTGAACAGTCTGTTTCATGCTGGGAGTAGTAGTACTATCTAAAAAATTTAGCTACTTTCCATAATTTTGTCACGTAGATGAGAGTAAAAGGTTTTGTTTATGCATAAAAGTATATGAGGTATATGTCTTTTGTATGCAATGTGATCTAATAGAATGTAAATTGTTTAGAAATCTGCATTTAAAGGGGTACTCCCCTGGAATTATTATTATTATTATTACTTTTTTTTAATCAACTGGTGCCAGAAAGTTAAACAGATTTGTAAATTACTTCTATTAAAAAATCTTAACCCTTCCAGTACTAATCAGCTGCTGTGTGTTCCAGAGGAAGTTCTTTTCTTTTTAAATTTCCTTTCTGTCTGACCACAGTGCTCTCTGCTGACACCTCTGTACATTTTAGGAACTGTCCGGAGCAGAATAGGTTTTGCTTTGGGGATTTGCTCCTACTTTGGACAGTTCCTAAAATGGACAGGTGTCAGCAGAAAGCAATGTGGTCAGACATAAAGGAAATTTAAAAAGAAAAGAACTTCCTCTGGCACACACAGCAGCTTATAAGTACTGGAAGAATTAAGATTTTTTAAATAGAAGTAGTTTACAAATCTTACTGGCACAAGTTGATAAAAAAAAATGATTTCCAATGGAGTACCCCTTTAATGTACCCAAATGATTGATGCTTTGGTCACTTGGTCCTCCCAACCAATGTTTGCAGAAGTCCCTAGTTTAACATTCCTCTCCTAGGAGTAGGGCTGGGCCTAAGCCTGTTAGTCCAGAACCAGTCTGCCCAGGGCCACATGTGTCTCAGCTCAGCTCCTACTAAGAATATCTACACCTAGTCCACATGTCTTGGTGCAATCCTGTGTACAATGAAGTCACTGTTCCTCTATCTCTTCCTGTTGACACTGATGATAAAAGTGCTTAAGTTTTTTTCATAAGGGAGGTTATCATCTATGCCAGAGAGAATAAGGCTTAACAAGGATCTCTCTGCAATACACTTTGCTACAGCAGAGGTAAAAAATCCAGCCCTTAAAGGGGTACTCTGCCCCTATACATCTTATCCCCTATTCAAAGGATAAGGGATAAGATGTCTGATCACGGGGGGCCCACCACTGGGGACCCCCGTGATCTCTGCTGCGGCACCCCAGACATCCAGTGCATGGAGCAAAGATGCAATCTGTGCGGAGCTGGAGAGCCACATCTTAAAGGGGAACTCCGGTTATGCAAAATGTATCCCGTATCCACAGGAAATGGGATAAGTGTCTGATCATGAGGGGGTCTGAACCCCCCAAAATCTTAAAAATGGGGCCAATCTCTTACCTCTGAGTTCTCCAGCACTACCTTCCAAGATGAACTGGTCTTGGGTGTCTTGGCCCACTCCGCCAACTATCTGCTGATGCAGGACATTGCTGCGGTCAGAAATTGATGGCCCGGGCTTTCACTTCTCAGACCAGTTTGTCTCACAAGGTGGGGGCCGAATAAGTGACTGATCATGGGGGGGGGGGGGGGTCTCACTACTTAGACCCCTCACAGTCAACAGAATGGGGCCCGTCTCTTACGTCTGAGTGCTCCCGTCCCCACCTTCCGAAAAAGACGAGTCTCGGGAATGACACCCCGCTCCGACAATCATTGGCTGAAGTGGGACATCGCTGTGGCCGGTAATTGGTGGACTGGGCTGTCTCTCCTGAGGCCAAATCATCTTGGAAGGTGGGGGACTGGAGCATTCCGAGGATATGGGATGTGTCTAATCATGGGGTGACTGACCGCTGGGACCCCCCCCACAATCTCCAGAATGGAGCTCATCTTTTACCTTCGTGCTTCGAGCCCACCTTCCGAGACGAACTGGTTGTGGGTGTGATGGCCCACTCCGACAATCATCGGCTGAGGAAGGACATCGCTGTGGCCAGTGATTGGTGGGGGCCGAGCACTCTGAGATAAGAGAAGGGCCCCCTTTCTGGAGATAGTGGGTATCCCAGTAGTCAAATCCCCCCACAATCAGACACTTCTGTGAATACGGGATGTTTTCATTAACAGAGGCCACCCTAAGAGGTTTAAAGCATACAGGAAAACGGCTAGTTATGGGTGCCCATGCAGCTCGTAGCCAGGGGCATACGGTGCACGGTAATCCATTTTTCAGCAGATAGGAGGTCACTGGAGGTAAATCATGCACCTAAATGGTTAAATATGTCAAAGCAGAAGCGTGAAAACCGTCTTATCGAGCAAATAAAAAGGCGATCATTTAAAAATCACATCTAGCGTCATCCAACCTTTTCAATATTTCGGCAAGATTCCTTTTAAGTATGTCTGCCCTTTCCAAGGCACAAATTGACACTAGTACACTTCATTTAAATGATTTGATAATATCTGTAAATGATGACTTCAGTCTGATTAGTTTTCTTATTTTTTTTTTTCAAAACAGGAGAAGTTCAAACACGATAATATCTCACCCTAAGGATAACCGGGATTTGCATCCAAATGTGGTATAATAATGTCTTCTGGTGCCAAAGAGTGAGACGCATATCATCAGAAGCTAAAAAAATTATATACTCCGGCGCATTGCATCCGTAACCGTAATAAATTATTCCGAATTTCATGAATGCGGGGTGTATATATTTTAAAGGGAAAAGTAGAAAAGAAATTTTTTTTGAATTAAAGGGCAACTCCACTGCCCCACCATTTGGAACATTTTGTTCTGAATGCTTGGAGCGGGCGACGGGGTCATGAGGTCATGGCCGCACCCCTCGTCACGTCACGCCCCCTCAATGCAAGTCTATGGGAGGGGGCGTGACGGCTGTCACGCTCCCTCCCATAGACTTGCATTGAGGGGGCGTGACGTGACATCACGAGGTGGCGGGGCAGTGTGACACAAGATCGCTGCAATATCCCCAATAATACACGGGTCCGGGCCATCAAAGATCAAGCTACAGTGGGGAGAAGAAGTATTTGATACTGTTTCGCCGAGCGCTCCGGGTCCCTGCTCCTCCCCGGAGCGCTCACGGCGTTCTTCTCTGTGCAGCGCCCCGGTCAGACCCGCTGACCGGGAGCGCTGCACTGGTGTCACCGGCGGGGATGCGATCCGCGTAGCGGGACGCGCCTGCCCGCGGGTCGTATCCCAATCTCCTCACCTGCCCCGTCCTCTTGCTGTTCTGTCCCGGCGCGCGCGGCCCCGCTCTCTAGGGCGCGTGCGCGCCGGCTCTCGTAAATTTAAAGGGCCAGTGCACCATTAATTGGTGCCTGGCCCAATCAGTACCTACACCTGCGCTATGTGTATATAAACCCACTTCCCCTTCCTGTCCTTGCCGGATCTTGTTGCCTTGTGCCCTGTGAAAGCGTTTAGCGCGTTCCCAACCCTGTGTACCCAGACCTTCTGCTGCTGCCCCTGACTACGTCCCTTGCTGCCTGCCCTGACCTTCTGCTACGTCCGACCTTGCTCTTGCCTTGTCCCTGTGTACCGCGCCTGTCTCAGCTGTCAGCTGGGGTTGAGTCGCTATCGGGTGAAACGACCTGGGGGTTACTAGTGTTGCAATTCGAATATTATTCGCGAATATCGCATATTCGCGAATTCGCGAATTTCGCGAATATAGAGCTATATATTCGTAATTGCGAATATTCGTTTTTATTTTTTTTTATTTATTTATTTTTTCTTCACAGTACACATCACAGTGTTCACCCCTCTCTGCTTCCAGCTTGTGTGGTGTAAAGAAGATGTAATACTACTGTGTGAGACCGTCGTGCGAAAATTCGCATATGCGAAAATACGCATATGCTAATTTTCTCATATGCGAATTTTCGCGTACACTAATTTTGTATATGCAAATTTTCACATATGTTAATTTTCCCATACGCGAATGTTCGCGAAAATAAAACGAGAATATAACGAATATGCGAATATTCGCGAATATATGACGAATATTCGTCCATATATTCGCGAATTCGAATATGGCCTATGCCGCTCAACACTAGGGGTTACCTGTCGCTGCAAGTCCATCCCACTTTGCGGCGGGCTCTGGTGAAAACCAGTAACCCCTTAGACTCCGTTCCCCTGGTATGGCCCACGCCATCACCCCACTGACACAGAGGATCCACCACCAGTGTCCTCGCTGCATACCAGTCCGGATCCTGACAGTAGATCAGGCCATGGATCCCGCTGAGGTCCCGCTGCCTAGTGTCGCTGACCTAACCACAGTGGTCGCCCAGCAATCACAACAGATCGCTCAACAAGGACAGCAGCTGACTCAACTGACCATCATGCTGCAACAGCTTCTGCCGCAACGTCAGCAATCATCTCCTCCGCCAGCTCCTGCATCTCCTCCGCAGCGAGTGGCTGCTCCCAGCTTCCGCCTGTCTCTACCGGACAAGTTTGATGGGGACTCTAAACATTGCCGTGGATTCCTGTCCCAGTGTTTCCTACATTTGGAGATGATGTCGGACCAATTCCCCACTGAATGGTCTAAGGTGGCTTTCGTGGTCAGCCTGCTGTCTGGAAAGGCCTTGTCATGGGCCACACCGCTCTGGGACCGCAACGATCCCGCCACCGCTACTATCCAGTCCTTCTTCTCAGAAGTCCGTAGTGTCTTTGAGGAGCCAGCCCGGGCCTCCTCAGCCGAGACTGCTTTGCTGAACCTTGTCCAAGGGAGTTCTTCTGTGGGCGAATACGCTATCCAGTTTCGTACCCTTGCCTCTCAGCTATCCTGGAACAATGAGGCTCTCTGCGCGACCTTCAAGAAAGGCTTATCCAGTAACATCAAAGATGTCCTAGTCGCACAAGAAATTCCTGCAAATCTGTCTGAGCTAATCCATTTGGCCACCCGCATCGACATGCGTTTCTCTGAAAGACACCAGGAACCTCGTCAGGAAAAGGATCTTGTTCGCACCAGGCGATTTCTCTCCCCGGTTCCTCTCTTCCAAAGTCCTTTGCAATCTGTTCCTGTGCCTTCCGATGAGGAGGCTATGCAAGTGGATCGGTCTCACCTGACCTTAGAAGAGAGGACTCGCCGCCTTTACGAGAATCTGTGCCTGTACTGTGCTAGTACCTAACATTTCCTAAAAGACTGTCCTATCCGCCCTCCGCGTCAGGAGAAATGCACTCTATTACCTCACAAAGGTGAGACGACTCTTGGTGTGATTTCTGCTTCTCCACGTCTGACTGTACCTGTGCGGATTTCTCCTTCCGCCAATTCCTCCTTCTCAGCTGTGGCCTTCTTGGACTCTGGTTCTGCAGGAAATTTTATTTTGGCCTCTTTTGTTAATAGGTTCAGCATCCCAGTAACCAGTCTTGTCAAACCGCTCTAAATTACTTCTGTCAACGGAGAAAAGTTGAACTGCACTGTGCGCTACCGCACAGAACCCCTGCCTATGAGCATTGGACTGCATCATGAAAAAATAGAATTTTTTGTTCTGCCCAACTGCACCTCTGAAGTTCTTCTCGGCCTGCCGTGGCTCCAACGTCATGCTCCTACCCTCGACTGGACCACCGGGGAGATCAAAAGTTGGGGTCCTTCTTGTCACAAACGGTGCCTCACATCTGCTCCCACTTGTCAAACCCCTGTGGCTCCACCTATACCGGGCCTTCCCAAGGCCTACCAGAACTTTTCAGATGTTTTCTGCAAAAAGCAAGCAGAGATCTTACCACCTCATAGGCCTTATGATTGTCCCATTGACCTCCTTCTTGGTACCACTCCGCCCCGGGGCAGGATCTACCCTCTGTCTGCCCCAGAGACTCAAGCCATGTCTGAGTATATCCAAGAGAATCTAAAGAGAGGTTTTATTCGGAAGTCCTCATCCCCTGCTGGAGCGGGGTTCTTCTTTGTTTCTAAAAAGGATGGATCCTTAAGACCATGCATTGACTACCGCGGTTTAAATAAAATTACCATCAAAAACCGCTATCCCCTGCATTTGATCTCTGAACTCTTTGACCATCTTCGCGGAGCTAATATATTCACTAAATTGGACTTAAGGGGCGCGTATAATCTTATTCGCATCAGGAAAGGTGATGAGTGGATGACCGCGTTCAATTCTAGAGATGGACATTTTGAATATCTAGTTATGCCCTTTGTGCTCTGCAACGCCCCTGCAGTCTTCCAGGACTTCGTTAATGAGATATTTCGGGACTTATTATATACCTGTGTTGTGGTTTACTTGGATGACATCTTGATTTTGTCCTCTAACTTAGAGGAACACCGTTCGTGAAAACCACCTGTATGCTAAATTTGAAAAATGTCTTTTTGAACTCAACAGTCTTCCTTTCCTAGGTTACCTAGTCTCTGGCCAAGGGCTTCAAATGGATCCAGATAAACTGTCAGCGGTTTTGGATTGGCCACGCCCTTCTGGACTCCGCGCTATCCAGCGCTTCCTGGGATTTGCCAACTATTGCCGACAGTTTATTCCCCACTTCTCCACCATTGTGGCCCCTATTGTGGCCCTGACCAAGAAGAATGCTAATCCTAAGTCATGGCCTCCTCAAGCCGGTGAGGCCTTCAATCGTCTCAAAACTGCCTTCGCTTCTGCACCAGTGCTGTCCAGACCTGATCCATTGAAGCCATTCTTCCTGGAAGTTGTCGCTTCCTCAGTCGGAGCCGGAGCCATATTTCTTCAAAAAAACGCTACCGGACGTAACATTACTTGTGGTTTTTTCTCTAAAACTTTCTCACCGGTAGAAAAGAATTACTCCATTGGAGATCGTGAACTTCTGGCGATCAAGTTAGCACTCGAGGAGTGGAGGCATCTATTGGAGGGTTCCAAACACCCCATTGTCATTTACACTGACCACAAGAATCTCTCGTACCTCCAGTCCGCTCAGCGTCTGAATCCTCGCCAGGCTAGATGGTCATTGTTTTTTGCCCGCTTTAACTTCGAGATACACTTCCGTCCCGCAGACAAAAATGTCAGAGCTGACCCCCTTTCTCGTTCCTCTGATGCCACCGAATCTGAAACCCCTCTGCAGCATATCGTACCGCCTGAGTGCCTGGTCTCCTCTTCTCCAGCCTCACTGGGACAACCCCCCCCTGGAAAGACTTTTGTTCCTCCACGCCTTCGCCTCAAGATTGTCACGATTCGGCTCACAGGTAGTGGATCCTCTGTGTCAACGAGGGATTGGCGTGGACCGTGCTAGTGGACCGGTTCTAAGAGGCTACTGGTGTTCACCAGAGCCCACCGCAAAGCGGGATGGTCTTGCTGCGGCAGTAGCAACCAGGTCGTATCCACTAGCAACGGCTCAACCTCGCTGACTGCTGAGAAGGTGTGGGACAGAAGGACTAGGCAGAGGCAAGGTCAGACGTAGCAGAAGGTAGGGGCAGGCGGCAAGGTTCGTAGTCAAGATGGATAGCAGAAGTTCAGGTAACACAGGCTTTGGACACACTAAACGCTTTCACTGGCACAAGGCAACAAGATCCGGCAAGGGAGTGCAGGGGTAGTGAGCAGATATAGTCTGGGAGCAGGTGGGAGCCAATTAAGCTAATTGGGCCAGGCACCAATCATTGGTGCACTGGCCCTTTAAGTCTCAGAGAGCTGGCGCGCGCGCGCCCTAGAGAGCGGAGCCGCGCGCGCCAGCACATGACAGCAGGGGACCGGGACGGGTAAGTGACCTGGGATGCGATTCGCGAGCGGGCGCGTCCCGCTGTGCGAATCGCATCCCCGACGGCCATGACAGTGCAGCGCTCCCGGTCAGCGGGACTGACCGGGGCGCTGCGGGGAGAGAGACGCCGTGAACGCTCCGGGGAGGAGCGGGGACCCGGAGCGCTAGGCGTAACAAAGATCCTCAAATGGGGGCATTCCTCTCACCTGGCTGGTCATGCTGGCATTAAAAAGTCCATTCAGCTCATTTCCCGTCTGTATTGACGGCCTACGCTAGAGGGTGACGTTACTGATTTCGTTCGGGCCTGTACTATTTTTAACCGGGATAAAACCCCTCGCCAGAAGCCTGCTGGACTCCTCCTTCCTTTGCCCGTCCCTGAGCAACCATGGTCCCAAATTGCCATGGATTTCATTACTGATCTGCCCGTATCCCATGGCAACACCGTCATCTGGGTGGTTGTTGATCGTTTTTCCAAAATGGCACACTTCATTCCGCTTCCAGGTCTTCCTTCAGTGCCACAGTTGGCGAAGCAATTTTTTCTGCATATTTTTCGACTTCCCACGCATATCGTCTTGGATAGAGGCGTTCAATTTGAGTCAAAATTTTGGAGAGCTCTCTGTAACCAATTAAAACTCAACCCGGGATATCTCTGTTATCTGGAAGGAGACTCAAAAGTCGCTCCTACTGGCCTCGTCTCGTATGAAGAGACATGCAGATAAGAAGAGAAGAACTCCTCCTGTCTTCGTTCCTGGGGACAAAGTGTGGCTCTCTGCCAAATATATCCGTTTTCGTGTTCCTAGCTACAAGCTGGGTCCACGTTACCTTGGACCATTTAAAGTCAAAAATCAAATCAATTCTGTCTCCTACAAACTTTATCATCCCCCTTCTCTTCGTATTCCTAACTCCTTTCATGTTTCCCTTCTCAAACCTCTCGTTCTTAACTGCTTTTCCCCCAAGGTCACCGCTCCTGCTCCTGTCTCTGGCTCCTCTGATGTCTTCACGGTAAAAGAAATCCTCGCCTCCAAGGTGGTCAGAGGTAAAAAAAAAAATTCTCGTTGACTGGGAGAATTGTGGCCCCGAAGAGAGGTCTTGGGAGCCCGAGGACAATATCCTCGACAAGGAACTCATACATAGGTTCCTGGGCTCCAAAAAGAGGGGGAGACCAAAGGGGGGGGGGGTACTGTTACGCTGAGCGCTCCAGGTCCTTGCTCCTCCCCGGAGCGCTCGCGGCGTTCTTCTCTGTGCAGCGCCCTGGTCAGACCCGCTGACCGGGAGCGCTGCACTGGTGTCACCGGCGGGGATGCGATCCGCGTAGCGGGACACGCCCGCCCGCGTGTCGCATCCCAATCTCCTCACCTGCCCCGTCCTCTTGCTTTTCTGTCCCGGCGCGCGCGTCCCGGCTCCCTGAAATTTAAAGGGCCTGCACCATTAATTGGTGCCTGGCCCAATCAGTACCTACACCTGCGCTATGTGTATATAAACCCACTTCCCCTTCCTGTCCTTGCCGGATCTTGTTGCCTTGTGCCCTGTGAAAGCGTTTAGTGTGTTCCCAAGCCTGTGTACCCAGACCTTCTGCTGTTGACCTCGACTACGACTCTTGCTGCTTGGCCTGACCTTCTGCTACGTCCGACCTTGCTCTTGCCTAATCCCTTGTACCGCGCCTGTCTCAGCTGTCAGCTGGGGTTGAGTCGCTATCGGGTGAAACGACCTGGGGGTTACCTGCCGCTGCACGTCCATCCCGCTTTGCGGCGGGCTCTGGTGAAAACCAGTAACCCCTTAGACTCCGTTCCCCTGGTACGGCCCACGCCATCACCCCACTGACACAGAGGATCCACCACCAGTGTCCTCGCTGCATACCAGTCCGGATCCTGACAGATTCGCTGCCGATTTTGCAGGTTTTCCTACTTACAAAGCCTGTAGAGGTCTGTCATTTGCATCATATTTACTCTTCAACTGTGAGATACGGAATCTAAAACAAAAATCCTGTAAATCACATTGTATGGTTTTGAAAAAAATTTTTTTACATTTGATTGCATGACATAAGTATTTAATCAACTACCAACCAGTAAGAATTCTGGCTCTCACAGACCTGTTATTTTTTTTTTTCTTTAAAAGGAGTACTCAGGTGGAAATTATAATTTTTTTTTTAAATCAACTGGTACTAGAAAGTTAAACAGATTTGTAAATTACTTCTATTTAAAAATCTTAATCCTTCCAGTACTTATCAGCTGCTGTATGGAGCAGGAACTACACAGGAAGTTGTGTAGTTATTTCCAGTCTGATCACAGTGCTCTCTGCTGACACCTCTGTCCGTTTCAGGAACTGTCCAGAGCAGGAGAGGTTTGCTATGGGGATTTGCTCCTGCTCTGGACAGTTCCTGACATGGACAGAGGTGTCAGCAGAGAGCACTGTGGTCAAACTGGAAATAAATTCAAAAAGAAAATAACTTCCTGTGGAGCATACAGCAGCTGATAAGTACTGGAAGGGTTAAGATTTTTTAATAGAAGTAATTTAGAAATCTGTATAACTTTCTGGAACCAGTTGATTTAAAAAAAAAAAAATAATAATAATAGTTTTCCACCGGAGTACCAATTTAACCCCTTAAGGACACATGACGTACTGGAACGTCATGTGTCCACTCCCGATCTATAACGCGGGGCCACGGCGTGGCCCCGCGTCATAGCGGTTCGGGCCCGGCCTCTAACAACGGCCGGGACCCGTGGCTAATAGCGCGCGGCATTGATCGCTGTGCCGCGCGCTATTAACCCTTTAGACGCGGCGTTCAAAGTTGAACGCCGCGTCTAAAGTGAAACCGAAAGCATGCCGGCTAGCTCAGTGGGCTGTTCGGGATAGCCGCGGTGAAATCGCGGCATCCCGAACAGCTGACAGGACAGCGGGAGGGCCCCTACCTGCCTCCTCGCTGTCCGATCGCCGAATGACAGCTCAGTGCCTGAGATCCAGGCATGAGCAGTCATGCGGCAGAATCATCGATCACTGGTTTCTTATGAGAAACCAGTGATCAATGTAAAAGATCAGTGTGTGCAGTGTTATAGGTCCCTATGGGACCTATAACACTGCAAAAAAAAAAGTGCAAAAAAAAAGTGAATAAACATCATTTAACCCCTTCCCTATTAAAAGTTTGAATCACCCCCCTTTTCCCATAAAAGAAAAAACACAGTGTAAATAAAAATAAAAATAAACATAAATGGTATCGCCGCGTGCGGAACTGTCCGAATTATAAAAATATATCGTTAATTAAACCGCACGGTCAATGGCGTGCGCGCAAAAAAATTCCAAAGTCCAAAATAGTGCATTTTTGGTCACTTTTTATATCATGAAAAAATGAATAAAAAGCGATCAATAAGTCCTATCAATGCAAAAATGGTACCGTTAAAAACTTCAGATCACGGCGCAAAATATGAGCCCTCATACCGCCCCATACACGGAAAAATAAAAAAGTTATAGGGGTCAGAAGATGACAATTTTAAACGTATTAATTTTCCTGCATGTAGTTATGATTTTTTCCAGAAGTCCGACAAAATCAAACCTATATAAGTAGGGTATCATTTTAATCGTATGGACCTACAGAATACATATCAGGTGTCATTTTTACCGAAAAATGTACTACGTAGAAACGGAAGCCCCCAAAAGTTACAAAACAGCGTTTTTTTTTTAATTTTGTCGCACAATGATTTTTTTTCCCGCTTCACCATAGATTTTTGGGCAAAATGACTGACGTCATTACAAAGTAGAATTGGTGGCGCAAAAAATAAGCCATCATATGGATTTTTAGGTGTAAATTTGAAAGAGTTATGATTTTTTAAAGGCAAGGAGCAAAAAACGAAAATGCAAAAACGGAAAAACCTCCGGTCCTTAAGGGGTTAAGGATCAAGTACTTGATTCCTACTGTATAGTTCTTATTCTTTTTAGGGAAAAGTTGGCAGTTTTATTTGTACTTTCTTAAGGGACTACAAGTACCAGCCTAATTCTATACTTCTATTTTCAGAACCTAACATGCTGGAGCTATTGCACTGAATATAAGTGTACAACTCAATATCATACACCAAAATAATAGTACACTAACAACACAATGCAGTACCAAATGATAATGTTTATTAGCAATATAGATAAAAAAAGATAACAAACAAATTCTAAAATGGCACCAGTACACTGAGATATACTAAACATTAAAAACAGAATATAAACTGCACAAAAAATGTATTAACCAGTTTGGAAAAGCATGTACAAAACATGAATGATACCATGTGGAGGTCAGACCATGTATACCTACCTCTATGCGTGTTTTGCTGTTGGGCGCTTCGTCAGGGGAACTATTGCAGAGATAGATAGATTATCTACCTATCTATCTATCTCATATCTATCTATCTCATATCTATCTATCTATCTATCTATCTCATAACTATCTATCTCATATCTATATATATATATATATATATATATATATATATATATATATATTCTTCTGTTGCTGTATATCTAGCCTAGTAGAGTGCACCTGTAGGCCAGGTCCATATAATAGTTTGGTATCAACTAAAGTGCTGGCTGACTTATTCTTTGTCTGTATTGCACATACGGGGGAGTGGCTACCTCCATGTTGGCCTTGCACCCCACCCACCTCTATCAGGTGTGTATATAAGGTGTCTTGGATGTTCCAGACCCTGCCATGCTTACTGAACTGTTCACACAGAGGCATATTCACAGTGTAGGGTCCGTCCCAAGGAGGCTACCTTATCGCGGTGGGACGGTCCAAGCTATTTGACCGCCGGCGGAGACAAATTTGCGAGCTAAGTGCCTCACTATTTCATAGTTTCACATTTGCATCTATTACACCATAGCTGTATAGCTCTCCATGTTTTATCTGCATGTTCATGTTTCACCTATATCCTTGTGCTGGCAGTGTGCTGCTGCATTCTTCTGTTACTGTAT
The DNA here is from genome assembly GCF_029499605.1 of Hyla sarda. NCBI lineage: Eukaryota > Metazoa > Chordata > Amphibia > Anura > Hylidae > Hyla > Hyla sarda. Next base: position 13,258,592 of record NC_079194.1, on the reverse strand, counting down.
ATCTATCTATCTATCTATCTATCTATATATATATATATATATATATATATATATATATATATATCCCATATCTATCTATCTTTCTACACAACAAAGCGCGGAGACAGCACACCAGAGTAGATAGCAGTAGGTGGGTGCAGGCCAAGATGAACAGTCCCAGTCGCAGACTGTATAATAGATATCCAAAGTTGGTTTTAGGCAGCACACCAAGCATGCTTGAGAAAGGCGGTGTGATACTGCCGGAACGTTGTATCTGGATATGGGAAAATAAAACTGCACTTTGCTTGAACCTGGATTGGTGTGCTGCCTAAAACCGACTTTGGATATCTATCTTTCTATCTATCTATCTCAGATCTATCTATTTCATATCTATCTATCTATCTATCTCTCTCATATCTATCTTTCTATCTCATATCTATCTATTTCATATCTATCCATCTCAGATCTATCTATTTCATATCTATCTATCTATCTATCTATCTATCTATCTATCTATCTCATATCTATCTATCTATCTATCTATCTATCTATCTATCTCATATCTATCTATCTCATATTTATCTCATATCTTTCTATCTATCTCATATCTACAATGAAAGCAGCAGCACTCAAAGATTTGTGAAGTAGGGTGGCTTTATTTCACCAAAGCATCACAGGCGCAATGTTTCAGTCGTCTCCCACGGCCTTTGTCCAGGGTGTGTGATCTAAATAGTATTCATGTGGTGAACAATTAGTGATACAATTAAGCATACTTAACAGACATAAACGTGAAAAAATCATAAGATCACATATTCCAGACCAATAACAAAACAAAATAATCCTTTCTGAGGTCTGTGCAATGCGAACGATATATGTGTAAAAACCAATAACACACTAGTTACCGTCCATAAGTCCATATTGTGCATAGAACACAGGTGACAGTGATTTAGTTGTGTACCTCTACGTCACAGGGGGAGGGGGGTCATCGGCTTGTATGTCTCTCGGACGTGTATCAAGGGACGCCATCGGGCTTACATCACAGCCGCCCGTATGCCGCTTCCGGTCCAGCGCCGGAAATGACGTGCTCTTCATGCTAAATTATATTGGGATCTTTGCGCATGCGCACCTCGCTGAGGCCTCTCAAATGCTCCATCTTGGGATCGGGCAGACCTGTACAGCTGTCTCTCGAGCTTCCCGTATGTACAACGCCATCTACTGGTTATTCCAGCACATCGTGGGGGTGGAGATACACCAAACTTGCAGGAGCGTCCGCCCTTAGAGCGGTGACCCGTTCCATAGTGGCTATCCCGGTCCTATGTCACCCAATAGGTGTTCCCAATGGGTGGCAATATTCCGGTTTGCTCTTCAGTGTTGGTGACATCTTGGCATCCACAATCCCACCTTTGTGATTGGCTGTACTTTGTATTCGTGCAATCATGTAGCTGGGGTCTGTAACCGATTCCCACTTGGCAGATGTTATTCCCGAGATTAGCAGAGCGTGTAAGGTTGATATAGATCTGTCCCTGGTTTGACATCACGGATTCATATTCGCCGATCCCCCGTTCCTTCCTGTGAAAATAGAGAATAGTATAAATAAACTTGTACCATAAACATACACAAGGGTTGCACGGGTGGACAAGGGCTAAACCACTGCTTTAAGGTGACATCATAGATTACAGATTTTATGGGTGACTTTGAACTCAACATTCAAGCCGGCCGGCTTCAGTGAGTTTAACAAATAAATCCATTTTAATTCTCTTCTTTTTAAATAACTTGTATATCGGTGGTGATTTATCCTCGTCTTGAAGTCCCAAGTTGTTTCCCCTATATAGAGCAAATTGCATGGGCACCAGAGAGCATACACTACATATGTGGAATTACATGTCATGTAATGTCTGATGCGATATTCTGCTCCGGTACCGGGAGGTTTAAAGACATTACCTTTTTGCATGAGTGGGCAATTGATGCAGGACCTACAGGGGTACAAACCATGATCGGGGGATTTTCAAATTCTTTTCTTGTACTGTATCCATCCCTCAGGATATGCCAGTGTCTACGAAGGACACCCGCTATCATAGGCCAGAGAAGGTGACTACTAGTCACCGTATGCTGTTTGTGTCTACCTTCTCTGGCCTATCCGGCAGGATAGCGGGTGTCCTTCGTAGACACTGGCATATCCTGAGGGATGGATACAGTACGATAAAAGAATTAGTGAAGTGGCTGAATTCTGCAGGACTTGTGGTTTACACATATCTAGAAGGCGTTTAGGATAGCCACGTTTTGAGAAGTTCAGGGCCATCTTGTCAAGTGTTGGCTCCAGTTCTTCTCTCACAGTGACTATTCGCCTGGCTCTGAGCATCTGACTAGTGGGTAAGGACTTGATCATAGTTCTTGGATGTTGTCTTTCGTACCTCAGGATGGAATTGCTATCAGTCGGTTTGGTATAGAGGTCGGTCTGCAGACAGCTTGCACCAGCCGTATGCTTCCAGTGCTGCCCATTTTTCTGAAGATATCTCATATCTATCTATCTATCTATCTATCTATCTATCTATCTCTCATGTCTATCTGTCTCATATCTATCTATCTATCTATCTTTTTATCTATCTCAGATCTATCTATCTCATATCTATCTATTTATCTCACATCTATCTGTCTCATATCTATCTATCTATCTATCTCTCATGTCTATCTATCTCATATCTATCTATCTATCTCATATCTACACCAAAATAGAAATGCTGCGGCACTCCAAAAAGTACGGTGAAAAAAGAATTTATTGATCTGACATCAGAAGCGATGTTTCAACTGCCCGATTGCAGCCTTTCTTAAGCTTGAGCTTGAGAAAGGCTGTAATCGGGCAGCTGAAACGTCGCTTCTGATGTCAGGTCAATAAATTATTTTTTCACCGTACTTTTTGGAGTGCCGCAGCATTTCTATTTTGGTGTGGATTTTTGTACATCCCTTCACCTCGGGTGTTTTTTCTGCTGGCACCCACTGCTTTGCATAATCTGGTTGAGCTGCGCCATTGTTCTGTTTTTATCTCATATCTATCTATCTCATATCTATCTATCTTCTATCTATCTATCTATCATATTTATCTATCTATCACATATCTATCTATCTATCTATCTCATATCTATCTATCTATCTATCTATCTATCAATCTATATATCTCATATCTATCTATCTCATATCTATCTATCTTATCTATATATCCATCTAGTCTATTCATTCAGTTCAGGTTCAATGATGTAATTATTTTCTGTCCGTTTTCTATTTTGTTGACAAGTGAAGTAACATCTATTCCTAGTGACATAAGGAGAAGCCTGTATACTGTGCCAGCTTATTTTGTGGAATGAGTAATTCCCTAGGCTTATCTATTAGCATCTATTTAATGCCAAAACTAGCTGTATGAACTCGGATGTTACATTTTGTGTTGACCTTAAGCGTTCTGTAATACGTACATAACCTATACTTTTTTGTCTCACAGCCTCTTGCATTTAGTTTGGGAACATTTTCAAATTAAAAGAACCTGTAACTGTGAAAATGCCGTCATCTGCCAAAATAATTCTAGGATTCCAGAGGAAACTGTTATCTAATTAAGCAATGAAACCTGACAAAACCGTCACCACTCTCCGTTACCTGAGGCACCGACAAAATGGCCACCGCGAAGGCGAGGACGCTAAAATGTCAGCTGCACCAATGATGGAATTAAAATCACTAGCACGACCCGTTCAATGTTTTGTTTGTGCATGTTTGTTTATTTGCTGTATATTATAATTTAGAATTTTTTTTTTTTTTTGGGTTAATTCATTTTAATTGACGTTTCTCTAGTCTCAGGAGGCCCGAGGAACTTTCAGCGATGATGAGGCCTTAAGTCACAATTAAAAGTTGCCCTTTTTATCTTTTAGTAATTACAGTCACTTCACTTTTCACTGGATTATTATTAACTCACTAAATGACATTTTATTAATCTACCCTCTAAATGCTGGAGATATTGAAGGAGTTTTACACTTATTACACATCGCAGCCTTTTTCTTGAGTTTCTGTATTTTGAGAGGTAACTAGATGATTCAAGGAAATGTAGGAAAAATAAAATGTAAGACATGTTAAAAAGAACAAATGCAATGGACGAGATTTATTAAGTAACTCATTTTGTTTCCCTTTTTAGTTACTTTTCTCAACATTTGAAAAGTGCCATGATAAAGTAGGCGCGACTAAGTAGGAGGGGTGTGGTCTGTGTTATTTCTCTTCTACAGACTTAGATCAATTTTATCAAAAATAATTTAAGTATACCTGAAATTTCGGGTAACTTTTAAGAATCAACTGTCAACTGTACATGAAGAGTATCACTAGAAATCATATAACTTGTTTTTGTTATTTTTCATTAGTTTTCACCTTCCCAGGCTCCATTTCTAATCTTTAGTTGTCTCTGAGCTAGTGGGTATAGACAATCTGCTATGATGTTCCATGATGTCCCATAAACAACACCCTCTATGGTACACCCTCAGAAGAGAGGATCCTGCTCCCCTATATCTCTATAGTACACCCTCAGAAGAGAGGATCCCGCTCCTCTATATCTCTATAGTACACCCTCAGAAGAGAGGATCCTGCTCCCCTATATCTCTATAGTACACCCTCAGAAGAGATGATCCTGCTCCTCTATATCTCTATAGTACACCCTCAGAAAAGAGGATCCTGCTCCTCTATATCTCTATAGTACACCCTCAGAAGAGAGGATCCTGCTCCTCTATATCTCTATAGTACACCCTCAGAAGAGAGAATCCTGCTCCTCTATATCTCTATAATACACCCTCAGAAGAGAGGATCCTGCTCCTCTATATCTCTATAGTACACCCTCAGAAGAGAGGATCCTGCTCCTCTATATCTCTATAGTACACCCTCAGAAGAGAGGATCCTGCTCCTCTATATCTCTATAGTACACCCTCAAAAGAGAGGATCCTGCTCCTTTATATCTCTATAGTATACCCACAGAAGAGAGGATCCTGCTCCTCTATATCTCTATAGTACACCCTCAGAAGAGAGGATCCTGCTCCTCTATATCTCTATAGTATACCCACAGAAGAGAGGATCCTGCTCCTCTATATCTCTATAGTACACCCTCAGAAGAGAGGATCCTGCTCCTCTATATCTCTATAGTACACCCACAGAAGAGAGGATCCTGCTCCCCTATATCTCTATAGTATACCCACAGAAGAGAGGATCCTGCTCCCCTATATCTCTATGGTACACCCTCAGAAGAGATGATCCTGCTCCTCTATATCTCTATAGTACACCCTCAGAAGAGAGGATCCTGCTCCCCTATATCTCTATAGTACACCCTCAGAAGAGATGATCCTGCTCCTCTATATCTCTATAGTACACCATCCGAAGAGAGGATCCTGCTCCTCTATATCTCTATAGTAGACCCTCAGAAGAGAGGATCCTGCTCCCCTATATCTCTATAGTACACCCTAAGAAGAGAAGATCCTGCTCCTCTATATCCCTATAGTACACCCTCAGAAGAGAGGATCCTGCTCCTCTATATCTCTCTAGTACACCCTCAGAAGAGAGGATCCTGCTCCTCTATATCTCTATAGTACACCCTCAGAAGAGAGGATCCTGCTCCCCTATATCTCTATAGTACACCCTAAGAAGAGAAGATCCTGCTCCTCTATATCCCTATAGTACACCCTCAGAAGAGAGGATCCTGCTCCTCTATATCTCTATAGTACACCCTCAGAAGAGAGGATCCTGCTCCCCTATATCTCTATAGTATACCCACAGAAGAGAGGATCCTGCTCCTCTATATCTCTATAGTACACCCTCAGAAGAGAGGATCCTGCTCCCCTATATCTCTATAGTATACCCACAGAAGAGAGGATCCTGCTCCCCTATATCTCTATGGTACACCCTCAGAAGAGAGGATCCTGCTCCTCTATATCTCTATAGTACACCCTCAGAAGAGAGGATCCCGCTTCTCTATATATCTATAGTACACCTTCAGAAGAGAGGATCCAGCTCCTCTATATCTCTATAGTACACCCTCAGAAGAGAGGATCCTGCTCCTCTATATCTCTATAGTACACCCTCAGAAGAGAGGGTCATGCTCCTCTATATCTCTATAGTACACCCTCAGAAGTGAGGATCCTGCTCCTCTATATCTCTATAGTACAACCTCAGAAGAGAGGATCCTGCTCCCCTATATCTCTATAGTATATACCCTCAGAAGAGAGGATCCTGCTCCCCTATATCTCTATAGTACACCCTCAGAAGTGAGGATCCTGCTCCTCTATGTTTCTATAGTACACCCTCAGAAGAGAGTATCCTGCTCCCCTATATCTCTATAGTACACCCCCAGAAGAGAAGATCCTGGTCCTCTATATCTCTATAGTACACCCTCAGAAGAGATGATCCTGCTCCTCTATATCTCTATAGTACACCATCCGAAGAGAGGATCCTGCTCCTCTATATCTCTATAGTACACCCTCAGAAGAGAGGATCCTGCTCCTCTATATCTCTATAGTAGACCCTCAGAAGAGAGGATCCTGCTCCCCTATATCTCTATAGTACACCCTCAGAAGAGAAGATCCTGCTCCTCTATATCTCTATAGTACACCCTAAGAAGAGAGGATCCCGCTCCTCTATATCTCTACAGTACACCCTCAGAAGAGAGGATCCTGCTCCTCTATATCTCTACAGTACACCCTCAGAAGAGAGGATCCTGCTCCTCTATATCCCTATAGTCCACCCTCAGAAGAGAGGATCCTGCTCCTCTATATCTCTATAGTACACCCTCAGAAGAGAGGATCCTGCTCCTCTATATCTCTATAGTACACCCTCAGAAGAGAGGGTCCTGCTTCTCTATATCTCTATAGTACACCCTAAGAAGAGATGATCCTGCTCCTCTATCTCTCTATAGTAAACTCTCAGAAGAGATGATCCTGCTCCTCTATATCTCTATAGTACACCCTCAGAAGAGATGATCCTGCTCCTCTATCTCTCTATAGTAAACTCTCAGAAGAGATGATCCTGCTCCTCTATATCTCTGTAGTACACCCTCAGAAGAGAGGATCCTGCTCCTCTATATCTCTATAGTACACCCTCAGAAGAGATGACCCTGCTCCTCTATATCTCTATAGTACACCCTCAGAAGAGAGGATCCTGCTCCTCTATATCTCTATAGTACACCCTCAGAAGAGAGGATACTGCTCCCCTATATCTCTATAGTACACCATCAGAAGAGTTGATCCTACTCCTCTATCTCTCTATAGTACACTCTCAGAAGAGAGGATTCTGCTCCCCTATATCTCTATAGTAAACCCTCAGAAGAGAGGATCCTGCTCCTCTATATCTCTATAGTACAGTCTCAGAAGAGAGGATCCTGCTCCCCTATATCTCTATAGTACACCCTCAGAAGAGAGGATCCTGCTCCTCTATATCTCTATAGTACACCCTCAGAAGAGAGGATCCTGCTCCCCTATATCTCTATAGTACACCCTCAGAAGAGAGGATCCTTCTCCCCTATATCTCTATAGTACACCCTCAGAAGAGAGGATCATTCTCCCCTATATCTATATAGTACACCCTCAGAAGAGAGGATCCTGCTCCTCTATATCTCTATAGTACACCCTCAGAAGAGAGGATCCTGTTCCCTATATCTCTATAGTACACCCTCAGAAGAGAGGATCCTGCTCCTCTATATCTCTATAGTACACCCTCAGAATAGAGGATCCTGCTCCTCTATATCTCTATAGTACACCCTCAGAAGAGAGGATCCTGCTCCTCTATATCTCTATAGTACACCCTCAGAAGAGAGGATCATTCTCCCCTATATCTATATAGTACACCCTCAGAAGAGAGGATCCTGCTCCTCTATATCTCTATAGTACACCCTCAGAAGAGAGGATCCTGTTCCCTATATCTCTATAGTACACCCTCAGAAGAGAGGATCCTGCTCCTCTATATCTCTATAGTACACCCTCAGAATAGAGGATCCTGCTCCTCTATATCTCTATAGTACACCCTCAGAATAGAGGATCCTGCTCCCCTATATCTCTATAATACACTCTCAGAAGAGAGGAACCTGCTCCTCTATATCTCTATAGTATAACCTCAGAAGAGAGGATCCTGATCCTCTATATATCTATAGTACACCCTCAGAAGAGAGGATCCTGCTCCTCTATATCTCTATAGTATGAACCTCAGAAGAGAGGATCCTGATCCTCTATATATCTATAGTACACCCTCAGAAGAAAGGATCCTGCTCCTCTATATCTCTATAGTACACCCTCAGAAGAGAGGATCCTGCTCCTCTATATCTCTATAGTACACCCTCAGAAGAGAGGATCCTGCTCCCCTATATCTCTATAGTACACCCTCAGAAGAGAGGATCCTGCTCCTCTATATCTCTATAGTACACCATAAGAAGAGAGGATCCTGCTCCCCTATATCTCTATAGTACACCCTCAGAAGAGAGGATCCTGCTCCTCTGTATCTCTATAGTACACCCTCAGAAGAGAGGATCCTGCTCCTCTATATATCTATAGTACACCCTCAGAAGAGAGGATCCTGCTCCTCTATATCTCTATAGTACACCCTCAGAAGAGAGGATCCTGCTCCTCTATATCTCTATAGTACCCCCTCAGAAGAGAGGATCCTGCTCCTCTATATCTCTATAGTACACCCTCAGAAGAGAGGATCCTGCTCCTCTATATCTCTTTAGTACACCCTCAGAAGAGAGGATCCTGCTCCTCTATATCTCTATAGTACACCATCCGAAGAGAGGATCCTGCTCCTCTATATCTCTATAGTACACCCTCAGAAGAGAGGCTCATGCTCCCCTATATCTCTATAGTACACCCTCAGAAGAGAGGATCCTGCTCCCCTATATCTCTGTAGTACACCCTCAGAAGAGAGGCTCATGCTCCTCTATATCTCTATAGTACACCCTCAGAAGAGAGGATCCTGCTCCTCTATATCTCTATAGTACACCCTCAGAAGAGAAGATCCTGCTCCTCTATATCTCTATAGTACACCCTCAGAGGAGAGGATCCTGCTCCTCTATATCTCTATAGTACACCCTCAAAAGAGAGAATCCTGCTCCTCTATATCTCTATAATACACCCTCAGAAAAGAGGATCCTGCTCCTCTATATCTCTATAGTACACCCTCAGAAGAGAGGATCCTGCTCCTCTATATCTCTATAGTACACCCTCAGAAGAGAGGATCCTGCTCCTCTATATCTCTATAGTACACCCTCAGAAGAGAGGATCCTGCTCCCCTATATCTCTATAGTACACCATCCGAAGAGAGGATCCTGCTCCTTTATATCTCTATAATACACCCTAGGAAGAGAGGATCTTGCTCCTCTATATCTCTATAGTACACCCTCAGAAGAGAGGATCCTGCTCCTCTATATCTCTATAGTACACCCTCAGAAGAGAGGATCCTGCTCCTCTATATCTCTATAGTACACCCTCAGAAGAGAGGATCCTGCTCCTCTATATCTCTATAGTACACCCTCAGAAGAGAGGATCCTGCTCCTCTATATCTCTATAGTACACCCTCAGAAGAGAGGATCCTGCTCCTCTATATCTCCATAGTACACCCTCAGAAGAGAGGATCCTGCTCCCCTATATCTCTATAGTACACCTTCAGAAGAGAGGATCCTGCTCCCCTATATCTCTATAGTACACCCTCAGAAGAGAGGATCCTGCTCCCCTATATCTCTATAGTACACCCTCAGAAGAGATGATCCTGCTCCTCTATATCTCTATAGTACACCCTCAGAAGAGATGATCCTGCTCCTCTATATCTCTATAGTACACCATCAGAAGAGAGGATCCTGCTCCTCTATATCTCTATAGTAGACCCTCAGAAGAGAGGATCCTGCTCCTCTATATCTCTATAGTACAGTCTCAGAAGAGAGGATCCTGCTCCCCTATATCTCTATAGTACACCCTCAGAGGAGAGGATCCTGCTCCTCTATATCTCTATAGTACACCCTCAGAAGAGAGGATCCTGCTCCCCTATATCTCTATAGTATACCCTCAGAAGAGAGGATCCTGCTCCTCTATATCTCTATAGTACACCCTCAGAAGAGAGGATCCTTCTCCCCTATATCTCTATAGTACACCCTCAGAAGAGAGGATCCTTCTCCCCTATATCTATATAGTACACCCTCAGAAGAGAGGATCCTGCTCCTCTATATCTCTATAGTACACCCTCAGAAGAGAGGATCCTGTTCCCTATATCTCTATAGTACACCCTCAGAATAGAGGATCCTGCTCCTCTATATCTCTATAGTACACCCTCAGAATAGAGGATCCTGCTCCCCTATATCTCTATAATACACCCTCAGAAGAGAGGATCCTGCTCCTCTATATCTCTATAGTATAACCTCAGAAGAGAGGATCCTGATCCTCTATATATCTATAGTACACCCTCAGAAGAGAGGATCCTGCTCCACTATATCTCTATAGTATAACCTCAGAAGAGAGGATCCTGATCCTCTATATATCTATAGTACACCCTCAGAAGAAAGGATCCTGCTCCTCTATATCTCTATACTACACCCTCAGAAGAGAGGATCCTGCTCCCCTATATCTCTATAGTACACCCTCAGAAGAGAGAATCCTGCTCCTCTATATCTCTATAATACACCCTCAGAAGAGAGGATCCTGCTCCCCTATATCTCTATAGTACACCCTCAGAAGAGAGGATCCTGCTCCTCTATATCTCTATAGTACACCATAAGAAGAGAGGATCCTGCTCCCCTATATCTCTATAGTACACCCTCAGAAGAGAGGATCCTGCTCCTCTATATCTCTATAATACACCCTCAGAAGAGAGGATCCTGCTCCTCTATATCTCTATAGTACACCCTCAGAAGAGAGGATCCTGCTCCTCTATATCTCTATAGTACACCATCCGTAGAGAGGATCCTGCTCCTCTATATCTCTATAGTACACCCTCAGAAGAGAGGCTCATGCTCCCCTATATCTCTATAGTACACCCTCAGAAGAGAGGATCCTGCTCCTCTAAACCTCTATAGTACACCCTCAGAAGAGAGGATCCTGCTCCCCTATATCTTTATAGTACACCCTCAGAAGAGAGGCTCATGCTCCTCTATATCTCTATAGTACACCCTCAGAAGAGAGGATCCTGCTCCTCTATATCTCTATAGTACACCCTCAGAAGAGAAGATCCTGCTCCTCTATATCTCTATAGTACACCCTCAGAGGAGAGGATCCTGCTCCTCTATATCTCTATAGTACACCCTCAGAAGAGAGGATCCTGCTCCCCTATATCTCTATAGTACACCCTCAGAAGAGAGGCTCATGCTCCTCTATATCTCTATAGTACACCCTCAGAAGAGAGGATCCTGCTCCCCTATATCTCTATAGTACACCCTCAGAAGAGAGGCTCATGCTCCTCTATATCTCTATAGTACACCCTCAGAAGAGAGGATCCTGCTCCCCTATATCTCTATAGTAAACCCTTTAGAAGAGGATCCTGCTCCCCTATATCTCTATAGTACACCCTCAGAAGATAGGATCCTGCTCCCCTATATCTCTATAGTACACCCTCAGAAGAGGATCCTGCTCCCCTATATCTCTATAGTACACCCTCAGAAGAGAGGATCCCGCTCCTCTATATCTCTATAGTACACCCTCAGAAGAGAGGATCCCGCTCCTCTATATCTCTATAGTACACCCTCAGAAGAGAGGATCCTGCTCCTCTATATATCTCTATAGTACACCCTCAGAAGAGAGGATTCTGCTCCTCTATATCTCTATAGTACACCCTCAGAAGAGAGGATCCTGCTCCTCTATATCTCTATAGTACACCCTCAGAAGAGAGGATCCTGCTCCTCTATATCTCTATAGTACACCCTCAGAAGAGAGGATCCTGCTCCTCTATATCTCTATAGTACACCCTCAGAAGAGAGGATCCTGCTCCTCTATATCTCTATAGTACACCCTCAGAAGAGAGGATCCTGCTCCTCTATATCTCTATAGTACACCCTCAGAAGAGAGGATCCTGCTCCCGTATGTCTCTATAGTACACCCTCAGAAGAGAGGATCCTGCTCCTCTATATCTCTATAGTACACCCTCAGAAGAGAGGATCCTGCTCCCGTATATCTCTATAGTACACCCTCAGAAGAGAGGATCCTGCTCCTCTATATCTCTATAGTACACCCTCAGAAGAGAGGATCCTGCTCCCCTATATCTCTATAGTACACCCTCAGAAGAGAGGATCCTGCTCCTCTATATCTCTATAGTACACCCTCAGAAGAGAGGATCATGCTCCTCTTTATATCTATAGTACACCCTCAAAATAAAACTATACACAACATAGGTGATAACAGCTACATTGGTGGGGGTCTGACCACTGGGACCACCACCTACTGCCAAAAATGGCAGGATGCATACTTCAAAACAGTTCCATTTAAATTCCTTCTTTGTTTAATTTTGTGCCTAGGTGGACTGGGATTGGGGAACTGGTGACCCCTATTCTGGCAAACAGTGAGGAAATGTCAGTGGTTAGACCTGCGCCAATCTAGTTGCTATCAATCACATTCCAGTAGATATATGATAATTTCTTACAACTAGGATACCCCAGGAGTCAGGATATATCAGATCACAGGTTGGTCTTGAGTCACACTCCGCGCACTTCTCCAAGCTTGTTCTCGCAATCAGTGATCTCTACGACATATGAAAATCTTTTTTTTATATAAGACAGTGCCTATTTAACATTTCATAAATATTGACAGTGTATAATGTTGGAAATATGTTTTGTAAAAGTTGAGTTTCCTTTGAGATAACAGAATCGTTAATTGTTCATGTGATACATGGACTTTAGCAAATCCCTAGTGCCAGAGGTGCTGTTCTTATCTGACGTAAAGGGGTTCTCCAACATAAGGTGACTTTAGTACTTACCTGTCAGACAGTAATGAACATGCTTAGGAAGGATCTGTGCTTGTCCTAGGGCTAAATGGCTGTATTGTGAGATTACCATAACTCTGCTGCTTTTCTGTTGTGAAATAGCTATTTCCTGTTGGAGTTCCCTCTCTCCAACTACAAGTCCCAGGATCCCTTGATTGTAAGTGTTAGGTGACTTTTCTCCCTCCCACACAGCAACCACCCCACCCATTGCAGCACAGCTAAGCTCCCTTACATGCTGTGCTGTGTTTCAAACTACAATTCCCTGCAACCCTGTGGAGAATTATCTTCCTTCCACCTGTTGAGGCACATACAAGCTCCTTTTCAACACCTGACTAGTGATGTAATGTCTCGGCCGCACTGTAACATGAGACAACACTCATTTTGCATGCTACTAAAAATGAACTTTAGGGCAAAGATCACAGAAGAATTGAAAGAACAGCCATCAATCACAGGTACAGACACTATATTATGAACTACACTAACTTTATAGCGCCTGTAGCATAGTCAAAAAGAAAAAAATCCCGGAATACCCCTTTAAAGAGGGGAATATGAATAAGGAACCCCAATTGAACACCTGCTTAACTCAAAATGGCAAGGAAAAATTGTATTTATTTAACTAAATAATTGAAATAAATCAAATGTAATTATTTAGTGAATTAAAGGGGTATTCCAGGAAAAAAACTTTTTCTATATATATCAACTGGCTCCAGAAAGTTAAACAGATTTGTAAATTACTTCTATAAAAAAAATCTTAATCCTTTCAGTACTTATGAGCTTATGAAGTTAAGGTTGTTCTTTTCTGTCTAAGTAATCTCTGATGACACGTGTCTCGGGAAACGCCCAGTTTAGAAGCAAATTCCCATAGCAAACCTCTTCTAAACTGGGCGTTTCCCGAGACATGTGTCATCAGAGAGCACTTAGACAGAAAAGAACAACCTAAACTTCAGAAGCTCATAAGTACTGAAAGGATTAAGATTTTTTTAATATAAATAATTTACAAATCTGTTTAACTTTCTGGAGCCTGTTAATATATATAAAAAAAAGTGTTTTCCTGGATAACCACTTTAAATTATTGTTATTCTTATTCCTATTATTATTATGTATCCTAATGCCTCTAAGAATAATATTACGGAACCCATTAGATACCGTGCATATGATGGCTGTTTCCCAAATATATGGCAGATTGGGAATTGCGTGGGTGACGTACGAATTATGTATGACTATTTTCAGTGGTTGTTCCCTTCCCATGTAGGTTATTAAATGCGCCCCCCACCAGTTCTGAACCACAATACCATTTGTCTCCAGTTATTATTGGCTTCTTTGTAAAATATGGTAATGAACTTCTACAACCAGTAAAAAGCGTGTTACGTCACGATGGTCGCAGCGCTGGACTTAAGGTTTGCATTCCAGCCAGGGCATGACGTTCCCCTTAGGTTTCCTTCTACTCCTTTGGCTTTTATGTGGACTCTGAGATTTGTCGACTTCCTGTGAAACTGGGATAATTGACGTAAGGAAATGAGATTGTATCCCCCACAGGGGACGGGGACAGATGTGAGTGCATCCCCTGTACGGTGGTGCCGCTCAGCTGAGACTATAATGATATATAATTAATCAGTAATACCTTATACATTTTACCATAATGTATAATTACCAGAGAACATTCTAGAATGTGAAAATGCTCCCGAAATGTGCCTCCAAAAAACTCTGCACCCCACAATCTGAACAGATAATGATAAAGAAATTATTATAAAATAGAAGTATAAAAGAAGAAATATATTCATAGCTGAATAAGGAAAAAAAATAGAAACATGGTTAACTCTTTAATGACAACTACCGTCTTCTGGGGGAGGGGCAGTGCGGCTCCATAGTCCACAGTAACATCTTTTGGCCTTGCTGCAGTGGGGATGAGGAGCTGAAGCTATCTGTCTGCACTTGCTTTAAAGGGGTACTCTCATGGAAAACTTTTTTTTTTTTTTTTTAAATCAACTGGGGCCAGAAGGTTAAACAGATTTGTAAATCACTTCTATTAACAAATCATAATCCTTGCAGTACTTTTTAGAGGCTGTATACTAAAGAGAAATCCAAAAAAGAAATGCATTTCCTGTGATGTCATGACCACAGTGCTCTCTGCTGACCTCTGCTGTCCATTTTAGGAACTGTGCAGAGCAGCACATGTTTGCTATGGGGATTTTCTCCTGGACAGTTCCTAAAATGGACAGCAGAGGTCAGCAGAGAGCCCTGTGGTCATGACATCAGAGGAAATGCAATTCTTTTTTGTATTTCTCTTTAGTATACAGCCCCTAAAAAGTACTGGAAGGATTAAGAATTTTTTTAATAGAAGTGATTTACAAATCTGTTTAACTTTCTGGCACCAGTTAATAAAAAAAAAAAAAAAAAAGTTTTCCATGAGATTACCCCTTTAAAGGGGTTATCCAACATAGGGTGACTTTAGCAATCAAGTTTCATAATGTAACGGACATGCTTACCAAGGATCTGTGCTTGTGTTGATGGTAAATGGCCGTGTCCTGTGTCCCCCATAATGCCGCTGGCTAGTTTATGGGAACTGGCTACTTCCTGTTTCTGTGGTCTCCCTCATACTACAATCCCCAGGATCCTTTGTTTCAAGGTGAGAGGAGATGTATTTCCCTCCCACACATCGGTCACCCCACCCATTGCAGAACAGCCACCCTCCCTTTGGTCACATGTTTGCTGGTAACGTCATCAGGGGCTGACTTCATACACTACAGACTTGTGATGTATTGTCTTGGGCCTACAAAATTAGTGTTGTCTTGGACCTTTCCCAGCTTGCTGTGCGGCCTGAGAAAATACATCACAAGTCAAGTGCTGAAAGAGGGCTTGGCTGCTTCATCTGCTGTGTGTGAAGATGGCCCCCTGATGACATTACTAGTGTATACGTGCATGCATTCATCATCACACAGATCCACAGCTTGTGTGTCAAGTGCTGCAATGGGTGGGGTAACTGATGTATGGGAGGAAAATAAGTGACCTTCCACCTTGAAACAAAGGATCCTGGGGATTGTAGTCTGAGTGAGGCCACAAAAACAGGAAGTAGCTAGTTCCTAAAAACAAGCCAGCAGCGTTATGGGGGACACAGGACATGGCCATTTACCACCAACACAAGCAAAAATCATTGGTAAGCATGTCCATTACTGTATGACAATTAATTACTAAAGTCACCTTATGTTGGAGAACCCCTTTAACCAAGATAAAAAAAAATAAAAGCTTTGAGTGATTTTACTCCAAATTCTGGATTTACCTTGTTCCGCTCTTGGACCTAGCGCACAGTAGTAAATACCTATTCCGCTTACTTTAAAGGCATCGAGTCAGACATGGGAGCCCAATGAGTGGCGATACATACAGTACATACAGGGGCATAGTTATAGAGGTAGCAGTCGCATCGGGGTCCTGGCACCTAAGGGGGCCCCAAAACACATCTGCTCCGTTAGCGACCAGTATTATAATTGGCATATGGGGCCCTGTTGTAGATTTTGCATCGGGACCCAGAAGCTACAATATTTGTCTGGATTTCACCCACCCGCCATCATGGTGCCATGAAGTGAAATGGAGAAATTAAAAAAAGTTTTATCTGCAAAAACTTAGAGAGGCAACAATGGCGCAATGTAAAGCCCTTTCATTCCTGGGTGGAAAAGCTTATGCACTGGCTTACTTGGGCCATTATATTCCGCGTCATTGTAAATGGCTTTTTATATTAAAACCTTCACATCTCCGGGACAATGTAATTTCCTCTATTCTTAATAAATTGTTGCGCGTAGAAATTTATATAAATACAAACATTACGGGGAGATGTGAGCGGTGACATGGAGGAGAGCGGTGGGAAAGTAATTGTTTTCCCGTCGCTTGCCCCTGTGTCGTACTGTGACTGGAGCATAATTGTATAACACATTGCTGACCGGGCACAGGAGGGCACATCTCAAACCCATTATGTGGGGCGGAACATCAGCCATTTAAGTGTTTAACTGATAAGTGCTACATCCGGCCGGGCTCCCGGGAATTATTCCAGTCCAGAAATACCAGGGAAATAAAGAGTCTCAAATCCTGTTAGTATTAGAAGCCTGAAAATCATAATTACATTAATAGAATAAACAATAAAAGCCTTGTTATTGATACAGGACTAGAAAGAACAGTAATGGAGCAGTGCTAAGGATCCTCTCAGATTTTGGCTTGTGTAGATGGCCGTATTTTGGATGAGTACGATGTAAAACCATTAACTTTCCACAAATTTTGGTAAGGACACCAATTTCTCACCATAACAGTTTAATACATTATTTCCATGTAATAGGAAAAGCGCCAGGGTGTAATTCCCAGCACAGACACTAGGTGACCACATGTGGCCTAAATGTCTCCTGATAGAGAATAGTGAAATGGTGACAAGTTTTCTATAAGGACACAAATTTCTCACGATACAAGTTTCATACAGTATTACTTCTAGTGCCCATGCTCTCTGGCATCTCATGCTCTCTCAGCCCTGGTATCTCATGCTCTCTCAGCCCTGGCATCTCATGCTCTCTCAGCCCTGGGATCTCATGCTCCCTCAGCCCTGGCATCTCATGCTCTCTCAGCCCTGGTATCTCATGCTCTCTTAGCCCTGGTATCTCATGCTCTCTCAGCCCTGGCATCTCATGCTCTTTCAGCCCTGGCATCTCATGTTCTCTCAGCCCTGGTATCTCATGCTCTCTGGCATCTCATGCTCCCTCAGCCCTGGCATCTCATGCTCTCTCAGCCCTGGCATCTCATGCTCTCTCAGCCCTGGGATCTCATGCTCCCTCAGCCCTGGCATCTCATGCTCTCCCATCCCTGGTATCTCCTGCTCTCTCAGCCCTGGCATATCCTGCTCTCTCAGCCCTGGCATATCCTGCTCTCTCAGCCCTGGCATCTCATGCTCTTTCAGCCCTGGCATCTCATGCTCTCTCAGCCCTGGTATCTTATGCTCTCCCAGCCCTGGCATCTCATGCTCTCAGTCCTGGCATCCCATGCTCTCTCAGCCCTGGTATCTCCTGCTCTCTCAGCCCTGGTATCTCCTGCTCTCTCAGCCCTGGCATATCCTGCTCTCTCAGCCCTAGCATCTCCTGCTCTCTCAGCCCTGGCATATCCTGCTCTCTCCTCCCTAGCATATCCTGCTCTCTCAGCCATGGTATCTCATGCTCTCTCAGTCCTGGCATCTCATGCTCTCTCAGCTATGGTATCTCATGCTCTCTCAGTCCTGGCATCTCATGCTCTCTCAGCCCTTGCATATCCTGCTCTCTCAGTCCTGGCATCTCATGATCTCTCAGCCCTGGCATCTCATGCTCTCTCAGCCCTGGCATCTCCTGCTCTCTCAGCCATGGCATCTCATGCTCTCTTAACCCTGGTATCTTATGCTCTCTCAGCCCTGTCATCTCATGCTCTCTCAGCCCTGGCATATCCTTCTCTCTCAGTCCTGGCATCTCATGCTCTCTCAGCCCTGGCATATCCTGCTCTCTCAGTCCTGTCATCTCATGCTCTCTCAGCCATGGTATCTCATGCTCTCTCAGCCCTGGCATCTCATGCTCTCTCAACCCTGGTATCTCATGCTCTCTCAGCCCTAGCATCTCCTGCTCTCTCAGCCCTGGCATATCCTGCTCTCTCAGCCCTGGCATCTCATGCTCTCTCAGCCATGGTATCTCATGCTCTCTCAGCCCTGGCATCTCATGCTCTCTCAACCCTGGCATCTCATGCTCTCTCAGCCCTTGCATCTCATGCTCTCTCAGCCCTTGCATCTCATGCTCTCTCAGCCCTGGCATCTCATGCTCTCTAAGCCCTGGCATCTCATGCTCTCTGAGCCCTGGCATTTCATGCTTTCTCAGCCCTGGCATCTCATGCTCTCTCAGCCCTGGCATCTCATGCTCTCTCAGCCCTGGCATATCCTGCTCTCTCAGCCCTGGCATCTCCTGCTCTCTCAGCCCTGGCATCTCATGCTCTCTCAGCCCTGGTATCTCATGCTCTCTTTGCCCTAGTATCTCATGCTCTCTCAGCCCTGGCATATCCTGCTCTCTCAGCCCTGGCATATCCTGCTCTCTCAGCCCTGGCATCTTATGCTCTCTCAGCCATGGTATCTCATGCTCTCTTAGCCCTGGTATCTCATGCTCTCTTTGCCCTAGTATGTCATGCTCTCTCATCCCTGGCATATCCTGCTGTCTCAGCCCTGGTATCTCATGCCCTCTTGGCCGTGGTATTTCATGCTCTCTCAGCCATGGCATCTCATGCTCTCCCAGCCCTGGTATCTCATGCCCTCTTGGCCCTGGTATCTCATGCTCTCTCAACCCTGGCATATCATGCTCTCTCTGCCCTGGAATCTCATGCTCTCTCAGCCCTGGCATCTCAGGCTCTCTCAGCCCTGGCATCTCATGCTCTCTCAGCCCTGGCATATCCTGCTCTCTCAGCCCTGGCATATCCTGCTCTCTCAGCCCTGGCATCTCATGCTCTCTCAGCCCTGGCATCTCATGCTCTCTCAGCCCTGGTATCTCATGCTCTCTCAGCCCCGGCATCTCAGGCTCTCTCAGCCCTGGCATCTCATGCTCTCTCAGCCCTGGCATCTCATGCTCTCTCAGCCCTGGCATCTCATGCTCTCTCAGCCCTGGCATCTCATGCTCTCTCAGCCCTGGCATCTCATGCTCTCTCAGCCATGGCATCTCATGCTTTCTCAGCCCTGGCATCTCATGCTCTCTCAGCCCTGGCATCTCATGCTCTCTTAACCCTGGCCTCTCTCAGTCCTGGCATCTCATGCTCTCTCAGCCCTGGTATCTCCTGCTCTCTCAGCCCTGGCATATCCTGCTCTCTCAGCCGTGGCATCTCATGGTCTCTCCGCCCTGGTATCTCATGCTCTCTCAGCCCTGGCATCTCATGCTTTCTCAGCCCTGGCATCTCATGCTCTCTCAGCCTTGGCATCTCATGCCCTCTCAGCCCTGGCATCTCATGCTCTCTCAGCCCTGGCATCTCATGCTCTCTCAGCCCTTGCATCTCATGCTCTCTCAGTCATGGCATCTCCTGCTCTCTCAGCCCTGGCATGTCATGCTCTCTCAGCCCTGGCGTCTGATGCTCTCTCAGCCCTAGTCTCTCATGCTCTCTCAGCCCTGGCATCTCATGCCCTCTCAGCCCTGGCATCCTATGCTTTCACAGCCCAGGTATTCCATGCTCTCTAAACCCATGTGTCCCATGCTTTCTCAGCCCAGGTGTCTCACTGTTTAGTTCTGGCATCCGCTATGTTCCTTTCTGTATTTTCCTGTTATTAACCAGGTCCTTCGATATGTTCTCTGTTTATTCTCCTTAGAGGCTGATTTTGCTCTTGGCTTCTGAACATTGGATTGAATTTGACTCTCCACTGCCTGCTGATCTTGCCATTACGTGACCTCCTGGACTTGACCCTTGGACTGCACCTTGACCTTCCACTGTCTGTCTATTCTGTCCCTGCGAGCTCTCAAGGTATTGACTCAGTTAGTAAGACCATTCTGAGCTCTTGACAGGTTAGTGTCCCCATGCAGTTAGGATAGGGACAGTCACCCAGTCAGGACAGGTTTTCCAAGTCGGTGGGGACAGGGGTGCGGTGCTTGTCATTACTTCTTTAGTTTTTTCCTCCCTTTACCATGTACTGTATGGCATAGTCTATGGAGCTGTGTAAGGGCTTGTTTTTTTGCAGGTTTAGCTGTGGTTTTTTATCAATATCTTTTTGGGTAGATATTACTTTTTGGTTCCTTTTTAGTTCAGGGTTTTTGGAATGCAAAGTGATTGTCACGATTCGGCTGGCTGGAGGTGGATCCTCTGTGCCAGAGAGGGATTGGCGTGGACCGTGTTGGTGGACCGGTTCTAAGTTGCTACTGGTATTCACCAGAGCCCGCCGCAAAGCGGGATGGACTTGCAGCGGCGGTAGCAACCAGATCGTATCCACTGGCAACGGCTCAACCTCTCTGACTGCTGAAGATAGGCGCGGTACAAGGGAGTAGACAAGAGCAAGGTCGGACGTAGCAGAAGGTCAGGGCAGGCAGCAAGGATCGTAGTCAGGGGCAACGGCAGGAGGTCTGGAACACAGGCTAGGAACACACAAGGAAACGCTTTCACTGGCACAATGGCAACAAGATCCGGCGAGGGAGTGGAGGGGAAGTGAGGTATAAGTAGGGAGTGCACAGGTGAACACACTAATTAAGCCTGCTGCGGCAATCAGTCGCGCAGTGGCCCTTTAAATTGCAGAGACCCGGCGCACGCGCGCCCTAAGGAGCGGGGCCGCGCGCGCCGGGACAAGACAGATGGGGAACGGGTCAGGTACGGGAGCCGGGATGCGCATCGCGAGCGGGCGCCTCCCGCATCGCGAATCGCATCCCGGCTGAGAGAGATATTGCAGCGCACCCGGTCAGCAGGTCTGACCGGGGCGCTGCAAATGCGAGGATGTTGCTTGCGCTCCAGGGAGGAGCGGGGACCCGGAGCGCTTGGCGTAACAGTGATCAAACATATGCAATTTGTCATTAGATATTTGTTTGTTTCTGATGGTATTCACCGTGTGGAATAAATAACATTACAAGTGGTTCCTCGAGTTATAATGTGAATTGGTTCCAGGATGAACATTGTATCTTCTTGAGACCATAACTCTATGGAAAACCAGGAGTAGGTTCCAAAGTTTTCAAAATATAAGCCCAAGGTAAGAAAAAATGGAGATTAAAGGGGTTCTCCACCATAAGGTGATTTTAGTACATACCTGGCAGACAGTAATGGACATGCTTAGGAAGGATCTGCGCTTGTCTTGGGGCTAAATGGCTATATTGTGAGATTACCATAACACTGTGGCTAGCTTTTTGTCAACTGGTATTTCCTGTTTGACTTTTCTTTTTTTGACTACAAATCCCACAATTCCATTTTCCTACCTCCCACACATCAGCCACCCCACCCATTGACACATAAATGAGCTGCAGACCTGTGGTTTTCAATCAGGGTGTCTACAGCTGTTGCATTAGTTGCAGATTGATCCCTCCACCCATTGAAGCAGACAGGCTCCCTGTCATCAGCTGACTAGTGATGTCAGATCTCGGCCGATTTGCTAGCTGGGAAAAATCTGAGACAACAGTCATTTTGTATGCTGGTAAAAATAAATATTACGGTGAAAATCACAGAAGAATTGTGAGAAAACTGTCACACACAGGTACAGACACTATATTATGAACTACACTAACTTTACAGCCCCTGTAGCATAGTCAAATAAATAAAAAATCCTGGAATACCCCTTTAAAGAAAAATGACAAGACAACTAATACAGAGAAGGCAAGTCCTTACATATCAGTCATAAATAGCCGCTAGAAGCTATAAATCACTTTATACATAGAGGGCAAGAGCTTCTTCAGGGTCTTGTACAGGAAACAGTGTATGGAACAATCAATATAGAGCCGCCCTCACCTGTCCAAAGGAGCAGCTTATCCTGGTACAGGTAAAGAGCAGTACAGTACCGCGCTAAACTGTAGGGAGGCGCTACTAGACAGCAAATCAGTGCATGCACCTCAATAATACAGGGGTCTTACCAGAGAGATGCCCACCATGATCTATCAGATCTTCCAACCATTTACACAAGCCACCAATCCGTACCAAGTTTGCTATTGTACGTTTTTAGGTTAAAATGTTTCAGAAAACAACATTGTATGTTGAAAATTTTGTAAGCTGAGGCCATTATAAGTTGAGAGATCACTGTATATTTATTATTTCAGACATTATATATCTATATACGTGTGTTTTCCCGAAAATACACCCTACCCCGAAAATAAGCCCTAGTGGGCTGCAATGTGGGCTGCAATACATGGGCTGCAAATATTAAAAAACAAACTTTAACTTACCTTCGTCCTCCATTCCCCCGTTGCTAAGGAACCGGCGTCACTGTTCTCCACTGTTCTTGCTGCTTCCTGGGGAAGGGAATGTCACAGAGCCTTCAGCCTATCACCGGTCGCAGCGATGTCCCGCCTCTGCCGATGATATGAGTGCATTGTCATGTAAGGAGCCGGCCTGCTTCTTACATGACAGTGGGCTCAGCCTATCATCGGCAGAGGCGGGCCAGTAAGCAGCAAGAACAGTGGAGAACAGTGACGCTGGTTCCTTAGCAATGGGGGAATGGAGGATGAAGGTAAGTTAAAGTTTGTTTTTTAATATTTGCAGTCCAGGCACAGGAATGCAGAGTACAGCGCAGCGGCTGATAATTATTTGGCTGGGGGGGGGGGGGGGAGAGAAGCAGCACTGGCGGGTGACATACGGTACGATTAGTCCCCCGATGTGGGGTGCAGCGCTGGGCTTATAAACCGGCGGGAGGGGGGGACATTGGGGGACAATGTATGTTGTTCAATGTACATACCGTAAATAAATGAGCCTTACCCTGAAAATAAGCCCTAGTGTGTTTTTTGTGACTAAAATTAGAATAAGACTCGGTCTTATTTTCGGAGAAACACGGTATATATCAAAACTTTCTTTACTAGCACATTTACAAGCAATTGTTTGTACAATACACTGTGATCCTACTGTATCACAGTGTATTGTGTTTTGACAGAATTTTTGTATACCTTGCCGATAGATCATGTATCCCAACCAGTGTGCCTTCAGCTGTTGCAAAAGTGCAACTTCCAGCAAATGTACAACTACCATTGAGTATCTACAGGATATTTTTATGATGGGAGCAAAGGGGTAATGTTTCTCCTTAAAGTTAGCGTCCAAAGTAACCCCTATAGATTGGCCTCTGAACAGCCAGTCAGCACCCTTCTCTGTACTGACAAGAGGCAATAACCTCTGGAACCGCTGTCTATAGATGGGTATTCCTTCCTTCTGAAGAGGTTTTTTGGCATGGCATACATTCCCAGTCATGTTCTAAGACTCCTAGTTGAAGTAAAACAGCCAGCACCCTGCTCTGTATGGACAAGGGACAAAAAAACCCTGAAACAGATACCTAAAGGTATTTTTTCTCCTGGAATGAATTAAAGCTTGAGATACATTCACAGTCATGTTCTTACACTCCTACTTGGAGTAAAACACTCTGTATTGACAATGGGGCAAATACCCCCAAAACAGCTGCCTACAGATGTGTATTCTTTCCTTCTGGAGAGATTTTTTTGGCATGGCATACATTCTAAGATGACTACTACTAATGTATCGCAGTTTATGTTCTAAGACTCCTAGTTGGAGCCAGCATCCTGCTCTATATTGACAAGGGATGATAATCCCTAAATCAGCTGCCTACAGATAGATATTCCTTCCTATTAGAGAGATTTCTGGTTTGGCATACATTCCCAGTCATGATCTAAGACAACTACTACTGCATCGAAGTGCATTGCGTTTTGACAGATTTTTTTGTATACCCTGCCGATCGATCATGTCTCCCAACCAGTGTACCTCCAGTGTATCTCCAAGCAAAACTACAATGACCAAGATTAAGAAGTCCAAAACAAATTCAATTTTTTGGCATGTCATACATCTCCAGTCATGTTCTAAGATTCCTAGTTAGAGTAAAACAGTTAGCGCCCTTCTCTGTATTGCAAAACTACAACTCCCAGCAAAACTGCAATTACCAAGATTAAGAAGCCCAAAACAAATGAGATTCTTTTTTTTTTTGGCTTGGTGTACATTCCCAGTCATGTTCTAAGACTCCTAATTGAAGTAAAACAATGGAAGCTACCTGTAAAAAAAAAAAGTGGAATGAGAGCAGTTCTTTGCATAGCCTTTGTGCCTATAATGTCACATTCCAGAAAATGGCCATGAATGCACAGATATATTGTATGTCATCTTCTAAACCTTTTCTTTTTTGCTGTTTTTTGTATGTTTTTTTATTTTTTATTTTTACAGAACGAGCTCGAATTTGTGTTTCATCTCGTCCTTTAGGTTCATTTGCACACATTGAAGGATGACCCCGGTTCTTGAGAGTAAGTATATGCCTATCACAGTTAAGCCCTTCAAATGTCCTCGGAGGATCCGTGCCTGCAACAATTACACTAGACCCATTAATGTGTTTAGCCGGCTTTAATGCACTTTAGAGTAGAAACCACTGTCAAGGCGCTCTCCGATGGCTGCCAGATGAACCAGATTAAATGATATTTGGCTTCCCTTGCTTTGGGATATCTATTCTTACTCTTAGCTGAAAGGCTAGATCTCTAACCCCACAAGATTAAATTGTCACTGCATATTGAAATGATTCAAATTTAGGAATCGCTTCCAAAGCCTCAAAGTGGTGTCGCTGAATTAAGTAAAGTACTGCACATCAAATGCGTTCCTGGCCTATTAAAAATTAACGTTTTAAACCAAAATGCAATTTACTTGTGCTGCCATTGTAGACAGGTCTTCGCTCTAAGATGAAAGGGATGTTTTAAGGGACAAAATGTTGAATGCGCCGCTCCGAGCCCGGTGTGGGAAGAGGAGTTGTACAAATCACATTATGTTAAGTGCTGACTATCTGGTGTAGACGCAAATGTTTAATGTACAGATTTAAGTGTTATTGGCTTGACAAATACATTTTACGTTGCCGCTATATATTTCCATGTGGTATAAATAATGTCAGTATAATGGCACTGTGGACTTTCAGCTGTTTTGCCACAGCTGGAGGCAAACTGGTTGCAAAACACTGCCCTATAGCACATCCTCATAAGTAGCAGCAGCATGGAGGACATTATAGAGCAGTATGAATTAGTGTTAGTTGTAAATCCAACACTGGGGGGAAGATATAGCACTTAGTAGAGCTCTTTTCCATGATGAGTGTTTTTAAAGTGACAATGCCAATGGCTGTCCAGGCATGCTGGGAGTGTCGGAAGAAGAGTTGTACAAATCACATTATGTTAAGTGCTGACTATCTGGTGATTGGAGGCAAATGTTTAATGTGCAAATTTAAGTGTTATTTGCTCCGCAAATAAAACCGTCGCCATTATATATCTCCATGTGGCATAATGTCAGTATAATGGTACTCTGGACCTCCAGCTGTTGCAAAACGACAACTCCCAGCATGCCCGGACCGCCAATGGCTGTCTAGGAATGCTCAGAGTGGTCATTTTGCAACAGCTGGAGGCAAACTAGTTGTAAAACACTGCTCTATAGCACATCCTCATAAGCAGCAGCAGCATGGAGGGCATTATAGAGCAGTACTAAGCAGTGTTAGTTGTAAATCCAACACTCGGGGGAGATATAGCATATATCCATTGGCACTATATATTTCCATGTGGTATAAATAATGTCAGTATAATGGCACTGTGGACCTCCAGCTGTTGCAAAACGACAACTCCCGGCCTGCTGGTAGTTGTCTTTTGCATCGGATGAAGGCAAACTGGTTTTAAAACACTGCTCTATAGCACATCCTCAAGAGCCATAAACAGCAGCAGCATGGAGGACATTATAGAGCAGTACTAAGCAGCGTTAGTTGTAAATCCAGCACTGGGGGGGGGGGGGGGGGAGATATAGGACTTACTAGAGATCTTTTCATGATGAGTGTTTTTAAAGTGACAATGCCAATGGCTGTCTGGGCATGCTGGGAGTGTCGGAAGAGGAGTTGTACACAACCCATATGTCAAGTGCTGAATATCTGGTGAAGAGGCAAATATTTTATGTGTGGATTTAAGAGTTATTGGCTCGACAAATACATTTTTCATTGCTGCTATATATTTCCATGTGGTATAAATAATGACAGTATAATGGCACTGTGGACCTCCAGTTGTTGCAAAAAGACAACTCCCAGCATGCCCAGAGTGTGTGAAGAGTTGTACAAATCACATTATGTCAAATGCTGACTATCTGGTGTAGAGGCAAATGTTTAATGTGCAAATTTGAGTGTTATTGGCTCAACAAATCCATTTCCCCTCACCACTATATATTTTCAAATGGTATAAATATTGTCAGTTTAATGGCATTGTGGACCTCCTTCTGGGCATGCTGGGAGTCATCATTTTGCAACAGCTGGATGAGCAGGGTCGGGAAACACTGCTCTATAGCACCTCCTCATAAGCAGCTGAAGAATGAAGGACATTAAAGAGCAGTACTGAGCAGTGTTAGGCTGTCCGGACATGCTGGGGGTGGTCATTTTTGCAACAGCTGGAGGCACACTGGTGCACTGTAGCAGCATGGAGAACATTGTAGAGCAGTACTAAGCGATGTTAGTTGTAAATACAACACTGGGAAGCACTTACTAGAGCATTTTTTCCATTATGAGATTTGGAAAAGTAACAGTGCCAATGGTTTTCCAGGCATGCAGGGAGTTATTCTTTTGCAACAGCTAGAGGAACACTGGTTGGGAAACAATGCTTTATAGCACATCCTCATAAGCATGAGCAGCATGCAGGACATTATAGAGCAGTACTAAGCAGTGTTAGTTGTAAATACAACACTGGGGGAGATATAGCACTTACTGGAGCTCTTGGCATTATGAGTTTTGTTAAAGTGACAATGCCAATTTCTGTCCAGGCATGCTGTCATTTTGCAACACCTGGAGGGCCACAGTTTGGAGACCACTGCATTAAAAGATAAATACAATAATTCAGTTTATAACATGACAGTAAGCATTTAAATGGACACTGTCGCTTAAAAAAAATGTGACATGTTAAAGAGGTCTAAAACATTTCAACCCCTCCCCCCCAGTGTGGGATTTACAACTAACACTGCTCAGTACTTCCCTATAATGTCCTCCATGCTGCTGCTTATGAGCATATGCTATAAAGCAGTGTTATCCAAACAGTGTGCCTTCAGTTGTTGCAAAACTACAAATTCCAGCATGTCTGGACCGCTGTTGACATGTTAAAGAGCTATTTATAGTTATATGCTGGGAGTTGTAGTTTTGCAACAGCTGGGGGTCCACAGTTTGGAGGTCTATCAAGAATTAACTGTTACGCCGAGCGCTCCGGGTCCCTGCTCCTCCCCGGAGCGCTCACGGCATTCCCCTCTCTGCAGCGCCCCGGTCAGAACCGCTGACCGGGAGCGCTGCACTGACACTGCCGGCGGGGATGCGATTCGCATAGCGGGACACGCCTGCTCGCGAATCGCATCCCAAGCTACTTACTTGTCCCGATCCCCGGCTGTCACGTCCTGGCGCGCGCGGCTCCGCTCCTTAGGGCGCAGCTCTCTAAGATTTAAAGGGCCAGTGCACCAATGATTGGTGCCTGGCCCAATCAGTCTAATTAACTTCCACCTGCTCCCTGCTCATATAATCTCACTTCCCCTTCCCAGCTTTGCCGGATCTTGTTGCCCTTGTGCCTTGAGAAAGCGTTTCCTGTGTTTGCCATACAAGTGTTTCCAGACCTTCTGCTATCACCATTGACTACGAACCTTGCCGCCTGCCCTGACCTTCTGCTACGTCTGACCTCGCCTCTGTCTAGTCCTTCTGTCCCACGCCTTCTCAGCAGTCAGCGAGGTTGAGCCGTTGCCGGTGGATACGACCTGGTTGCTACCGCCGCAGCAAGTCCATCCCGCTTTGCGGCGGGCTCTGGTGAATACCAGTAGCAACCTAGAACTGGTCCACCGGTACAGTCCACGCCAATCCCTCTCTGACACAGAGGATCCACATCCAGCCTGCCGAATCCTAACATTAACGTTTTTAATCAAAATGCAATTTACTTGTGCTGCCATTGTAGAAAGGTCTTTGCTCTAAGAAGAAAGGGATGTTTTAAGGGACAAAATGTTGAATGCGCCGCTCAGAGCCCGGTGTCAAAAGAGGAATTGTACAAATCACATAATATCTAGTGCTGACTATCTGGTGTAGACGCAAATGTTTAATGTGCACATTTAAGTGTTCTTGGCTTGACAAGTACATTTTCCGTCAACACTATATATTTCCATGTGGTATAAATAATGACAGTATAATGGCGCTGTGGACCCCCAGCTGTTGCAAAATGACAACTCCCAATGCCAACGGCTGTCCTGGTATGCTGGGAGTTGTCATTTTGCAACACCTGGAAGCAAACTGGTTGTAAAACACTGCTCTATAGCACATCCTCATGAGCAGCAGCAGCATGGAGGGCATTATAGAGCAGTACTAAGCAGTGTTAGTTGTAAATCCAACACTGGGGGGAGATATAGGACTTACTAGAACTCTTTTCCATGATGATCTGATTTGCCAATTTCTGTCCGTGCATGCTGGGAGTTGTCGTTTTTCAACAGCTGGAGGCCTACTGGTGGACAACACTGCTCAATAGCACATCCTCATAAGCGCCAGCAGCACAGAGGACATTACAGAGCAGTACTGAGCAGTGTTAGTTGTAAATCCAACACTGGGGGGGGGGGGGGGGGAATATAGCAATTACTAGAGCTCTTATCAATGAGATTGTTTAAAGTGACAATGCCAATGGCTGTCCGTGCATGCTGGGAGTTGTCGTTTTGCAACAGCTGGAGGGCCGCAGTTCTGAGTCCACTTCACTGAACAGCTGCTATGTAATAAACAGGCCTGGGGGTGGGGGCATTGTAGGGAAACAGACTGTGTCACGCACACAGCGCTTCGTCAGGCCCCCACAGGGCCTAACAAAGTACTGCGTGCACAACATGGTTTGTATCTTCCCCCACCCCACTGCACCTGTCCACTCCCCTGTTTGCTGTCACGCATGCAATGCTTTATCAGGCGCCGTAGGGCCTGGTGGTGGTGGGGGGGGGGGGGGGAGTGTCATGCAACTTACCTTAGATAAGCAATTTGACCGTGTAGTAGGAGATATCGGCGCTGGATGAAGGAATAAGGAGGAGTGCAGCATAAAATCAAGCTGGGTTTATTAGATGCAACGCGTATACGCGTTGCATCTAATTAAACCCAGCTTGATTTTATGCTGCACTCCTCCTGGTTCCTTCATCCAGTGCCGATATCTCCTACTACATGGTCAAACTGCTTATCTATTGCCTCCGAGGAGGGCTGCGGATGAGGACACAAGTACTTACAGACGCTTCCCATTGTTGTGTGTGTGCACACAACCAACTCTGGTAAGCGGCGTGGGATAGATCGATTCCCTTTCCCTTTCCCTATGGGCCTGACCTGCTGATCCCGCACATGGAGCGCCTTCTGCTTTCCTTTTAGATCATGCAACTTACCTTGTCATGCATGCAGTGCTTTGTCAGGCCCCGTAGGGCCTGGGGGTGGGGGGAGTGTAGGACAATGGACCATGTCAGGCCCCTACGGGTCTGGGGTGGGGGGAGTATCGGGCTGCGGACTGTGTCGCACATGCAGCCCTTGCGCAACGCGGTCCATAGCCCGACACTTCCACCACCTGTCTGGTACCCTGGTTGCTGTAGCGTAAGATGGAATAAAGAAGTTTCCTGCTTAATAAAAGAAACCAGGTGAGTGTTCTGTGCTTTAGATCTCATTACTGGATATGTCTACATAGTGTATACTTCTATCAATTTTAGTATGATGTAAATCATTTTATAATACTGATATCAAGTGGCTTTTTATTCCCATATTTTCTACAAAAAAAATTGTATATGTTGAGGTCATCCCTGGCGTGTCTGGTGATGTCATAGATTTGTAACAAGGCACCATTATTTCCTTGATCAAGGTGGAGATTATCATCAATGGAAATGTATTAATCCCTACAAGACAAGAGCAGAAAGACCACCGCATGTATCCTCAGCCTTACGTTACACTTCTATATACACATGTGGGGACCGATCCAGTATTGTAAGATCAGCATCACATACATGAAGTCTCCCGGCACACAGCAATTATTGTACATTCATTAGGGGGAGGAAACAATGATGACACGGTGATACAATGTTTCATCACAAGAAGTTTACACAGGATGAACCAATAAGGATATGCTAGATGACTAAATCTGCCATAGTCAGCCGGGAATACTAATGGAGTTTTTACTCTTACAGTGAGGCTCAAAGTGATTCAGGATTTCAATTAAAACGTAATCTCAAAAGAAAATTCCCCAATGGCCAATCTCTATAAAAGAAATAATAGAGAGAGAAAGAAGGAAAAAAAATGCTTGCATCAGCAATAGACGGGATCCTCATCTGCTTGTACGGCACGGAAGGTCCTGTGATTTTACTACTAAAGATTATCGCCTCCGGTATGTTGGCTGACTACATTTAATTGGTTGTCTGATAAAATGAAAGGTGTGTGCGTTTGGATGGGGTTGGACTAATTAAGAAAAACATCTCACCTGTCCCAATCCCTGTCTATCCAGATGGTGCCCAGTCCAGGTGGAGCAGCACTTTCTGCATTTGTTTTGGTTTGGACCTGCTCTGCCATCTAACTGGTTTGAAGTTGGGCCACTCCTGAGGGTGTTGTCTAAGTGGTCCTTTGATTTTCACATTTTCACTTCCCTGCAGTGCACCACCAGGTTGCTACCTCTAGGAGCGCCCTAAAACAATTAGAAAGTGTTACGTGGAAGCAAAGGATCAGGCAGGAGAATGGTCTGGATACTAGCCATGAGCAAGACAGTTCTTCCAGGGTCAGAGACAAGCAAACAGGTCAGGGCATGCAGCACAGGTTTATAGTCAGAAACAAAAGATAGAACGGAGTACAGGCAACACAATCAGGGAGGCATACACTGTCATGGAACACATTAATGGAAACACCATCACTGGAACACAAGCGGTTTAGTAACCTTATTGCACAGGCCACTTGATGACAGTGAGGCTGTCTGATATGAGTGGTGCAAGACAGTGATTTGTTGGGGATTTTTTGGGGGTACATGCACTGGCCCTTTAAAAAACAGAGAGGAAACACCCTGTGGTCAGAGCTGGTGACTAAACAGGAGCGGAAGGAGCAGAAGCATGGCGGGGAGAGGCTGGGACCGGACCAGGTGGGCAAAAGGTAACCCAGTGGCTGTTTCTGCGGATAAGAGAGGTATACCAGTGATAGGAAAGAAAACACTGAAGCGCTTCTCAGGCGGGGCAACACACTTAAAGGGACACTACACTGAAAAACATTTTATCCCCTATCAATCGCTCTGTGTGCGGATGACTGGGGTTCCACGCCGGAGATCGTGGGTGTCCTCAGTGACAGGACCCTCGAGATCAGACATCTTTTCCCCTACCCTTTGGATAGGGGATAAGATGTTTTGGGGGCAAACAGCATAGGTGAGCAAATGGTTTTGATTATTTTTTTTAGCCTGGAAAGCAGAATCAGTATAGAAAATAGGGACTATTGCCATCTGCAAGCTAAACACAGTCCAAACTGTCACGATTCGGCTGGCTGGAGGTGGATCCTCTGTGCCAGAGAGGGATTGGCGTGGACCGTGTTGGTGGACCGGTTCTAAGTTGCTACTGGTATTCACCAGAGCCCGCCGCAAAGCGGGATGGTCTTGCAGCGGCGGTAGCAACCAGGTCGTATCCACCAGCAACGGCTCAACCTCTCTGACTGCTGAAGATAGGCGCGGTACAAGGGAGTAGACAAGAGCAAGGTAGGACGTAGCAGAAGGTCAGGGCAGGCAGCAAGGATCGTAGTCAGGGGCAACGGCAGGAGGTCTGGAACACAGGCTAGGAACACACAAGGAAACGCTTTCACTGGCACAATGGCAACACGATCCGGCGAGGGAGTGCAGGGGAAGTGAGGTATAAGTAGGGAGTGCACAGGTGAACACATTGATTAAGCCTGCTGCGCCAATCAGTGGCGCAGTGGCCCTTTAAATTGCAGAGACCCGGCGCGCGCGCGCCCTAAGGAGCGGGGCCACGCGCGCCGGAACAAGACAGACGGGGGAACGAGTCAGGTACGGGAGCCGGGATGCGCATCGCGAGCGGGCGCCTCCCGCATCGCGAATCGCATCCCGGCTGAGAGGGATATTGCAGCAGCGCACGCGGTCAGCAGGTCTGACCGGGGTGCTGCAAATGCGAGGATGCTGCGAGCGCTCCGGGGAGGAGCGGGGACCCAGAGCGCTCGGCGTAACAGTACCCCCCCCCCCCCTTGGGTCTCCCCCTCTTCTTGGAGCCTGAGAACCTGAGGATAAGACTTTTGTCTAGAATGTTGTCCTCAGGTTCCCAGGATCTCTCTCCTGGGCCACAGCCTTCCCAATCCACCCAAAATTTTTTTTTTCCTCTGACAGTCTTGGAGGCCAGAATCTCCTTCACGGAGAAGACGTCAGAAGAACCGGAAACAGGAGTGGGGGAAACAAGTTTGGGAGAGAAGCGGTTAATGACGAGTGGTTTAAGGAGAGAGACATGGAAGGCATTGGGAATATGAAGAGAAGGAGGAAGAAGGAGTTTGTAAGAGACAGGGTTAATCTGGCACAAGACTTTGAAAGGGCCAAGATAGCGTGGTCCCAGTTTGTAACTGGGGACACGAAAGCGGACATATTTAGCGGAGAGCCATACCTTGTCTCCGGTAGCAAAAATGGGGGGAGTTCTTCTTTTCTTATCGGCAAATCTTTTCATCCGGGATGAAGCCTGTAAAAGAGAATTTTGGGTCTCTTTCCATATGGTGGAAAGATCACGAGTCACTTCATCCACAGCGGGCAAACCATTGGGCAAGGGAGTAGGGAGAGGGGGAAGAGGGTGACGGCCGTACACCACGAAAAATGGGGATTTAGCAGAAGATTCGGAGACTCTGAAGTTGTATGA
Organism: Hyla sarda; assembly: GCF_029499605.1. Lineage (NCBI taxonomy): Eukaryota > Metazoa > Chordata > Amphibia > Anura > Hylidae > Hyla > Hyla sarda. The sequence continues at coordinate 13,225,139 of NC_079194.1, read as the reverse complement.
GAATTCGGGCCATGGTAGAAGATCTGCCCAGTCATCCTGGAGGGAGGAAACAAAATGCCGTAAATAGTCACCCAGGACCTGATTAATTCTTTCTACTTGCCCATTGGATTGGGGATGATAAGAAGAAGAGAAGTTTAATTTGATCTTGAGCTGTTTACAGAGGGCCCTCCAGAATTTAGACACGAATTGGACGCCTCTATCCGAGACGATATGCGTGGGCAAACCGTGAAGGCGAAAAATGTGTACAAAAAATTGCTTTGCCAACTGAGGCGCTGAAGGAAGACCAGGAAGAGGAATAAAATGTGCCATCTTGGAAAATCGATCAACGACCACCCAAACAACTGTGTTGCCACGGGATGAGGGCAAGTCCGTAATAAAGTCCATACCAATCTGTGACCAAGGCTGTTCGGGGACAGGCAGAGGATGAAGGAGGCCAGCAGGCTTCTGGCGAGGAGTCTTATCCCGGGCACAGACAGTACAGGCCCGCACAAAATCAACAACATCAGTCTCCAGAGTCGGCCACCAATAAAAACGAGAGATGAGTTGCAAGGATTTTTTGATGCCCGCATGGCCTGCGAGGTGGGAGGAGTGTCCCCATTTGAGAATCCTGAGATGCTGGCGTGGAGAAACGAAGGTCTTCCCTGGAGGAGTTTGCTTGATGGAGGCTGGAGAAGTGGAGATCAGACAGTCAGGAGGAATGATGTGTTGCGGAGAGACCTCTACTTCAGAGGCATCAGAAGAACGAGAGAGGGCATCGGCCCTAATGTTCTTGTCAGCAGGGCGAAAATGAATTTCAAAGTCAAAACGGGCAAAGAATAACGACCACCTGGCCTGGCGAGGGTTCAGTCGTTGGGCAGACTGGAGATAGGAGAGATTCTTGTGATCAGTGTATATGATAACTGGAAATTTTGATCCCTCCAGCAGGTGTCTCCATTCCTCAAGCACCAATTTAATGGCCAGTAGTTCTCGATCCCCGATGGAGTAATTTCTCTCTGCCGGGGAGAAGGTCCTAGAAAAAAAACCACAAGTCACAGCATGCCCGGAAGAATTTTTTTGTAGAAGGACAGCTCCAGCTCCCACTGAGGAGGCATCTACCTCCAATAGGAAGGGTTTAGCTGGGTCAGGTCTGGAGAGCACGGGAGCAGAAGAAAAGGCAGACTTGAGATGTTTAAATGCGTCTTCCGCTTGGGGAGACCAGGACTTAGGATTGGCATTTTTCTTGGTTAACGCCACGATAGGAGCCACAATACTGGAAAAGTGTGGAATAAACTGTCTGTAATAATTGGCGAACCCCAAAAAACGTTGGATAGCACGGAGTCCGGAGGGGCGTGGCCAATCTAAGACGGCAGAGAGTTTATCTGGGTCCATTTGTAGTCCCTGGCCAGAGACCAAGTATCCTAGGAAAGGAAGAGATTGACATTCAAAGAGACATTTCTCCATTTTGGCATAAAGTTGATTGTCCCGAAGTCTCTGAAGAACCATGCGGACATGCTGGCGGTGTTCTTCTAAGTTGGCAGAAAAAATCAGAATATCGTCCAGATAAACCACAACACAGGAATATAGGAGATCATGAAAAATTTCATTAACAAAGTCTTGGAAGACGGCAGGGGCGTTGCATAGGCCAAAGGGCATGACCAGATACTCAAAGTGTCCATCTCTGGTGTTAAATGCAGTCTTCCAATCGTCCCCCTCCCTGATGCTGATGAGATTATAAGCACCTCTTAAGTCCAGTTTGGTAAAGATGTGGGCACCTTGTAAGCGATCAAAGAGTTCCGAGATAAGAGGTAAGGGGTAGCGGTTTTTTACCGTGATTTTATTAAGTCCGCGGTACTCAATGCAAGGACGTAGGGAGCCATCTTTTTTGGACACAAAAAAAAACCCAGCTCCGGGAGGAGAGGAGGACTTGCGGATAAACCCCTTTTTTAAATTCTCCTGGATGTACTCCGACATGGCAAGAGTCTCTGGAGCAGACAGAGGATAGATTCTGCCCCGGGTTGGAGTAGTACCCGGGAGGAGGTCAATAGGATAGTCATAAGGCCTGTGAGGAGGTAAAGTCTCAGCTTGCTTTTTGCAAAAAACGTCAGCATAGTCCATATAAGCCTTAGGAAGACCAGATACAGGGGGAACCACAGGGTCACGGCAAGGAGTACTGGGAACCGGTTTAAGACAGTCCTTGTGACAAGAAGTACCCCAGTTCTTGATTTCTCCTGTGGACCAATCAAGGGTTGGGGAATGGCGTTGAAGCCACGGTAATCCAAGAAGAATTTCAGAAGTGCAGTTGGAGAGGACCAAAAATTCAATTTTTTCGTGATGAGGTCCGATGCACATTAGGAGAGGTTCCGTGCGGTAACGCACGGTACAGTCCAATCTTTCATTGTTAACAGAATTGATGTAGAGGGGTCTGGCGAGACTGGTCACCAGGATGTTGAACCTGTTGATGAGAGAGGCCAAAATAAAATTTCCTGCAGATCCGGAATCCAAGAAGGCCATAGCAGAGAAGGAGAAGGTAGAGGAAGATATCCGCACAAGCACAGTAAGGCGTGGAGAAGCAGAGTTGACATCAAGAGCTGTCTCACCTTTGTGCGGAGTCAGCGTACGTCTTTCCAGGCGGGGAGGACGGATAGGACAATCTTTCAAGAAGTGTTCGGTACCGGCACAGTACAGGCATAGATTCTCCATGCGGCGTCGTGTCCTCTCTTGAGGTGTCAAGCGAGACCGGTCAACTTGCATAGCCTCCACGGCGGGAGGCACAGGAACGGATTGCAGAGGACCAGAGGAGAGAGGAGCCGAGGAGAGAAACCGCCTCGTGCGAACAAAGTCCATATCGTGGCGGAGCTCCTGACGCCTTTCGGAAAAACGCATGTCAATGCAGGTGGAAAGATGAATAAGTTCATGCAGGTTAGCAGGAATTTCCCGTGCGGCCAGCACATCTTTAATGTTGCTGGATAGGCCTTTTTTAAAGGTCGCGCAGAGGGCCTCATTATTCCAGGATAATTCGGAGGCAAGAGTACGGAATTGGATGGCGTACTCGCCAACAGAAGAATTACCCTGGACCATGTTCAGCAGGGCAGTCTCAGCAGAAGAGGCTCGGGCAGGTTCCTCAAAGACACTTCAGATCTCCGTGAAGAAGGAGTGTACAGAGGCAGTGACAGGGTCATTGCGGTCCCAGAGCGGTGTGGCCCATGACAGAGCTTTCCCAGACAGAAGGCTGACTACGAAAGCCACCTTAGACCTTTCAGTAGGAAACTGGTCCGACATCATCTCCAAGTGCAGGGAACATTGCGAAAGAAAACCACGGCAAAACTTAGAGTCCCCATCAAATTTATCCGGCAAGGATAATCGTAGGCCGGAAGCGGCCACTCGCTGCGGAGGAGGTGCAGGAGCTGGCGGAGGAGATTGTTGCTGGAGCTGAGGTAATAGCTGCTGTAGCATCACGGTCAGTTGAGACTGCTGGTGGCCTTGTTGCGCTATCTGTTGCGACTGCTGGGCGACCACCGTGGTGAGGTCGGCGACAACTGGCAGTGGGACTTCAGCGGGATCCATGGCCGGATCTACTGTCACGATTCGGCTGGCTGGAGGTGGATCCTCTGTGCCAGAGAGGGATTGGCATGGACCGTGTTGGTGGACCGGTTCTAAGTTGCTACTGGTATTCACCAGAGCCCGCCGCAAAGCGAGATGGTCTTGCAGCGGCGGTAGCAACCAGGTCGTATCCACCAGCAACGGCTCAACCTCTCTGACTGCTGAAGATAGGCGCGGTACAAGGGAGTAGACAAGAGCAAGGTCGGACATAGCAGAAGGTCAGGGCAGGCAGCAAGGATCGTAGTCAGGGGCAACGGCAGGAGGTCTGGAACACAGGCTAGGAACACACAAGGAAACGCTTTCACTGGCACAATGGCAACAAGATCCGGCGAGGGAGTGCAGGGGAAGTGAGGTATAAGTAGGGAGTGCACAGGTGAACACATTGCTTAAGCCTGCTGCGCCAATCAGTGGCGCAGTGGCCCTTTAAATTGCAGAGACCCGGCGCGCGCACACCCTAAGGAGCGGGGCCGCGCGCGCCGGGACAAGACAGACGGGGAACGAGTCAGGTACGGGAGCCGGGATGCGCATCGCGAGCAGGGAATCGCATCCTGGCTGAGAGGGATATTGCAGCGCACCCGGTCAGCAGGTCTGACCGGGGCGCTGCAAATGCGAGGATGCTGCGAGCGCTCCGGGGAGGAGCAGGGACCCGGAGCGCTCGGCGTAACACAAACACTTATACA